>NW_024040263.1:19200395-19530634 GCF_014851395.1 Micropterus salmoides | reverse complement strand
TAAAATACAGTGAGATAATTATTAACGGAGCTACTGATTTGAACACAAATGTTTATGAAAATATTGGTTTTATGGTCTTGATAAATAAACAATGTAAATTTGGTTACCAACAAAGGCAATGAGGCTTTTGCGGAAGAAGATCTGCTTGTGCTTCAGTAAAATTTGATTTGAGTGGTGTGGTGTGTGGTTGTGTGTGTGTGTGTGTGTGTGTGGTGTGTGTGTGTGTGTGTGTGTGTGTACGCATGAAGGAGCATTAGCCAATAACCACCTTGAAGAGTACAAAGAATATGACCACCTTCCAGAGACGATACCACTCTTACACATCACTCGAACATACTTTATTTGAATTGAGGAATATAAAAAATTCCCACCAGACGCCACATAATTTGTATGTATTATTTTTATTATTATCATTATTTTTTATTTGATCCAGATGGCAATAATAATAATAATAAAGCAAGGAATTGCTGTGGCACAGAGAGTCAACAGCTTCACCTTTGTTTAGAGCAAGTATCATAAACAGTGTTAGGCAAGTTAATTGAAAGGTAAAACATTTCTTTTTTCACACTGTAAAAGATACATTACTTCCTACTTGCACAATGGCGGGAGTAATTAGTTACATTATCATTACACTATGTCTCTGTCAGAGCTCTCCAAACTATCAACAGCTAGCTTAGCGCCAGTGTCTACACACTATTTGTAGACACGATGTATGTCACAGTCAGCGCATATGCATCCTCATAAAAAGATTCCACTTGTGTTTGTAGAATGATACATCTGAAATTGATGTTAACTGTCCTCCTCACAGCCATCCGCTGCACCTCCCCCTTGCTAAATGCCTCACCATGTAATACAATTCTGTTTGGCAGGCTGTCTGCAAGCCGTCTACAGCACCTAATGCAATCTATGCTACAATCTGGCTTGAGTGGCTGCGGGCTAGTACAGTAGTGCTACACACACACACACACCACCCACACACACACCATACAAACTATAACACGCATGTTTGGTCCACATCAGGAATTGGCTACTATGTACAATAGAGGGTCTCAGAGTCTGCAGGTTTTCACTCACTTAGATACCAGTGCAGGTGATAATGGTTGTTTCCCATCCCGGGTGTACACACATACACATATACTGGCACACATTATCACAGATATCACAGTTCTATAACTGAACATCCCTCTGCTTCCAAATGGTAAATAACATTGTGTTAGTCCCAGTTTCTTAATCACAAGCAATGTATTAACAGTATAAACTGCATTAAGTGCAATAAAAGGACATGCATTCAAGCATGTGAGAGATTAATTCATGTCAAGAGGTACCAACAGATGGAGAAGTGGTCTCAGCCCAAATCTCAAATAAATATTTGTGCATCATTTGACCAAGTCAGTAGGTTTTCAAGTTGGCTCAACTGTGTTTAAACTGTTGTCTCTGCTAAGGTATTTTAACTTCACTACTTAAATAAACACATTCTCTCAAAGTTATACTGGTTTATGTGAGTGTGTTTGTGTGACTGAAGACAGTTGCTGAAGCAAACTTCAGCCATACATTTGGCAAGATCATGCATGATATTAATCATCACAGTTCATACTTTATGTAACCACAGGTGTCCATCTTTTCCACCATTCAGTTTACTATGTGCATTTTTTTAGTTGAGGCTAATTTGGCATGTGTGACTGTAATGCAACATTAGAATGTGTACAAATATACTGATCGGAAGTATGTAGAGCAAACCTTAGTGTTCAGATAATGAGCACAGAACTGCCACGAACAAACATGCACAAGTAATTTTGTTGGTTGCTCAAATTAAAGTTTGTGTTGTGTTAGGTATGTGTGTAGGTGTTGCACCACTTCCCTGCCCACATTCACCCTCCTCCTTCTAGTGATAACTTGTTAAGTGAATAAGTCAGTGAAGTTCAGTGCCAGGGTGGTGTGATGACCCACTGATCCCTGATAGCCAACTAATTGAATGATATGTCGCCTGCTGTCAGCTCCTCGCTGTCACTATTCTTCTAGCGGATGTGCTAATGCATCCTTACAGCCTGAGGATTTTCAGCATGCCTCGAAATACAAGGCAAAATGGGCTCCTATACAATAACACACTGTTGTGCTGCACTGTTGGTGGACGACAGCACTGCACGTTCATTCACACTGCACACACAGCAGTATCAAACAAACACTGATCATTTTGTGTGCTACTTTTAGCCAGGGACTCAGAATGTCACAACAGTTACAGTGCATTTGACAGATTATGCGTGAAATTATCTCAGCTTAACCACAGCAGCTGGTCAGTCATTATTTGCTCGGTGATGATTATTCAACACTGTCTGCAAAGGCGACAGTTATGATTATAGTCAAATAATTTGTTATTTATAAACTGCTTAAGCCTACATATTGTTGCATGCATTGTTTGCAAAATAAATAAATAATAACAACAGTAATGAACAGCAAAGTTTGGGAGGAGCAGATAGTAGTGAAAATGATTTCATAGATATCTTATCAAACCTTGTGGCTTTAGTTAGTGACATTCCTCATGCTAAAACATCTTGCTGTATAGAGACTGACAAGGAGTAGACTGCATCACAGAGAAATGACTCTTTATCCATCACATTAATGTATAGATTAGACATGACATGTATCTTTTTTCAGATACCTCGCTTTTTTGGCTGTTCAGACAATATTAACAAAAGGCTTTCTAAGATTTGTAAAAGATGGGGTACGTTTCTGGGCATCACCATTCATTACATTACATTAAGGAATGGCTATTAATAGTATCTCATTATATCATTCTCTGAGCCTGGTAGGCGAAGACCAGGTGTTCCTTTGAAACCGGAGGCATCCGTAATTAAAATGGCATTGATAGCCAATGATGTGATCATGACGAGTAGCCTTCTAATGAATAATGGTAAGACAGATGATTGTAAAGCCATGACCCTGCTCATAAGGAAGCGCTCAGATCCTATCCTTGTATAATTGTGTTGAGACAATTAATATATCAAGCATTCGATACGCCTTGCAGAGACAATTCAGTTCCACCAGAAACTCCAGCCAACACAGAGAAATTCGTGACTGTTTAAAAAGAGTAACAACACGAGGCCCACGCAGCAGACCACACACCTGCAGGAATACATATTTGGATTGGGACTATCTCCGAAGTGTGTCGTAACTGTGAATTGTTTCTCAGAGGCGAATGTTTAGCAGGAGAGGCTATCGATCTGTGCACCAAAAGGGATTAGCCTTTGCAGCATACTGATGGCTGATGTCACAAGGCCAGCCATGCAGTCAGCACTTGGATTCACTGCATCACAAGCAGGCAGATTAGGGCAGAGTTAACGGCGAGCAAGGTTCAATTAACCTTAATGGCAGCAGAGGATAGAGAGTGAACGTCTGTGTGAAATTAGACAGGCAGGGTTTATTGACAAAAAAGGGCAAAGTGTCGACATTGATCCAGGTTCACAGTCGTAACAGAACAATTGCATCTGCTGCCAGCCACACCCTCATCCCAGCCTCCCTGAGGTGACATCCACATAATACATACCAACACGAGTCTTCATCAAGCATCTGACATAGACACACGCAGGCACCTTACATTTTTAAGCCCATTCAAACCAGAGCGGAGCGGTTATGCAGCCTACCTGTGACCTGCAGCTTTTCCCCGGTGACCTCACACTTGAGGAACAGACGCCCCCTCCTTTCGGTGTGATCGGTTCCACACAGGCTGGGCACGTTCATAACACACGTCTTATGAACGTTCATATCGCAGGCTGGAGGGAAAGAAAGTAGAGATAAAAGACACCAGGGAAGAGGGCTTTATGCAGTTAAGATAAGTTTATGCATTTGATCAAAATCAAACCAAACTGATTGACTAGAATTGACTGAAATAATGATTCGATTGTAAACTTCCTGCCACGTACTACAAGAGATTTATTTGTTGATTATATCAGGGTTTGAAGAATTAGTATATTTAAAAAAAAATTTCATTAAATTAACTAAATTCTATTCCTTATGATTATGAATCAATTAATGTTCAATAAAACACCATATTATAAAAGCTATGTGTGCAGCCTCTTATGGCTTAATGTTTAAATACAGTAAGGTGCCTGATTTATGTTACTTATATAAGGACATATTTCAATTTAATTCCAAGGATCATACATGTTTGGCACAATATTAAAAGACTGTTTTTCTGAAAGCTGCGTGAAAGAGGAGATAACAAGGTTATGACCCGATTCAGCCCCGTGATGTCATGCATACATGGCATGTGTGTCAGCCAGCTGAACCACCCTGTAAAGGATTGGGAAGTTACCAATAGTTACATCATCATGCCAGCAGGTTAGTAGGTGAAAAATAATCAAAACTGGCTTTGCTGCTACCTTATTGTTTACAAAGAACACCATGTATTTATTGTGTGTCACTGTAACTGTCATGAACACAGTGCAGTCTTATTGTGGTGTGATTAGAGGTGCAATTGATCTGCCAAAATAATTTGCCTCTTCACATCTCTATTTATGTAAACCTTGAAGATATCATTAGGCATAACTGGCTGGTCTGTAGCAGGTGGAGGATAACGTATTTAAGAGCTCATTAAAGCATTCAGAGTAATCCACTAACACAAGATTAAAGGGAAGAAGATTGAAGGAGGGACATTAATAAGACTCGGTAAAGCCTATTTAGGGCGCACAGAACATAGCTGCAGACTGAAAATAGACGATGTGTGATTTTAATGAGTGAAAGTCAAGGAGGAGGGGAAATGCATGGGTGCCTACGATATTCAGTGAAGAGGAACAATAGGCTTTTTTTCATGAGACTGATGCTGATAAAGTGGCTCTAAAACAGAACATAATGTGTGTAGAGCCACTTATAACAAACCATTATTTTCCTATTCATGGCACACTTTTGCCCCATTGACCTGTATAACAGAACATTGGCAGGATTGATTTTCCTCCTTCACTGTTTGAGCATCAGCTTTACACACTACACCACTTGATGCACGAAATTAGACATAATTTATAGATGTAAAAAACAGTTTAAAACAAAAATTTTTTGAGTGAGAACTTGCAGAAATTGATTAAAAACTCACAGTCGCACTTCATGCCCTGGTGGATGAGGCCATACAGCAGAGAGCCACAGTGGTCACAGAAGGTGGGGCTCCCATAGGTGTGGATCTTAAACTTGTGCTTCGTTCTGGGATCCTGGAGGAATCCAAAGAAAAGAGAGCTATAAATTCACAGAATTAGTAAATTCGTTGTAGCTTTAAGAACACATGTTCTTAAACACTGGACACCAGGAGGTCAAAAACACGGATTCATAACAATGTACTGATTCAAAATTGGAAAGCCAACTTCAACCACCTTTAAGTATGTCTCACATTGAAACACTGTCTGTGGCCTACTGATGACACCTCTAAGAAATTGGTTTTGACTGAATTCATATACAGTGGGTACGGAAAGTATTCAGACCCCTTTAAATTTTTCACTCTTTGTTTCATTGCAGCCATTTTCCAAAAATCAAAAAAGTTCATTTTATTTCTCAGTAATGTACACTCAGCACCCCATCTTGACAGAAAAAAACAGAAATGTAGAAATTTTTGCAAATTTATTAAAAAGAAAAACTGAAATATCACATGGTCATAAGTATTCAGACCCTTTGCTCAGTATTTAGTAGAAGCACCCTTTTGATCTAATACAGCCATGAGTCGTTTTGGGAAAGATGCAACAAGTTTTTCACATCTGGATTTGGGTATCCTCTGCCATTCCTCCTTGCAGATCCTCTCCAGTTCTGTCAGGTTGGATGGTAAACGTTGGTGGACAGCCATTTTCAGGTCTCTCCAGAGATGCTCAATTGGGTTTAAGTCAGGGCTCTGGCTGGGCCATTCAAGAACAGCCACGGAGTTGTTGTGAAGCCACTCCTTCGTTATTTTAGCGGTGTGCTTAGGGTCATTGTCTTGTTGGAAGGTAACCTTCGGCCCAGTCTGAGGTCCAGAGCACTCTGGAAAAGGTTTTCGTCCAGGATATCCCTGTACTTGGCCGCATTCATCTTTCCCTCGATTGCAACCAGTCGTCCTGTCCCTGCAGCTGAAAACACACCCCACAGCATGATGCTGCCACCACCATGCTTCACTGTTGAGACTGTATTGGACAGGTGATGAGCAGTGCCTGGTTTCTCCACACATACCGCTTAGAATTAAGGCCAAAAAGTTCTATCTTGGTCTCATCAGACCAGAGGATCTTATTTATCACCATCTTGGAGTCCTTCAGGTGTTTTTTAGCAAACTCCATGCGGGTTTCATGTGTCTTGCACTGAGGAGAGGCTTCCGTCGGGCCACTCTGCCATAAAGCCCCGACTGGTGGATTGCTGCAGTGATGGTTGACTTACTACAACTTCTCCCATCTCCCGACTGCATCTCTGGAGCTCAGCCACAGTGACCTTTGGGTTCTTCTTTACCTCTCTCACCAAGGCTCTTCTCCCCCGATAGCTCAGTTTGGCCGGACGGCCAGCTCTAGGAAGGGTTCTGGTCGTCCCAAACGTCTTCCATTTGAGGATTATGGAGGCCACTGTGCTCTTAGGAACCTTAAGTGCAGCAGAAATTTTTTTGTAACCTTGGCCAGATCTGTGCCTTGCCACAATTCTGTCTCTGAGCTCTTCAGGCAGTTCCTTTGACCTCATGATTCTCATTTGCTCTGACATGCACTGTGAGCTGTAAGGTCTTATATAGACAGGTGTGTGGCTTTCCTAATCAAGTCCAATCAGTATAATCAAACACGCTGGACTCAAATGAAGGTGTAGAACCATCTCAAGGATGATCAGAAGAAATAGACAGCACCTGAGTTAAATATGAGTGTCACGGCAAAGGGTCTGAATACTTATGACCATGTGATATTTCAGTTTTTTCTTTTTTAATAAATTTGCAAAAATTTCTACATTTCTGTTTTTTTCTGTCAAGATGGGGTGCTGAGTGTACATTACTGAGAAATAAATGAACTTTTTTGATTTTTGGAAAATGGCTGCAATGAAACAAAGAGTGACAAATTTAAAGGGGTCTGAATACTTTCCGTACCCACTGTATTTTATGAGCTCTCCATTATGCAGTGCCAAACAGTGTGTCCTAGAATAAGTCTTTCAGCATAGTATAGTCCGAAAGTAAAATAAATGTAATTTGTTTGAGCTAGTGCTTTAGTGTAAGGTTTAGGTTAGTTATTTTTTACAAAGCTGTCAAATTGTTGGAAGAACCAAAAATGTAACTAATTGAATGGCTGGTAAAATGCAATAAAGACAAGTCAATCAGATTGAATTGGGTATACACCTGGAGATATGATGTTCTATACAGATTGGAAATAAAATAATTTTGCTCTTTAAAAAACCGTTTTCCTGAAAGTTACACTGGATGATTATAAGGCCATCATTTAAAAATATCTATCTATCCTAAAGAAATGCCTTCCTTTATCCTCTGACACACATTACTGAAAGAAAATGGAAGTTGAAACTAACCTAGTGCATCACAGGACACCACTGTGTGTCACCAGAATGAAAGTCACAATTGATTGCTGATTGCTAACAGACTACAATCAACACTTTCTTATACAACTTGAAGTGGTCGTCAATCAATCAAATAACAGCAAAACCATTTTAAACCATTGTTTCTGGGTTGTCTTTCCATCTTCCTTGACCACATCAATGAGAGAGAATTGAGCTGTTTGTACTTGTTGGGCTGAACATTAAAATCAAGAGCACTAAACAAAAATATAGTTCAGTTCACTATTGCAATTACATGGCTAATTTTTTAAAGTCATACTCATTTAAGTACAGACATTATTGCACACTTGAACACCTACCTATAAAAAGAGTGTTGTGGAAAAAACACACACACACAATTGAATATTCTCAGTTATTATCATATACACCAAAAAAAAACACTGCTTCTTGATTTTCATGACTCCAGAACAAGTGTCATAAACTGCCATATAAAAATGAGGAGAATGTGTGCATTGTACAAATAATAGAGACACTTGTGTCATGCATTGTTGTTTTGGCCATTTAGTTAATGGTTTGTGTATGAATGTGTAAACAGTCATCAAAGCAATCAGAGCTTTTCATCATCACTGGCATCCTATTATCGTAGTTCATTGCTCCAGGCTCTCTCCATAAATACTATATTAGTCAAAGTGTGAAAAACATTAGGGTACTGCACATGAGTGCGTGTAAGACTGGATAGTAAAAGCGCTTTTGGTTGCAATCACGTCTTTGTGAAGATATTATTCTTATTTGGCTTCTGCTATGTTAGACAATTATCGGTATTCCAGTAACTCTACCCTCTTTTTTATTTACCATATCTTACAGTAAGATAGCTTTCTGTGCAGCTGTTGTAGCTTCCCTACAGTTATGGTATTGTTGTCACATGCCTTAATTTATTTATTTTTTTGCATATTCATGAATTGAGGTTTATTTTGCCAACCAAATGTGTGTGTTTTATCAAGAGGATCTCCAAATGCCAGGGAAAGAGATTACCGCCAGTCCAATGTTGCAGGTGCTACTACAATGCATTAATAAAATTGAACACTGTCAGTGGATTATTCATAAAGCAACCACATCAGGAACATCATACCCAACATGGCAGCAATGTATTGCATTAACAGGACATTCCTTCTGATGGAAAACAAAACACGGAGGAGTCACACTTGTGTTTAGAAGAATGTTTCTGAATATTTAGGTGCGAGGAATGAGTATTGTGGGGTGTAGTGAAAGAATTTGAGAAGGCTGAAAAAACCCATCAACAAAGACAACTAAAGAGAAGTAAGCCATCAGCCAAACCCCAAAAACAAGTATGCCATAATGTCAAAAACAGGTAAAGATTCTGCAGCATGTAGGTTATAGGCAGTCTTCTAAGCAGATGAGAATGAGTTGTCTTTTATGAATCACCTCCTGTAATTGAAAACATGAGACAAGTTATTGACAAGAATGGCTAATATTACCCATTCCTCCACAGTGTTGTTCTGCTTTAGTAGTGCTTAAGTGAGCATTTTACAGGATATAAAAAAAGCTGCAAACTCTTCTCGCACAGCTGCGCATGAGTTACTCATACAGCATATTCACACGTTGACCAAAACCACAGTCAAGCTGCGAGATCACATTATCGCATAACCATGTAAAATGAATCCCATCAAATAATTTTGATAACTTGCACAATTAAAAACTCAAAGATATACTGGAGTTAATCAAGTACCCCAAGTTGTAGAGGGTTTAGTGTTTTGATTTTGGATTATCTGGATACATGACAATCCATTTTATTTTTCACCATAAAACTCTATGACATCAAAGGAGGACATGGAGTATTAACAATACATTAGCCATCACCACATGTGTGGTGCGGTTTATTCAGGCCAGCACCTTGCATTGTAGCTCGCTGCCATCTGTCGCTGAGTGTGCGTGGCTTTATATAGATCTTGTAGCACTTGAGATACTGTATATACAGTAGCTATGCCTCATCTGTTACAATATATAGGGTCCAGAATGTCCCCAATGGGACACAAATTAACAGCTTAAACTAAACATCAAAATTTATACCATTTTAAAACTTGCTCTCTGCCACCGTTATGTGATAACTGTATGTCTGGACTTGAACTGTAAGAGCACTAATAAAACAACTCAACAGCACAAATACTGTGCATCATTTGCATTTGTCTTTACTGAACAAAGGCCTGGCATTTGCATGCCTCAAAACATGCCTCCAAACAGGCAGAGATAGAGGAAGAAAAAGCTTACAACATGTCAAATATTCAACTCAGCTGGAAGAAAGTGCTTCAGTTATAGAAACAAAGCACTGGGTGCAATCTCTACCTTAAGTAAATATCATAGGGTGTTAAGTAAACCCTTAGGTTTTTTTGATGTGATCTGTTGAACAAGTAGAACTAGTTATCACATTTTATCTGTATGTACACTGAGTAAATGAAAAAGAGTGAATAAACCAATGTAAACATACAGCATGATGCACAAAATCCTCATATGGCAAATGTTACTGTTACAGTATTTGGGTGCCACTTGAAGGTAAGTGGTATACTACAGGTTGATAAGAATGCCACTGCAGCACTTACATTATAGTGTGTGTTGAGGTCCCTGTCACATGCATACATTCATTCATTCATCTCGTGCACTCAACCTGCAGCTTATGAAGCACTCTCCGCTGGAGTGAAAACTGGAGGACTGCCACTTTTCCAAACACCAGTTCAAAGTGCTTTCCTGCTCATTCTCAAATTATGCTGTACTGTAAATCTCTTTCAGAGTTCGAATCTGTTTAAGTGGATTTGCATTATGAACATTATCCAGGCTAGTCCGTTTTTTTCTTTCACTGCATCTATCTGAAAGAACACCTGTCTTTGTAATCTCTGGAAACAGGAGAGCTTCATTCTCTCAGGAAAGAGAGAGACTTACTCTGATTGAGGAAAACGCAGCAGTGCTAAAATATCTCTCCTACTTGTTTCTGTACCTTGATAAATGTAGTGTCAAATGAGAAATGAATGAAAAGGGTGTGACCAAGGAGAAATAAATCATCAATAAGAGGAGGTCAATTATAGCTGACAGATTGACACAGTGAGGCGCCACAGTAATCAATGCTGCTGTTTCACTGCCATTTCAGTCAGTTTGACACTGGCTTCTGGACTAATGCAACAGCGATTCAGGCTCATCAGATCTTGCTTGCGATCTGCCATTTCCTTGCCTGTCAGTCTGCAGATGGTTTACACCTTTATAGGACAAAGAGAAATACTTCCTCTGTCTGTCTTTCAGCCGCCCACCCATGTATGTAATAAGTAAGTCCTAATCTGAAATAAAGAGCTATTGTGATTACATTTCAGCTGTCATTGACATATTTAAATACTTAATTGTAATACCCTAGATTAAATTCTGGTTTACATAACAGTTAAATGTTAAAGGGACATCATCACTTTTATTTCTAATTGGACACGAAGGAATTGAAAAATCATCTTAGACACAGCTTGTAGTGGGCTGTATGTAAAACTTAAAACAGATCCAGAAAGTGGCTTTTGAAATGCAGAAAAATAAAGTATATCACTGAATCATCACATTTCATCAACAACAACCCAAACCTTCAATACAGAATATGTGCATTAAGTGATAGAGGACAGTAAAAACAGGTCTTATCCTAGTGACACATTTTTCAGAAATGTTCAAAGTAATAAGACTTCATTTTAATACCCCTTATTTAGTATTTATAAGCATTATATAAATATTTAATAAATGGTTTAGGCCTATAGCAGATGTGTTTATTAATGTATTTGGCAACAACTACATGTCCTCTTGTGGGCACCAACACTGTAAGCAGAGGATGCTGATTCTGTGATTCCTATTCAGAATCTCTCTGACTGCCAAACCAGAGTCTTCTGACATGAACAGTTAGAGGGTGATGGTCAGCTTATCTAAGACGTCCCTCATCTTGAGTGACTATAAACTCCTTCATTACATATGACAGTGTAAATACACAGTAGATAAGTAACGCCTCACCAGTGTTGGGCAGTAACTCGTTACTCGGTATCTAGTAGTGTAAGGGATTACAAGGGATTAAAGAGTAACAATATTACAGTTACTAATCCAAGTCACGCTGCGTTTCTGCGTTACCATAACGCACAATCTTGATGTGAATACACGACTGCGCTGCAGGTCAGCAGCACTGACCTTATGTTGTTCAAGTCAGCTGTTAGCCAAAAAGCTAAAGGAAGAATGGAGAACAAGGGAGATAGGCGTTGTAAGTGTGTCACAATCTAAGATGCAAACAGTTCTACATCTGATTTACTGAAGCATCTGCTAAAGCAGCACAGCCATGTGAAACTTGCAGAAAGAAAGTCCAACTGCTAATGTAATGCCTGTGATGCATTTAATCGTTGGGAGAAAGTGGTGTTAAGCAACATTCTGTGTTTTTTTAAAAACACTGAATACTGCTCATATAAATGTGCAGAAAAACAGTACTTCAAAAGTCAGGATTGACTTGGTGTTAAGAAAGTAACATAGTAACCCAGTAATAACTAAAGTAATATTATTCCTTTGTATGGAGTAATAAGTAAAAAGTAACTTATTACAAATTCTGAGTAACTTGCCCAGCTAAGGCAATCTGCAGCAAAATGATCCATATCCAAAATAATCAGGTATGGTGTACCATAACTGACTCAATTAATTAAATTGGGGTTTAACACAAAACTTACAGGATCAAGCTTTGAAAGCTAGCCTGAAAAACCCTGCCAATAGCAGCGTCACACATCACAATCATACTTTACCTTGTATTCTGCTACGAGTGGCAGCTACAATGGCTAAAATGTTTCAACTTTGTCATTTTTCCAAATTAAAATTTCCATGGAGAGACAAAATCTCATTATTCACTTTGACCACGCTCTATGTACAGGCCAGCAGTCAGTGTGTTAGTTAGGGACAGACACGAAAAGAGAGAGAGGAAGACAGACAGTAGAGATATTTAAACAGAGAGACAGAGAAAGAGAGAGAGATAGAGAGACTGTGGCAGCTGCACTTACTCGTGTCCACCCACACACAGCTGATCCTGAAGGATTATCCTTATGCCCCCCCCCCCACACACACACACACTTGCTTTGTTCCCTCCATCAATGAGTGATGGCGACTAAGAGCCACATTCAGCTGCAGATGGATCATGTATTTTTATCAACTGTCACATCAGCTTTTGATGGATGAAACATGGCTTAAATGTTCCCAGATAATGGAAAACACTCTACTACATACTCAAACACAAGGATAACAGGACTACTAAGGTGATGGTGCTCAATCAGCAAAAACACCCAGTTCCTTGAGCCTTCAGAGATGCTTGACACGTGTGCGCCTGCCAGAATCTAAGAAGTGGGTAGCTACTGCTACAGACCATGAAAACTGACACTCCTGAGTTGGCTAAATGATAGTATGTCTGTAAGAGTGAGAGTGTAGATGTCTAAACCGCTACAATAATTTTTATTACTGACTGATGTATTGATTTTAACTAGCAACACAAGTCATCTCATAGGCCAGATTTCTAGAAATCTGGCCTTTCTAGAAATCTGGCCAAGTTTATTAGTGGACCAAATCCATGACAACCCAGAGTTGAGACCAGGAGACAGAGTCGCAGTTTAACACACTTCTCTGCCCTTCTTTTTCAGCAGTTACCCACCCAAAACCCTACGCAGAGTCGCAGTCTAACACACTTCTCTGCTCCTCCATTTCAGGAGTTACTTAGTGAAAACCCTATAGTGACGGTGTCTGTCCCCCGACCATCGAAATTATTTAAAAAGGTAAACAGAAGAGGAGCTGTGCATAAAAACCTTATAAAAATTAAAACCACAAGAGCAATAGTGCAAACAAATAGGAGAGTTAAATGTGGACTCTTAAACATCAGATCTCTCTCTTCTAAAGGTGTACTAGTAAATGAACTAATATCAGATTATGATATTGATTTATTTGGTCTTACTGAAACCTGGCTGGGTGATGGAGAATATGTTAGCCTAAATGAATCCACCCCTCCCAGTCATATTAATACTCACATTCCTCGAGGCACAGGCCGAGGAGGTGGAGTTGCAGCTATCTTCGACTCTAGCCTATTAATCAGCTCTAAACCTAAACTAAACTATAACTCATTTGAAAGTCTTGTTCTTAGTCTTTCGCACCCAAGTTGGAAATCACTGCAACCAATTCTTTTTGTTATAGTGTACCGAGCACCTGGCCCTTATTCTGAATTCTTATCTGAATTTGCAGAGTTTTTGTCAACTTTAGTCCTTAAAACGGACAAAGTTATTATTGTAGGGGATTTTAATATTCATGTAGATGTTGAGAATGACAGCTTCAGTACTGCGTTTATCTCTTTGTTAGATTCCATCGGCTTCTCTCAGAGTGTTCATGAACCGACTCACTGTTTTAACCACACCCTTGACCTTGTTTTGGTGTATGGTATTGAAATTGAACATTTAGTGGTGTTCCCACAGAATCCCTCTTTATCCGACCACTGTTTGATAACTTTTGAGTTTGTATTGCTGAACTACTCGCCATTGGGCAAAAATTTCTATACAAGATGTCTGTCTGATAGTGCTATAGCTAAATTTAAGGATGCGATTCCATCAGCTCTAAATACATTATCTAGTCACAAAGTAACGGAGGACTCCTATGCTAATTTCAGTCCCTCCCAAATCGATCATCTTGTTGATAGTGCTGCTGGCTCGCTGCGAATGACACTCGACTCTGTAGCCCCTCTAAAAAAGAAAATACTAAAACAAAGACGGTTAGCTCCATGGTATAATACTGAAACTCGCAAATTAAAGCAAATATCACGGAAACTTGAGAGGAATTGGCGTTCCACCAAAGTGGAAAATTCTCGTTTAATTTGGCAAGATAGTCTTAAAACTTATAGGAAGGCCCTCCGTAATGCCAGAGCAGCGTACTACTCGTCATTAATAGAGGAAAATAGGAACAACCCCAGGTTTCTTTTCAGCACTGTAGCCAGGCTGACAGAGAGTCACAGCTCTATTGAGCCAAGTATTCCCATAGCTCTCAGTAGTTACGACTTCATGAGCTTCTTTAATGATAAAATTCTAGCTATTAGAGACAAAATTCACCAAGACCTGCCCTCAACTGGCACCGACTTATCTCTAAACTCAGGAACCTTAGAAACAGCTGTAGAACCAGATACATGTTTAGACTGTTTTGCTTCCCTCAATCTTTACCAACTAACTTCAATAATTTCTTCATCTAAACCATCAACCTGCCTCTTAGACCCCATCCCGACTAGGCTGCTTAAAGATGTTTTACCCTTAGTCAGCACCTCTATACTAGATATGATCAATCTATCTTTATCAACAGGCTATGTACCACAGTACTTTAAAGTAGCTGTAATTAAACCTCTTCTGAAAAAGCCCAAACTTGATCCGGATGTTTTATCAAACTATAGACCTATATCTAACCTTCCATTTCTCTCTAAGGTTCTGGAGAAAGCAGTTGCTAAACAGCTGTGTGACTTTCTACAGAGCAATAGTTTATTTGAGGATTTTCAGTCAGGATTTAGAGCTCATCATAGCACAGAGACAGCACTGGTGAAAATTACTAATGACCTCCTTATTGCATCAGACAAAGGACTTGTCTCTGTACTGGTTTTATTAGATCTTAGTGCTGCATTTGATACCATTGACCATCAGATCCTATTGCAGAGACTGGAATATTTCATTGGCATTAAAGGAACCGCTCTAAGCTGGTTTAAGTCCTATTTATCAGATCGATTTCAGTTTGTACATGTTAACGATGAGTCCTCCATGCACGCCAAAGTTACTCATGGAGTTCCTCAAGGATCTGTCCTTGGACCAATCCTCTTCACTTTATATATGCTTCCTTTAGGCAATATTATCAGGAAACATTCCATAAGCTTTCATTGTTATGCAGATGATACTCAGTTATATCTATCGATCAAGCCAGATGAAACTCATCAGTTAGCTAAACTTCAAATGTGCCTTCAGGATGTTAAAACCTGGATGAGCTGTAATTTTCTTATGTTAAACTCAGATAAAACTGAAGTTATTGTTCTGGGGCCTAAGCACCTCCGTGACGCATTATCTAAAGATATAGTTTCCCTGGATGGCATCGCCTTGGCCTCCAGCACCACTGTGAGGAATCTTGGAGTTATCTTTGATCAGGACATGTCGTTTAAGTCCCACATTAAGCAAATTTCAAGGACCGCCTTTTTTCACCTACGTAATATTGCGAAAATCAGGAACATCCTGTCTAAAAATGATGCAGAAAAACTAGTCCATGCATTTGTTACTTCTAGGCTGGATTACTGCAATTCCTTATTATCAGGCTGCTCGAAAAAGTCCATTAAGACTCTTCAGCTGATCCAGAATGCTGCAGCACGTGTTCTGACAGGAACCAGGAAAAGAGATCACATTTCTCCTGTTTTAGCTTCTTTGCATTGGCTTCCAGTAAAATCCAGAATAGAATTTAAAATCATTCTTCTTACCTACAAAGCTCTTAATGGTCAGGCACCATCTTATCTTAAAGAGCTCATAGTACCTTACTACCCCACCAGAGCACTGCGCTCCCAGAATGCAGGGTTACTTGTGGTTCCTAGAGTCTCCAAAAGTAGACTAGGAGCCAGAGCGTTCAGCTATCAAGCTCCTCTCCTGTGGAACCAGGTTCCAGTTTGGGTTCAGGAGGCAGACACCATCTCCACATTTAAGAGTAGGCTTAAGACTTTCCTCTTTGATAAAGCTTATAGTTAGGGCTGGCTCAGGTAGTCCTGAACCATCCCTTAGTTATGCTGCTATAGGCCTAGACTGCCGGGGGATTTCCCATGATGCACTGAGCTCCTCTCTCCTCTACTTTCTCTCCCTCTGTATGCAACCTTATCCCATTATTGCATGTTACTAACACAACTTCTCCCCTTTCTGGTAGTCTTGTGCTTTCTCGTCCCTCTCCTCTCTCCTCCTATCACTTCCTGCAGGTTTTCTGGCTCTGGAGCTGTGGAGTCTGGATCTGTGGCTGCGGGTCGCCTGCTGCCCCTGTGTTCCTGCTCGACACCCTCTACTGCAGCGACTGTTGTCGCTGGTCTTATTGTTATTATAATCATTAACATTACGATGGTTACCATTAACACTATTATAAATATCTGTACCATTTTTCATTTAGTTTATAGCAACATTACCTTCGCTGTCTGTACCTCTGTGTGTATATTGTGTAGGCTGCCTCCCTCCCCTCTCTCTCTCCTTACATCCCTCTCTCTCTCTCTCTCTCTCTCTCTCTCTCTCTCTCTCTCTCTCTCTCTTTCACTCTCTTCTCTCTCTCTTTCTCTCTCTCTCTCTCTCTCACCCCAACCGGTCGAGGCAGATGGCCGCCCACCCTGAGCCATGGTTCTGCTCGAGGTTTCTGCCTCTTAAAAGGAAGTTTTTCCTTGCCTCTGTCGCCTAGTGCTTGCTCTTGGTGGGAACTGTTGGGCTTCTGTAAATATCATCACAGAGTACGGTCTAGACCTGCTCTTTTATGAAAAGCGCTGTGAGATAACTGTTGTTGTGATTTGGCGCTATATAAATAAAATTGAATTGAATTGAATTGAATTGAATTTCCAGAGCCTGAAATTATGTCTTCAAATTACTTATTTTGACCAGCAGTCAAACAAGAGTCTACAGCCATGCTAGCAGCTCTGTGAAACTGCACATTTAAGATTTAAACTTAATGTCAGCTTGCACACATGACAATGTCAATTGCTCACAATGACATTGCTATCATAGTGATGTTTAGCAGGTATTATGTTTTCCATGTTAACAATCTTGGCATTAAGCATTTTGCTAATTATGACTAAACAAAAATTACAGCTGAGACTTATGGGAATGACATTGGTTTTACAGGTATTTGGTCATAACCAGTATCAGACAAATTAAAATTTTGACCTGATGATGGCACTAGGTGAAAAGTCAGAGGATCACTTTGAGTTATTACAATTCACCCTGAGGGGGACAGTAATGTGTGTGACATGGAAATCCATCATATAGTTGTTGACAGATTTCACTCAACCACAAATATGAACCTCATAGTGGCGCTAGAGAAAAGGTCTGGCTATCACCAAAGTCATTAGGATGTATCCTCTGGGGTCCATGAATGTCTTTACAAATACAAATAAAAATATCATGACAATCCATTTATTTGATATTTCAGTCTGGACCGAAGTGGTGGAACCAACCACCAATATACCTAGAGCAATGCTGCTAGCAGGGTTAAACTGCCGCTAGCAGGGTTAAACTGAAAAAGACAAGCTATAACCACTCAATTTGTTTTTTTTTACTTGATAAATCACTTAAATTATTAATTACTAATTAATCATACTAATAACTGAATCATTCTCTTATGCCCGACGACTTATGCCCGAAGCTACTCAAAATTAATTAATGTCAACATCCAGCCTGGCAGTGGTAAACTGTCTGCTCGGACTGATTTGCAAGGTGCCATTTGAAGATTCACTATGGCAAGCTCTAATGTTCAGAAAATGAAAGCTGTAAATGAGTGTACCCGACATCACATCAATGAGCACACTAGGTTGTCCATTACATCCTTTTTGCGAGCTGTGGGATAGAAGGGTTTACCCCTGTGGCCTGTATCCCCTATCACAGCCTAATTGGGTCTTAATGGGAAATTGAAGACAGAATGAGTGGCGCTGCCCTACCAGAAAAGCAGGGGAAGCAGAGTGATACGCCTAAAGCAATGATGAATTCAATCACTAGGCTCAACACAAGAAGGGCATAATGGCAAAACAAAGCAAGGGGTTGTTACATGTTGACCAGATGATGCAGCAAGGAGGTTGCCCTTTGGTTGCTGGTAACATGAGAGCCAAGATTGTGCATCTATCATATGCACAGAGTGGGAGAAATGTTGCATCAACTTGTACAACAGTGGAATACTATCAATATTTTTCAGTGTTTTCTTGTGGCCGGTGTACTGTTTACTGCCAATCCATGATACCTAATGCAGCAAGCAATTGAGGGCCGTGTCTGCATAGTTCGCGCTGGAATAAGTGCATCAGTATGCACAGTATCAGGATACACAGAACAGTATCCAGCTGTTACAAAAAGGGATGGTGACAACTGGAACAGAGACATGACGTAATTACAGAACAGATAAACATGTTCTCACTAAGCCATCTGGAATAAACAGCTCTGTATGAAGATGAACAATATAAAAAACAAGGAAGACATTTAGAAGATTTTAAAAAGCATGTTTTTGACAACACAGAATAAATATACAATCCTTTAGTAGATAGGCAATAAAAAAATCACCTCTATTTTATATTAATTAGTGGATTAAATGAGGATAACGAGAAAATGAATCTTACGTTTAGCAGAACAGGGCTGCACTCCCTGACAAATACACAAAGATGGTCACCTAAACTGAGCTTATTCCCTTGTTATATTGGTCAAACTCTAGCCTGAAAACTATAATCTCAATATCCGTCTCCTTCCTTTGTAGCAAGTGCACAAGTACATACCCATTATTAGTTAGAGCTAAAACAACTTTCTGTTTTACAGACAAGCAATCAATGATAAATACTATTTTTGTTGCACAAAGTTGTGTATTATTTTCCATTATTATTTATCCTTTAGCTAATCCCTAAAATTTATTTTAGCATTTGCCATGCAGTAATCCCAGGCAGATTTGCATGTGAGGCCACAGATCAAAAACAGATACAGGGCAGAAGGCTGATCAAAAGACTAGAGGCAACCAGGAGACAGTGATGAAAACAGACACACAGGGGGTCAGCACAGTGATGTTGCCTAATTAGACAGGCTCCCCAATCCAGTTTCATTAGCAAACAGGACGCCAACCAGCCCCGGCTAATGAACAGCTTGGCAGGGTGAAGCTGAGCATGGGAGGGGAAGGTAGAGGTTGATGATGTTTAAGACTAGGGTCAGCCTCCATCCTTCATACACATTGTTTAAATCACAATAAGATGAATAAGTACATTTTCACACTGTTTATAAAAGAATACACATACATTTAAATAAAAATAATTACTTCTAAACCCTGCTGGACACATATGACTTCAAAAAAAAAAAGTCTGCTGAAAATTTACTCAACAATCCTGTGCTGCATTTCAAACACTGACATAGAAACTGCAACTTCAAAAAACAACAACAAAAATCTAACTTTTAGATATTATACTATAATGTGTTTCGAGCTTGCCAACCACTCAAAGCGCTTTTACACTACGTCGCATTCACCCACATCCATACAGTAAGGCCGACTGCTCACAACATAAATTAACATTCACACACATTCACACACCGATGACACAGCCATCGGGGGCAATTTGGGGTTCAGTATCTTGACCGAGGACACTTCGACAGGGGAGCCAATGGATCGCCAATCTTCAAATTAACAGGCAACCTGCCTGGGCTACAGCCTTCCCTATCCTGAAATTCCTGTCAATCCTGTCATATCCTGCCAATACTTACATTCATTAACATGCATGCAACACAACAGGAGCATCCTTAGTTTCCAATGACTTAGATACACTGAATATTAATACTTTGAATAATTCAATAATAGCAAAACTACTAAAATAATAAGGACTAAAATACCACTATAGTATTGAACAGATGGCTCAGTGTTACAGCTTCATTTAACTCAATTTCAATTAAGAAAAACAAAAGTCCTGTAAGCCAGACTAAGTTAATGAACTCTGTGTTTTGCATCTGGTCAACCTGTATCAACATTAACAAACATCTGCTGGCTAAATTGAGAGGATGCTTGTTTTTTATGCACTTATGCATGTAATATTTATTAGAGCAATTAGAGCAGCAGTGTAAGACACATAACCACAAAATTAATGTGCAGATTCCCATTACAATGAATATTAAAGCTGGTCACTACACAAATATTCAGCTATTGTGGAGTTACTTCTATAACAGTTAACATGTGCATGCAGAGAGTACACGAGTTAACACAATTAACAGGTATAATTGGTGGGAAATGGCAATACCATATGGGCTGTGATGCTACTACACACCGGTACAGTACATCAAATATAGGACATAACAACAATGAAAAATACGTGACAACTAAACTAAACAAACAGCATTCTGCAAATTCCAACAAAATGACTGAATATGTTAAAATATTGTAAATCTGTGTGTTCCTTGTTGTTAAACCAGCAACTCTTGATGTGTGGTATGGTGTGGATCCCAGACAGAGGATGTTTTGGATGTGCAGCTGAGCTACCGAGGCTGTGAACATGGAGTGAGTGTACTCTTCTCTGCTTCTCTTTTTCCATTTGATCACCCCATCATATACAGTCGATAGAAAAAGTCTACACACCCCTGTTAAAATGCCAGGTTCTTATGATGTAAAATAATGAGACAAAGATAAATCATGTCAGAACTTTTTCCACCGTTAATGTGACCTATAATGTGAACAATTCAATTGAAAAACAAATTGAAAACTTTGAGGGGGAAAAATTAAAAATAAAAACCCTCAAATAACCTGGTTGCATAAGTGTGCACACCCTTAGACTAATACTTTGTTGAAGCACCTTTTGATTTTACTAAAGAAGTCAGTCTTTGTGGGTGAGTCTATTAGCATAGCACATCTTGACGTGACAATATTTCCCACTCTTCTTTGCAAAAGCGCTCCAAATCTGTCAGATTGCGAGGACATCGCCTGTGCACAGCCCTCTTCAGATCACCCCACAGATGTTCAGTTGGATTCAGGTCTGGGCTCTGGCCGGGCCATTCCTAAACATTAATCTTCTTCTGGTGAAGCCATGCTTTTGTGGATTTGGATGTGTGGTTTGGGTCGTTGTCGTGCTGAAAGGTGAACTTCCTCTTCAGCTTTCTAACTGACGGCTGAAAGTTTTGTGCCAAAACTGCTTGGTATTTGGAACTGTTCATAATTCCCTCCACCCTGACTAAGGCCCCGGTTCCAGCTGAAGAAAAACAGCCCCAAAGCATGATGCTGCCACCACCATGCTTCACTGTGGGTATGGTGTTCTTTGCGCCAAACATAACTTTTGGAATTATGGCCAAAAAGTTCTACCTTGGTTTCATCAGACCATAACACATTTTCCCACATGCTTTTGGGACTTGATGTTTGTTTTTGCAAACTTCAGCCGTGCTTGGATGTTGTGCCATATTTTCTCCACTTGATGATGACTGTCTTCACTGTGTTCCATGGTATATCTAATGCTTTAGAAATTCTTTTGTACCTGTCTCCTGACTTATGTCTTTCAACAATGAGATCCCTCTGATGCTTTGAAAGCTCTCTGCGGACCACGGCTTTTGCTCGGAGATACAACTAAGAAAATATCAGGAAAATCCTACTAGAACAGCTGAACTTTATTTGTGATTAATCAAAGTAACTTTAAATGATGGCAGGTTTGTAATGACTTCTAGTTAACCTGAGTTTGAATGTGATTGGTTAATTCTGAACACAGCCACATCCCCAGTTATAAGAGGGTGTGCACACTTATGCAACCAGGTTATTGTAAGGTTTTTATTTTTCATTTTCCCCCCTCGATGATTTCAGTTTGTTTTTCTATTGAATTGTTCACATTATAGGTGGAAAACGTTCTGACATGATTTATCTTTGTCTCATTATTTACATCATAACAACCTGGCATTTTAACAGGGGTGTAGACTTTTTCTATCCGCTGTACTTACAATAACCAAAACAAGACCTCTACCTAATCTCAGAATGCAGAGAAAATATCAAGGCCACAGTAACAAGAAATAGAAATGTTGAGTAACAAAGTGAAACTCCAGGCAGATTACACTGTTACTCTGATATATTTATCTGTACTATAGTAACCTGGTTACTTTATAACTGTCTTTACATGCAGCGGATTAGTAATCAGACTTCCTCCCTATCCCTGACCTTGTTTTGAAAGCGTTTGTTATTTATCTTAACTGTAGTAGTGATAGATTGAACAGATTCATTCCATAAGTGTTTGAGTGGTCAACTTCTCAGTGGTGGAAACCAACTTATTAAGACGTCTAGGGGTAATTTGGTGTTATGTTCAGCTCTAGTCTGACTTTGAATATTAACATGTAATGATATTTCCTTTCATCCTGCTGCTTTGTCCTCTCAGCAATAGTTTCCCTGTCTGGAGTCTTTTTCATGCTCTTGCACATTATATATGTGAAAAACTAAATCAGAAACCCAGTTACATATATACATGGCCAAAAAAAAAAATCATCTTTCTCCAAGCAGGAGAAATCTATCTGGGGAAATAAGGTTTCTCTAATCCCACAATCCAGATTTTGGATTGTGACTGCTTCCCAGTCTTTGAAGTGATGCTATTCTCACTGCACTTGTGAACTAACAAGACTGCAGTCTACTCTCACCCTAAAAAATTGCAACTGCCTTAAAATCTGCTTGAGGCAGTGAAATAGCAGCTATTCAAAAAACACCACCAACACTTCTTTTTTTGTGGTTTTATTGCATGGAGGAATATGGAATGACCCAAGTGTGGCAATCATCAAAGAGGCTGGGCAGCTAATACATCCCACCTGCCTCCCACAGAGTCAAAAGAGATCCACCTGATGTGACATTTGCAGCTAGAGAGAGAGCGAGAGCGAGTGTCAAACAAGCCATACTGATTGTCACTTCTTCTCTGTCATATCCTTCATTCACTTGTATCTCTTTGACCAATCTGTTCCCTTCAGGACTGAGAAAAAGATTGTTACAGGGATGCTTGAAGGTGCAACTTTTTCTAAATAGGCAGCATCAGATGAGCAAAATTCTCTTCTGAATTCTCTCTTTCCCCTCACATATTCACTCCCTCACCTAATACTCTCTCTCTTTTAGTCATCATCCCTCACTGGGAGGTGACATTTGAAATGGAAGTGGCAGGAGGCTCCTCCCTGTATCAGTCCATCACTCATCCTCTCTTGCTGTTAACTTGTGTCTGTGTGTATATGCACTGCACATCAGGATTATTTTCTTTAACTTCAAATCTATGTCTTGGAAAGGCTGAGGAAATGTTACAGGTTTTAAGTTTGTCCTAAGCATGTCCAAGTAATAGCTTGTCAGTCATCTGTGAAGCACTTTGAACTGCATATGCTGCACAGCTATATGCTGACTGACAGGGATAATTGGCTTTTAGAAGTGGGCCAGTGTGATGTGGTGCAACCATAACAGGGTTATCCATGTCTCTGATAAAGACTGTATGTACTGTATGCTTGGGAAAACCAGGAGAATAAGTATTGTTTAAGGTATTGATCTGGTCTGCAATTAAAAGCATGCGGATAATACTGAAAATATGTCAAACCAAACAATTTGACATTTTTAAATTACCATTAAAATCAATTACAAAAATGCTTTTTAAAATGCAATAATTTGGGTCAATGTGCAAGAATTGAGACTACTCTCCACCTGTCAAATTCATACTCCAAAAAATAGGGCGCAGCATATCACATATCAGGTCATAACTGCTGCTAACTGCTGTTAGCAAGTTAGCTTGGTTAGCCGTGCAGCTAGCTTAGCAGATGTATTAGCTGACTGAGACAAAAAATAGAGGCAGGCAAGCGGGCAACACAACCGGGCTCACTGAACGATGGAGACCTGTTTGATGAAAGAGAATACAGTACCAAGAAAATTCACAGCGGCTCTGACTCTGGGGACGACAAAGACACGGCGGATTCAGGTGTACATAGGAGAGGCATCAAGCGAGAGAGGAGTGAGAGGTAGGTTGGGCATCAGAGAGGCAGCGATAGCATGTAGGCCAAAATATTTTTTACATCTAACTCAGTAAATTAATGGTTAATTTATTCTGTCGAGTTTGAATGAAGTGTCTTTTACAAGGAGTTAATGAGGCAATTAGTGCTGTGAGAGAAACTTGAATTCAGAAGGTGTACGGCTGTATTTTTCTGTTTGATAAGGAAACAGGTATAAAAGAATATTTCCTTTCTTGACAGTTTATTTTGTTTATTTATCAAACAAAAAAACCTAAGACAGCTTGTGTAATGTAGCAATCTCCCAGCTGGGGAGGATGCTCAAGCTATCTACTCGGATTATTGCCTTGTGGTACAAAATGGTATTGCAACACAGGGCGGTTAGCATGCTTCAGTAGATGATAATAATAATAATACCCTGACACTATTTTAAACCAAACAAGACAGTCGGTGTCACTGTTATTGTGGCCCTTCAACCTTTTCTTCCTCCCATCAAACCATTTTGTATTAGAAAAACTGTGCTACTCACACATTTCTGTCTCCATGAGACACACAGTCACTCATGGATGGACGCGTACTGGCATGTTTATTCAAATGTTTAAAGCATCATTGAATGTAACAGGGAGCTGGAATTACTTAATCTCAACCCCCACCTCCCACCTCCCATACACAGGCACAGCCACAAACACACTTTTAATGCTGGCTACTTTCTAGTATACATCATTGTCTTGGCCTACAGCTATAGCGGTAAAAGCTCTGGTTACTAAGGTAAGGAGAGGTTTTGAAGAGAACAAAATGGAGCTACCATGACATGAGGTGTTAGGCTAGGCAAGGTTACTATTTTTAGCATATAAATCACCACCCTGATTCCTCTTGGCCTTTTACTAAGCTGCTGAGTGCTGGGAGGGAGGGCAGGTTGCCACCACAGCTCACAGGAGGGGGTTTCCTTACTGTGTGGTATCTGTTAACACATCTGTTTGCTAGCAGAGCAAGAGATAATAGCTGACATTTTTAAATGTTGTCAGGGCCCAAATTGTTCTTTTGACAGAATTTGTCTAAATGAATGCCATCTATCAGAGTGCTGTTCTAGCAGTAGGCTACCATGGCCTTGGGGTGCTCTTTTTCATGCCATTTTATGGGCAAGCTTGACAATAATAATTATGTCAGGATCTTGTTTATTAAACATTAAATGTTTGCCTGACATTACCTGCAGAAAAATTTTGTGTCATTACATTTTTGTGAGCTATTTATTTAATGCAGGTTTATTGGGGGGTTTACATTCTTAATTTAAGTTCTGCCACACATCACCTTTTTTTTGAAGTCCTCTGTTCATTTAGCAAACAACATCTCTATGAGTTGTAATGACAAATCAACCACAAACCAATGCATCCCATGTGGTTTACCTCAAGGGTCTTCGCTGGGACCACATCTACTCGATCTCTAAATGCTGCGCCTTGTTGAGTTCATTAAGACACAAGTACAATTTGCATAGCTATAGAAACATGAACAAATCATCTTTTCTCCAATATACTGTCCTCAGAGCCCTTTGAATAAAAGCATTTTCACAGCTGGAGTAAACAGAGCTCCTATTTAATACAGCACCCACACACATAGCACTGCAGACACTGGCTCATTAGCATAGCCGTGCACACATGCTGTGAGTGACATCCACAAGGTCAGTAGAGGACAAAGGGGTCTGCCACGGCTGTCACTTCAGCTGGAAGATGACGGCACTGTTTACTACCTTCTATGCCAACCTTTTCTCCAGCATGGTAACAGGTACAACAACAAAAAAAGAGGGGAAAACTGAAAAAAGAAGATCTTCTGGTTTATTCGGTCATGTTGCAAATGCCAGGATAAATTGGCTTATGAGATGAGGGCCATCTGTCAGGTGCTTAATAATTAAAATAACTTCACAAGATGTGTTTCAAAAAGTTATCTAATAGCCAAAGTCTTGGTAGAGTCTTTTTTCACTGAAATGAGCCAGCTGACAGGGGCAGTGGCTTGGCTTTTCAACTCTCCTTTCTATGGTCTTTGCTCTGTGGTTTGGATTGCAGAAAGCTCAATAAAAGTTAGTTGTTGTCTGTGCAATAAATTTTTCTGTCTGCAGCTGTGTGTGTGTGTGTGTGTGTGTGTGTGTCTGTGTGTGTGTTTGGGGATTTAATTATGGACTGGAGGAATAGATACTTTGGCTTCTTTAGCCTTGTTTTTTAGCCTTGTTCTTTAGAACTGCAAAACATTAGGAATTCAGCAAAAATGTTCTAGTGTCTGGTGTGAAAGAAGGTAGGAAGATGGAACGATTCTCATATTCAAATATAATGTAGACCCAGATCAAGTGCTACTCCAAATGAGGGAATTATAGCCTTTTCTGACAAATAAAAAAATATGTAGAACATACAGTAGACCAACTCACATATCTTTCTATAAACAGAAGTCAGGTTGATAGTCTGACTGAGGAGAAATACCTACTGTGTCGACAACAGTGGTTCATGGTCAAAAATGCTAGAAAAGTCTACTGGTGAACTGCAGTAGAAGGACTGCCATCCAAATAAGTTTTTGCTTCAGATGTTGTGATGCACAAAACTGAAGCTTCATATCTCATTGACAGTTTGTCACAGATGTAATGGCATGAAGAACTTAAAGTGAATTAGTACTCTACAATGACCATAGCAATGTTAGTGAGTCAGCATTCCTCAAATCATACTGTCAACAAGAAATGAATGGAGGCAAGGCCTGAATCCTAGGGAATAATAATACACTTTATTCTGTTAATTGTGTTCTAATTAAAACTAATTTATACAGTTGGATCACAAATTAAGCAATAGTCAGAGTTGTATGAGGTTAATACTAGGTTGGTAATTTAGCTTTTCTCACTGGTTTATACTAAAGTAAGAAGCTGAATTACCTCAAACATGTTCAGTAGAAAGCTGGCTCAATAAATGCCTGCAGCTACCCAGCTTTGGCACTGCTTAAGTGAACTGCCAACCTGTTGGAAACACTGTAAGATGATCGCTTTCCAGTTTCTAATCAACTGTCATTTGCTTGGTAAATGCTCAGTAAATCTTTGCCTTGTAAATCTGTAGAATCTACAGCACCTACATTAAATAACAAAGTACAGAGACCTCTATCTAAGTCTCTTGAGATACAGAAGGAGAAAGAAAGAGGGAGGCTAACCTATCTGTAACTTGTATCGTTCTATTTCTGGGGTTGAGCTTCAGACCTACTGCTGGTTCAGCTTCAGACCTCACTGTTATGTGCAAGATCAAGTTTAGACTTCAGACCATCTCCAACTTCTATTTCAAGTGTTTGTGTGTGCAATGACCTACAGGAAAGTTATGGCAAATCTGCCTGTTTGACAGCTTTAAAAAAACAAAAACATGCCAGTTTATTTTTATAGCATATTGAAGTTATCTGAAATCAGTGGCTCCTAAGAAATCAATGCAAAGCCATGTGGTGTGCTTTGGGAAATGGAGATAAAAAATGTAAACACGACCGGGTAGTTAATACGTTAAAACATGCAAAACCACTCTGTACTTTAAGACTCAATACTGATATCAATAAGTTGTGGAGATGGATGTGTTTTGTAGTGTGCTGGCATGCACTGGTGAGGACAAACTGCAGGACCTTTGATAACGAGTTGATTCAAGGTCAAGAGCAGTTCCAACTCTCCCATGGGCTGGTCATTAGTAATACTTAACGTGGTTGGAGCAAGACTGGCTACCAGATACTTGCTGTAAACAACATTCTGAGGGACTGGTGGAATGTGTGTGTGTGTGTGTGTGTGTGTGTGTGTGAGAGTGAGTGTGTGAGTGTGTGAGAGTGAGTGTGTGAGAGTGAGTGAGTGAGTGTGTGAGAGTGAGTGAGTGAGTGTGTGAGTGAGAGTGTGAGAGTGAGTGAGTGAGTGAGTGAGTGTGTGTGTGTGTGAGAGTGAGTGTGAGAGTGAGTGTGTGAGTGTGTGAGAGTGAGTGTGTGAGAGTGAGTGAGTGAGTGTGTGAGAGTGAGTGTGTGAGAGTGAGTGAGTGAGTGTGTGAGAGTGAGTGAGTGAGTGTGTGAGTGAGAGTGTGAGAGTGAGTGAGTGAGTGTGTGTGTGTGTGTGTGTGAGAGTGAGTGGGTGAGTGAGAGACAGACAGGAATTCTAATTTGCTGTGGTTCCCATTATACTGAACCAACAGGGAAGTGACCATTTAGCCGTCACAAGCCTTGGGCATCCTGGGTGCTTCAAGTGCACAAATATAAAGCTTTGATGTGGAGATTCCTTGTGTCATACTTTACTTGTATGTTCATGCCTACTTAAGGCAGGTTAGTCATTTCTTGACAGTAAGACAATCACCACAGTGGGTGTGAAGTTAATGCTTCCAGGTGTATAATACTGGTGGAATTACAAACCAATAATAACTTTAATGAAAGAGTACTTCAAGTCGAGAAAACATCGGTGGAGAGAGACAATGCTGCACTGTGCAGTGCCCGGTTGTTCAAATTACAATAAAAATGTCAAAAGACGCATTGTGTGTCAGTGTCCTCAGAATTTCCCAGTATGCAGTGATCAAACTTATACTCAACTGGAAACAAATCTACTGAGATGCATGCTGAAGTTGCATTTGAGCTGAGTTGAATGGCAGCTCTAGGAAGATTCCCTTTTAATTTAATTTTAAAAACTGGCAAATGACCATGTCACAGAGCCAGCAGAGAGGCTTCAAAGGGCTTTCAGGCATAGACCCAGACAATGTAACATCACACAGTCCATCCATGTATTGAACACAAGAGTTCTACGCAGTCCATATTCAGATCTATACACTATTCATGTATGTACAGTGAATACACCACAGGGCTACCTTAGCCACACACTAACAAAAAAAATTTAATAAATAATATGGACTGGAGATGTGGATTATATGGATTGGCAAGTAGGTTTATTCTGTAGCTATATGTCAGTTCTTTCATGAAGTTTAAGACAACAAAGTTTTTAATATATTTTTAGCTTCAGAGCATATCTTGGGCTGTGTGTTATCCCCAAGAACAGACCTAGCTGCTGCAACATACTAAAGCTTGAATGCTATGACAGAGGCGAAGAATCATACCTTATCTCTTTGATCACCTAGCTTCCTGTTATGCTAGTTGACAGCCAAAGCCAGAGAATCCAGATAAAGGTTACTATGGATATCTCTCTGAAGAGTGTGCAAATGAAAGGAGGATGAAAAAAACTTCATTTCAGCACTGGGTGAACTTGCCCCGTGGCAGCACAGAACGAGGTACAGCATATGTTTGCTCGCCTCTCGCCACATAAATTAGAAGCTTGGTGATTGTATGTGTGTATAAGTGAGTGGAGGGTGGGGAGGCACAAACCTTAAAGATAGAAACAATAAGTTTTAAATTAACATGCAGCATCCATGCAAGCCATATAGGGCTGTAAGTTGATAAAAACCGAAAAGAATTAACTTTATCCTTTGCTTACTTTAACCAGTTTTCACCTTATTAAGAATCTCTGTATTTCTATTTAGGCTTGTGTGTTCATATTTAAGACCTGTTTGAATTGTCCTAAACAATAGGTTAATGCAAGGTAAAATGACAGAAGAGAGATAATTCGCAGGGCAGGTAATCCGAGATAAATGTATGTTTTTGTGTGTGTATAACTGTGTGTGAAAAACAGTGTACGTGCTTACACCCTTCACCCATCATCTCCCCCTAGCAAAGTCTTGATCAAACCACTTTTAGGACAGGCACGTCACAGGCCATTAACAAGAGAGACTCAAGATCTGTTAGTGTTCATTAGTTTCCCAGAGTGTATAAATACTATCAGCAGGCAGCCCAGGGGGGTATCCATCAACTATAAGGCAAGGCAAGTTTATTTGTATAGCACATTAACAACAAGGTAATTCAAAGTGCTTTACATAAAACACAAAAGCAACAGGGAAATATAAAAAAGTTTAAAAGCAACATAAAATATAATAAAAGTTACAGTGTTACAATCAGGGTTAAAAGAGTTAAATGGAAAAAAGCAATGATAAAAAGCTAAAAACAAAGAAAAAGAAGACAGGACAGTAAAAGTTACAGTGCAGTGTAAGTTATCAATAAAAAGAAAATCTTAAATATTTAATTAAAAGCAATGGTAAAAAGAAAAGTCTTCAGTCTTAATTTAAAAGAACTGACTGTTTCAGCAGACCTGCAGTTATCTGGGAGTTTATTCCAAATATACGGTGCATAATAACTGAACGCTCCTTCTCCTTGTTTAGTTTTGACTCTGGGGACAGAAAGCAGACCTGCCCCAGACGACCTGAGAGGTCTGGATGGTTCGTTGACTATAAGTCAACACATAATCACTGGAAACAAGAAAAGTGACAATACGTGATCATTACATTCTAATCTCTTATTTTCTTTAGCTCTATTTTTTCTGTAACTTAAAGTTGAGATATATAGAGTGTTCTGATTGATTTTACTGTTTTTTTGTCAGTTATAATGTGCAAAGAAGGAAAAATATCAAAAAGAAAATTCTGGACCAGTTTGAAGAAGTTCTAATTAATAGAAAATAGGCTTTAAATAAACTGTAAAACAAAATCATGCCGATTGGGACAGAGGCAGACACAAAGAGTATACAATTTCCGGTCCACTGACTGCCTTAGTGGGTAAATTAGTACAACATAATGAAACGGATATCGACATGTGAAAAGGATGCCTTTGAAAGATGCTTCCTGGCCCAAAGAGGTAACACACCAACAATAATGCACATACTGGTATGTCCGGAAGAAACTCAGTTGGTTTTGTTGAGATGGCTTGGTTCATAAAGATCAAACTATACAAAGGCTAAAAGGTTACTGGTATGATTATTTGGATTTGGCTTGGATCATGCTGATTTTCCCACTATTAACTAAGTATTTACCAGACAGATGGTAAAATGTATCTTTTCATAGTTTTTGACAATGTTCCTTTAATCACAAAGTGTCCCCACCGTATCCTTCATACTGCTGAATAACCTTCTTGCCATTTACTGTATGCACTGATGAGAGCCAAAGAGGCTTGAGGCTAGATGTCAAAAGCTCATATTATTTGAGTGCGTGGCAGTGTTTACAAGACCAGACAATGCTAATAATAATGTGACTCCTATCATACAAATCACAGTATTAGAACACCCATCAGCTAAACCTAACTGAATTAAGCTGTTGACATGAAATGTGTCATGGCAGCAGTGCTTAATACTAACGTAATTAGAAATCAATCTAAGTTATTCTTTGTCCCCCCCCCCCCCCCAGTATCTAGGGAAGCTTCTGAACACAAACACAGTCACACCTCCAACCTGCTCTATAACAACAGTAACCAGAAATGGCTTTACTTTAATACCCACATGAACTCTGCCAGGACCTACGTTCAAAGTTAAAGCTGTTGTTGACTGAGATAATGTATAAGGCAGAGGGTATTAGGGTTAAAACAAGCATTATAGCATCATGCTATGTCAAAAGAGCAATAATCATAGTTCAAGAGACCTGTTAAGATTCATAATCTGACTTTATAAACACTTTCCAGACAAATTAATAACAGCTCATGTTCTTATTCGAGCATGGGAAATCAAAACAACATCTATTGTCATCTCTCTGTGGCAAACTCCACTTTCAGCGTGAAAAACTTGAAGTTCAAATCTGTGTTGCTACTTGTGTAACATTATCTACACATATCATCAAGTGGGGGTATAAAGTAGGTTTTGAGAATGCCTCTGTAAGCCCCCACATTTGTTTATATTAGCCCGTGTCCCCTCAGGAGACTGAATTCCTTCAGGGTCTGAGATGAGAAAGTTTGAGCATCTGTCCTATCAGATATAGAGTCTACCGCAAGCCATAAGCAACAAACATCCAACTACGATCCATGGTCAGCACAGGTCAGGGAATGTGCATCAGCAACTTCATTCAAATGTTTTACCAGTAGCACTTTTGTCTCAGCATTGGAGAAACAGCCCATTCCAGGGAGAGGATTTCTCATACATTAGTGATCTTCATATTGTTGTAGACACAATCTGTCTTCTTGGCTAAAAACACTGACAGTGTCTCATGGCCTTAAGTGTTTTTTGTTTATAAAAGAAGAAACCCTGAGCCAAAACAAAATCATCATCCAGTCATGCATTACTGCAAACAGACCTTAAGATCAAAACCTTCAAACGACTTGACTTTTATGCAGAGCTTCATGTTGCCCTAACTGCTTCATTATCTCAAAATGATATCTCTTTTCCATTTCCCTCTCCTCCCTCTTCTCTATCCTAAACTCTCCCTCTCTTGTTTGGTCTCCAGCTTATCAGTAGATGTAAAAGTTAGTAATGGCTTCATTAACCGAAGGGATTTTCACCTTCTTTTTTTATTTCTTATCTACCACGAGCTCTGAGCCACCGGTGTTTATGCAGATATCAGGTGGCGAGCTATACACACTGTAAGCAGAGAATGACAACACAGAAACATTTCCAAACACATCATACACAGGGTGGCTCATCTACGACAATGAATACAGCTTGGTGAAAGAGGCCAAACTTCATTAGACACATTATATGAGTAGAGTACATTCTCGTATTCCCTGTAGAAGGACATGAGTAGCTGTTATGTGTCTCCTATCATATGCCTCTTCTTCAGGCAGCTGCGCTAGCTACCAGCCACAGAGATAATCTTATCTGGCACTTCTTACAGTGTAATTTCATGTGCATATCTTGTGGGTTTGCATTTACAAAGATGTCATTTTGCTAAAACAGTGTATCCTGACAGGGCTCTGCATGGCAGGTCAGCACTCATACACTAAAATAAAATCTGTGCATTAAGCACAAGTATGCAGTTTAAAGTTTCTTTGTGACCATGTTTCCTCGAAGCAGTGTTTGTGCCAAAGCTTGCATAGGGGTGTGTGTTAAAGGCATGCGCCAGGATACGACCTTGTAAGGGATGGGAGACTGACTTGTGCAGACTGATACAAGGGTCATTACGTCACACAGGCATAAGCAGCTAGATTTGCATTCAGGCATGCAAAAATTTTATACTATTACACTGTAAGTAGTGTAGACAATCCCAAATATTTTGTGAACCTTTGAACAATTCTGGGCACATCGTTTTCAGTGCATTTTTTAAGTTAAAAATCAAATAGATATTTCTGCAACAGGTTTTAACCTCCTGCAGCCTGGTTTGCAAAAAGTGGTCTGCACAGGAATTGCTTTATTTTAGGGGGTCAAGCACCAAAACAAACATGCACCCAAACCCAAAAGTCCAAGACATTTCTAGAAAAAAAAAGAAAAATGAGAAAAGAAAGAAAAAAATGTACAAAGACTTATTTTCTAAATGTTCCTTTTAACAGCAATAAATATCTAGACCAATTTTAAATCTGACACGACTTTTATTGATATTGCTATATAGTTGACTAACTAATTTGAACAGCTTGCTAATGTCCACTTTGACAGTCATGGCTTCATTGCCTGCGACAACCCAAGATACCTGTGGCTCAGATGATGTAATTTAGCTCCACTCCAGTTTAATCTTGTTTTCAATTCCCAGGTAGAGTCCTGTAATTAGACGATGTCCCAAGCCTTGCCAAGAGAACACCTATTTTTCCCAGACCTAATGCAGACTGTCGAAACCTTGTCCTCCACTGTGATTTGCACTTTAAATATTAGATCACTCCTGCCTACGGCATTACTCATTAATATTACCAATTACATTTCTCAGGCCTGCTTACAGCTTATGACTGCTTCCCTTTAACTGAATGTGTTAGAGATTGTGTTTTTGATACAATTTTACTAGTCTATATTGTGAACATCATCCTATACAGAATATCATCATTCAAAATGGCACTGTGCGCATTTTCTGGCTGTTTGTTTGAGCTCTGCGAGGCTGCCATGTCACCCTCAGGTCAGTTCTGCCCGTTTCCAAGCAGAGGAGACAGAAAGGTCACTGTGCTACTGCTTAACTCTGTTACTGTGTCACAGCTACCAGTGCACTGAACAGCCCTGAGGGACACGATACGTGTGTGTGTGTGTGTAAGCAGAGGGGAAATCAGTGCAAAAAGACTTGCAGATTGCCGCGGGTCATATGTGCTGCACTGGTTAAGTGGACATCAATGATGCAGCAGCCACACACCCATGCAAATGAAAGGACATCAAACCTCTCCGTTTCATCTGCTGAGCCCCTGTAGTGAAACGGGAAGTGCTGCATTATTGATGGAACTTACTCGACTTGCTGATAACATTACACCCGGCAGTCAAGCGAAAAAAACATTTTGTTAAATTAAGTGCTTTAATCACACTAATTGATACTGAATGCGGATGCAAATGGTACTATTACAGATCGCTACAAAATTTTGATTCCAAAGACAATTTCATATAGCCTATTTAATTTTATTTTTATTTGTTACAAAAATCTAAAGAAACCAACATAAGAGCCATAATTAATTCTCAAGACTTTTAATAATTGACGTTCAAGCATTTTCTGCCATTCATTTTATTCTCCACTACAGTCGGTCTTTCGGTTAGCCTTGAAAATAAATTTGACAAGGCATTCACATGCTCCTAACAAATCAGAAGCAGCAGATAACTAGCTGTATTAAAATAGTTCCGCATACACTAATTTTAACTGTAGCTTTTTTAACAGTTTACATTACATTTCAACAAGAATGTAAAATTTCTCATAAGTAGCAGTAATGTAGTGGTTTGAGAAGCAAGCCTGTGCCCAGAAAGACAGCCGCTGGAACACTATGTGAAACTGGGAGATGAATCAATTATTAGGTCTCTCCTCAAATATGGCACCCTCACGCTCAATCTCAAACTGCACCACTACATGTGCTCTGTGGTAAACTATAAGACCAGCAATACAGATCAATTCTCATGTCTTACTACGTGGATATCTGCAGCCTACCCTGCCCTTGAAACGGCACCCTGAGGCCGTTGCTGTAAGGAAGAATGTATTAATGGCAAGCTTGTCCCGTCAAACCAAGGATAGCTGCTCATGACGAGTTTGCTACTGAAAAGATGTTGTTGGCATCTTTGTGCACATTTTGTTTCTTCTAGAAAGGGAGTTATAAAACACTGACATGAGTCATAAAATGCAGGTAGCCTAGATACTGCAGATCTTCAGGACATTTGTTGGCCATGGGAGTTATTGCTTCCCTGGATTGCACGCCCGGGAGGCAGCAATGTAATATGTGTGGTTGCCCCTGGCAACAGGACTGCTAAGTGCACAGAAATGTATATTAAAAGGGGGTTTCAAATATTCTAATATGGCAAGAGATGGCGTTTTTTAAAATGACAGAGACTTGGTAGGTGGTGGCCATGTGGTGACATAAATTGGACACATTTATAAAATCATAAAACCATACAGAGTGACAGCGTGAACAAAAGGCTGGGAATAATTTAACACTGGTTCTCTAAGTGAAGTCTGCTGAGTCGGATTGGATTTCTACACATTAGTTCCTCTTCTGTGAGGCACTGTGTGTATTAGATACTTGTACAGTATGTAATACAGTATCCTTATATAAGTGCAGATATCTAAGTGTGGCAATGACAAATATGTAGCATAATGGTAAAAGACTAAATAAGATCTTTTTGACCACGTCAGAAATGTACACTAGCAGTGGTTTAATTTGAGCTCTGAAAGGACACAGATATTTGGCTGTTGATACAATAACATTTATAAAGTAAGTAACCAGTAAATTGGGGGGGGGTGTTGCACTTTTTAAATAAGAAACAATTTTAATGTATCAAACAAACAGGAATGAATAAAGAACTTTTCGTAGATTAATTAGCAAAGGCGTACTTGTGCATTCTGTCAGTTCTACCCTGATGCTCCTTCACTACTCTGAACCTCAACGCCTGCTCAAATCAAGAATCCCCCAGCTCAGACTATTTTCTGCTCTTACGGCTTCCATGTCATCCGCGCTCTATTTAAGGAGTATGGGTTGATGATCTTGAATGACACACTGACATATCTCCAGTTACAGAGGCCAAACTGTGCTGCTGTAACACTGAGAGGCTGTGTATGCCCAGCAGGCGAGCAGGCATGTAAATGGAGTTTCACACTTAGCGAGCAGGTAAGCTGTGGCTGATGGCAGATAGTTGGTACTAGCAGCCGATGAAGAGGCGAATGGGAGACCTCACTGAACGTGTCATTCAAGAGCTATATTATATTTATCAAGCAAATCATTTGATGATCGAATGAAAGAAATCCTTTAATGCATTTAAGAAAACGTCATTTTTGCGGATGTTAACGTTCTATCTAGAGCCCTGATTTTGTTTTAATTGTTATCATAATCAGAATTATATCATAATTCACACAGTCGCAAGCAACCAGCTGCGAGTACACAGTGCCCAGTGACTCGACATGAACATTAACATTGAATTAAATGAAGTAGCCACATGTTGCTGTTGTGATTCAGTCATGAGTCGACTGAATTTAACATTTGAATGGCCTTCTTTGAATAGATAATACCAGCGTAAAAGCTATACAACTGTATTATCAATGCAAACTATATGTTTTTCTTTTTTACTGGGAGTTGATTTTCTGTGATCAATAGTTTATTTGCATCAACATCACAATAAAGTGGGCTGTTTTTCTCATTACAAACATTTACACAGCTCTTGGTGCTTGGAAAGTGGTGCTTGTCAGAGGAGCATGTTTCAGTTTTCTTCTGCCCCCTACAGTGCTTCATAATGCAAGGATACATGGCAGCTCTACAGCTCTCAAAGAGGGCAAGTGTGTTCAATATACACAGTAAGCAGACCTGGTTGATATGCCAGCATATTGGTGACACTGCGTATGTACTTCAGTATGAGGACAGGAAAGGCACCTCCTCACCAACAAACACGTGAGAGGCAACAGCAAGGCTTTGGTTACTTACGTCTGTGTCGGGTCCCTTATCTGCCCCTGGGCAGCAGAACGTGACAAGCTCATGGCACCTTTTGTGGACCACAAAACAGCAAACTGCAGGGGAACAAAAGAGAGGAGATTAAGAGAGAGAGATGGGAAAATAGATTCAGAGAGAAAGAAATATACAGACAGATGGACAACAACAGACAACAAAAAGTGCAATGGTTAAAATACAATGCATCATTGTTGACAGAGAGCAGAAAGAAACAGAGATCAGATACCACTGAAAGAGACTGAAAAACCACTGATGTCTGGGCTAGGCTCCTTACCATGTGTCCAGATGGCCAGTCCTGCCAGCAGGCTGATTGCTCTTATTGCACAGTACAGTGCCACCTCCTCACTGATGTGACAGGAGTTAAAGTAGACACCACACACACTCGCGCTTTTGCTTGCACATGAAGCACAATCAAGTGCAGACGAAAACATCCACAAACTGACACCATTACTGAATATGTTTCCACAAAGAACACATCCAGGCCTACACACTTGTATACAACTGCACCTACACACTGTCAGGGCACACAACATCATTTTCATGGTCTCTGTGCTGGGTCACTGAGTGCATTGTATTATGCAGAAGGGATCGACTGATTTGATCCCAATCCCGATTATTAGTAACCAATTACACCGATGACTGATATTTGGAACATTTGCTGTAAAATTTTTAATCTTGGTGTCAAAATTTAGAACACAGAACTTTGTTGAAAATAACAGTACTAAAGTTAACTGTCATGTTCAATCATTTTAAATAGTAAATTAAATGAATCAGGGATGCATCCAAGAGACAGACTTGTTAACTATGAGTGATACATTACAGTTACGGCCGTAGTTATGGTTAACTGGTGTAATCTACACTAATCTCCACTCACTTAGCTCCGTGTGTGTATGCAGAGCTCGGCTGAGACAGGAAGGGAGGAGCTGCAGCGTGATGGCTTGCTCGTTCTATTGGCTACTTCCACACTATAGTCAGTGTTGATAGGCTTTTATTCGTGACTTGTAACCAATCAGCTAGTACTGTGGGCAGGACACTGTACTCACCACTCTGTGGGCTCGAGCAGACAGAGAGAGGCAGCTGCATCAGAGCCAAGGGAGCGCATTTTTTTATTAATTCATTCAATCGTTCATTCATTCGGCTATCTGTTTTTAAAATGACTGATGCAGATTATTGGAAAATTGCTCAATATCAGCCACGATAATCATCAATCAAGCACAATTATTGGTCGACCACTAGCAAGCAGCCTACTCACAGTGGAGGAAAGTGGCTGTTACTGGCGCTGAATAAACGTCTGACACAAGGAGATAGGGTGGGGGGTGGGGCGAGGTATAAATAACAAAAACTATAATTTCTCAATGTTCTGTCTGTGTATGTCCATGTCACCATGGAGGTGTCTTGATACTTGTTCTTTCCACAGCGCTTTCCTTTTGATAGCTAAGAACGGCCCTCCCTTTCCTCCTAAGACTTAATGGTTTCAAGGCCGACACTTGCAGCATGTGATGAAAGCATCTGAATTGGAGGTTTTCAATAGTCTTCACTTAGCACTGAGTAACCCTGAGTAGACTCCATTACTTGTTTGTGCTGCATCAGTGATGTCATGCATTTTCAGAGACCTTGCTTGATTTTCAGTTTAACAGTTTCACTACCGTTTTAAGCAGTGTGCAAGTGCAGAGTCTGTGTCTCTCACTCATGTACATGCATACACCTACATCACTTCTCCTCTTTCCACTGCATCACTCTCCAACAGCTCCACCCAAACACAAATAACTTTAGTGCTTTAGATGAGCTGTGACGGCCATCGTGGCTAAGCAGACGTAGGAGAAACAAGCCTCTCACATAAACCCAAACTTCATCAACAGAAAATCCAAAATAGTCACAACATTGATTGACAGATGACACTGAAATCAAACACCATATGAGATTGTTTGTTTTTCATCATTATCATCTGGACCACTCAAACCTTTCATTCATGGATTGTGTATTCCTACCAGTAAAATACCCATTTATGTTTCCTCATTCAGTCAAAGTCTAAATTATGATTTAGACATGCAAACACAAGCTGATTAATAACAGAGCTGCTATTAATTCCCATTAGCATATACTGTATGTGTAATGAGAACATAGTGTGTATTTAAAATGCATTAGATTCTACTGAAATATGGATCATAAATCAGGTTTATATAAAACATTATATGTGTATAAGTCAAACCTCACAAAGGCATTATCACCACAGATTAGTAGAGTCTGGGATTTGCATGATAACTTCTGCTTCCATGTCTTCATATGCATGAAGGTTTATGCATATTTTCATTGGTTCTTTGGTTCTAATTTTTTTTCTGTCAACTGACCAGCAGCAAGATTTGTATTTTGTACTTCTGCTACACAGAAAGAAATGTGTTTTTAGGATTCTGCATGCTCACTCTGTCATATGCGTTTTTTATGAGGCAGGCTGCAAAGAAATCAATATTTACTGGCCCACAGCTGCAAGAAACAGCAGGGAATTGGCACTGTCAAGCCTTGCTGAAAACAACAAGATAAAATACATGAAAATGTACTATGATGCATTTTCTGCATTTTTGTTCAAAGTACTAGAAAATAATGGAGTAATTAGATTTATTATATAGAACATGTAGACAAATCCCTTGCAGTGCATATGGTATTTTTTCAGTAAAAGGTTTTTTGTGACACACAGGTTAAACAGCATCACAGTCGGTACTTGGGTCAATACCAACAGAACTGTTTGAATTTCCACTCCAGATTCCAGTTACATAGGTGAAATTCAAAGGCTGTCAGAATATCTACCTCAGCAGTATCATAACTGAGTGCAGTGTGAATACTTGATTAATATGGTTTGCAATTTGCAAGAGACATATCTTTTTAAGAACTTGGCAGGACCAATCGAGCCCATTGCAGTTATCTACAGACATGTTTTTCTTTGGAGCATGAACACTCTTTATCTCAGACACTATGGCTACAGTTAATATTAACCCAGAACCTCCATCTGGAGTGAAATACATTATAGTATTAGTGGTTGTTTCCCTGCCCAGATTTCACCAGTATGAGACTAACCGCAGCGCTGTGGTCCCAAGCCAGCTACTATACCCATAATGAGAATATCAGTAATTCTTGGTATTCACATTGTTGGGGACCTCACGTTATGGAAACAGAGGCCTACATGTAGGCCAGAAGCCAAGTGGCCTGCATTTCAGAAAAAAGCCTGTAAGAAGAGGAAAGGCACCAAAATCTCTCTGAAGACAGGAAGAAGGTCTCTGCCATTTTGAGTGTTAACCCCTTCCTTATGCCTCGCAGGCCTGCACGCCATATTGGATCATTTCTGATTAGCCACCAAAGTGGTCATTACCACCATTTTCCTCACTCCTTCCCTCTCTATTGTCTCACACACACACACATACACGTTTGCTGATTGATGCATGCTTTGTTTAGAATAGCAGATGCTAGCGTGTGTATTAACTTAAGTTGCTGATCATTGATCTGTGCTAAGGTTAAATAAATCCAATGTACTTGAGCCATTGCATGCAAATCTTTGTGTATTGTGTTGTAATAACAGCTGGACTCACCCATCACTGTCCACCCTATTACTGTAAAATATTACTGGAATATTGGCATTTATACATAGGCAAACTCCCTTTATAGACTGTTTTCAAATTGGTCCCTGATTTCAGCGTGGTGCCCCTGTATATATTAATCTTTATCAATTATTGTTATTATTAATGACTTTATTAATATTTCTAAAATATCTTCAGTATTTTTCTAATAACCAAAACTGTCCCTACAAGATCCCAACTACATGTACAGTAATGATGGCAAATCAATACAACCCCAACACATGGACATATCACACCATCACAACTCAACGCCTACTACCTAGCTCAGGGACACAATGGGTCACAGTGGGGTATTAAACCCGCGTCTCTCACAAAAGGCAGGTGTCTTATCCATTGCCACACCCCCACCGCCACCCATAACCAACACCACCAGCCACTGCCAAACCACAAACCATACAGGTCATTAATCTCACTAATTCACTACCTCCATAATGCACCATACAGTAAGCTGATAGTAGTGTGAGTAGCCACTACTAGCTCTTGTACAACTTTCTTCACAGCAGTGAATTTCTCCTGTGAAAGGCCTACCAAACATGTATTCAAAAGCCTTATAGAAACCATTATATTGTAACTTCATTGCAGATTTTATGAGCTGGATTTAAGAGGGGATTCTATGTAGTATCAACCAGCTAGTGTAAAACAAGGCTATGTTAGCTGTTATTCTGTACTCTGTTTTGTACTTCAGCCGACAGCACGTATGCTTATGGTCAGCAATGATCTTGAGTGTGCACTATTTTGGCACCACACTGGTGTTTAATGGTCTTTAAAACAGGAAATCTGCAATCAAGCCATCTATGGATATGTGGCATGTGCGCTGTGGAGGTGCAAACACAAGAGAAGACGATGCACCGTGGATGTCAGCTGTAGGGAGGGAGAGGCAGGAGGAAACACATTTTGTCACATTCTGCCTGTCAGCCAGTTGATTATTGTTGATTCGCAGGTTCTGTTTAGCTCACATTGTACCTGTCTGTCATGTATCTTAGGTTTAGTTCTGTGTCTTAGTTTATGTCTGTGTTTAGTGTCCAGTAACCTAGGTTATGTCTGTTCCCCAGTTATCACTCTGCCTACCTGTCTCTCTGTTTTGCCCTGCTGTCTCTCTGCCTGTCTGCCTGCCAGCCTGCCAGCCCCTCTGCTTTCCCCTGCTGTCTCCCTGCCTCGTTAGCCCTGATCCCGGTCACCTGTGTTACTCCCGCCCTGCTCGTTAGTCCCTGTGTATATATGTTTGGTGTTTCTGTTCATTCCCTGTCTGGTCACTGTAGTGTACATTCGCTCTGTCTAGTGTTGTCGTATGTTCTGCAAGTTGCTGCATTACCTGTTCTGGATTTTGGATGTACCAGTTTCCTGTACCCGTGAGTTTTTGTTCATGCCTGTTTGTCTTGCCTTAAAAACTTGGATTAAAAACCCTGGAATCTATCTCCGCTCCTGGTGTCTTGCATTTGGGTTCACACTCGAGCTTTGCGCACCCAGCGACCGTGACACATTTTGTATAGTCCAAGGGTCCAGGTGAATTCAATCAGCTGACAACGTTCCACTGTCAATAAATTGTCTACTGAGGTTGGCCAGTACAGCCTTCAAGTCAGTGAGGGGCATCACATGCCACTTTACACAAACGTGCTGCTCAAACTTAATTGTTCAATGAAAATACCTAAATCATTGTTTTGTGGCTACTGCGCTATTTTTGTTAACAAGGATGCAATTGGAAAAACTCTTTTCTTCAGAGATTTATGAAATTGGCCTTGCTTGTTAACAGTATGTGGGAGACAAAGACAGAAGAAAGGTATAAATGTGAGCTGTAGAGGTGGAGTGAGATAAAGAAAGAAGTCAGAGGCTGAAGATGAAGAAGGTCAAAACTCATCATTGTCTGCTTTTTTCATTAGAGCTTGGCGGCCTGTGATCGGTTGTCCCAGTGGCCTTGTCCTGGGGCAACACATACATCACCTCTGAATCCATTGCAGTGGAATGTCTCCATTAGGGGGGGAAAAGGCTCCAAGCTAGCTTCATAGTAAGTGCTTTACCGTCACGGAATAATGTACTCTATATTTCAAAAGTAGTGAGTGTTTAATGTATTAATTAAGCACATGCATCTAATAAAAAAAGCTACTGAGCTACAAAGCTTTTAAAGGAGACCTATTATACTGCATTTCCAGCCCTATGTTGTAGTTCTGTGACTCCTGACAAGCTTTGCATGATTCAAAGTTCAAAAAGAATTTTCTATCTTATACTGGCCCTTCATGCAGGCCTTCATTTCAGCCTCTGTCTGAAACGAGCTGTAGATGCTCCTGTCTCGGAGTACTCATGACATGTATTAAGGAGCCATCAGTTGTATTTCCTGAAGTTTATTCCATTTTACCACCTGTTAAAGGAGTTTATGGCAAGTGTTTCTTATCTGAATCGAGGGTCTAAGGACAGAGGGTGTTGTATGCTGTACAGATTGTAAAGCCTCTTGAGTCATATGTAATTTGTGATATTGGGCTGTATAAATAAAGCTGACTTGACATCAGGGTGAAGGTGGCCAGTTTCTATTAAAAGCTGTTAATAAGAGCTACTGGATAAGGGAATTTGGAGACTGGCAATTTAATAGGTGTAGGTGTGCCAGAGACGTTTTTTGAAATCCTGCAAGAAATGAGATGAGGAATGTGAGGTGTTACCTTTGACAACGGCTTAGTCTTAGTGGATTTTCCAACAGGTTTGTTATGATAACTGGATATATTTGTCTGCCTCTGACCTAATTTCCTTACGTTCTGGACAGGATTAATTTTTATACAATATGTCAGAGTTCCAGCACAACAAAAAGTGAAATCACTTTTCTTCCCAAAAGATAGCATAGATGAGATTCACTCCTACACCCACTCTGGCAAATCAGTTTTACAATTTTTTTTTCCAGGTCACAAGTTCTTCAGAGCAATTTCCTGGAGTCTTGAATACAGGCAGGAAATGAGAAGGGGATGATTTAATTCAACAGTTCTTAGGTATGTAGATGTGAGGCACTTCACTAAAACAAAGGAATTGTAGTGGAGAAAGCTTTTAGATCTACCTATCAAGCCCACTTACACTTACAGCCCACTGGTGCCCTTTACAATGCATCTCTTCCCAGACTGGGAAGCTTTCATTATCCCCCCTGGCTCTTTTCTCCACTTGAATGCCTGGACCAGTTTCACCACTGTCACCAAACAATGACAACACCAACTTCATGGCCATGAATGAGAATGACAAATCATTAAATAGGAACAAGAAAGATCTGAACAGGCCAAAATGCTAAATGGCAATGGCTTGGATAAAGGTTTTTAGTCCCTGCTTGATATAGTTACACATGTCTATTTTTCATTTTAGAGCTCTGTGATCTGTGGATCTGGTGATCCAGTTGTCTGGCCAAAACACACATTACAAACTGCGGAATTTAGTGAAGAGTATGCCTCCACACTGTAAATATGTAGTTTTTAATTTAAAACCTGGACCAATCAACTTCCAGTACATGTTTGAACTAGGGCACTGAGCCCTCACACAGGAAGGCATAGTGTTTACATGGGTGTAATGGGCATATTAAGGGACTCAAGCACACAAGCAGAGTCACTGGCCTGTCACTGTTATGTACTGAAATATTATGCAAAGTACTACAGAATACAGGTTTACACCAGGGTTAATCCAAATGGTCTGCAACTCATTGTTTCATCTCAAAAATAAATTCTAATGTTTCAGTGTTTCTGCCAGCATTTTTTTTTTTTTTTTAAATTCTTGTAGGAGTGGAACTGCATAAATGTCATCACCACCAATTATAGGTGTGATTGGGGAATCTCCTACATTCCTGTCCATAAATAGACGTATTTTATACAGTACTGTGGTATTAAAAGAATCTGTCAAATGTGCCATTGTACAGAATACTTTTATGCAAGTCTGAAAAGACCTTATGACTGTTACAGATGATATAACAAGACAATTATCAGATTTTAGCCATGCTAGTGGCATGGCTTTATGGATGGCAATATCTGTCAGTCGATCACTCCACCACTTTGGTCCACTCAAAAATATCTCAGGAACTATTAGACATGTTACTGTGAAATTTGGTACAGACATTCATGTTCCCAAGAGGGGGAAGCCTACTGACTTAAGGCATTACCTTATAGTACTAACATGAGGTTGGCATTTTTGGTTTTAAGTGAAATATCTATATCTCAACAACTATTGGATGGATCGCCATGACATTGTGGTGTGTACTAAATATCATGGCAATTCATCCAATAGCATGATTCATGCTTTTAAATGTTTAAGCATTTAGCCCAAAAAGGAGGTGCCAGCACAACAGCCTCATGAAGTAGCTACCATATTCTCTTAGTTGTCTTAATAAAAGATAATAAGTATCAGTGTACTTTCAAACTGAAAGCAAAACAAAATTCAACAGCCACCTCCAAGACTACCGGTTAAACCTTATTGTCACACTAAAGACAATGTGATGTTTGAATGTCTTGTCTTTTAATTTAATTTGTCTTCTTTTTTGTGTGTCAACCCCAGGAACAATAGTTGTTACTGCTGTAATAACTAATTGGGATCCTAAAGAAAAGTGTAAAGACAAAACTCAGTGTAACAAGAATAAATCAAACAGTTGTTTAGAAATTATGAGTAAAATCAAAATTCTAAAAGTAGCAGTACTACTAAAGCCATCACCTGCAGCGATTATGGCTTCAGCAGCATTTGCAGTGATGATGATAAAGTGATGTTAAAGGTCAACAACACTGAGATGGCTGCTTCACCATCAACACCATAAAGCTTTTCCACATGATGACTGCATTCCCTATCATCGTAACTTAAAGGTCTGAATATTAAAGCTGACAACATTGTGCATCACTTCGACAACAGCCAATTCATAACAGGGCGGTCATTGATCATCTGAAGTAACACCATGGCAGAAAATGAATAGAGACAATATTGTGCTTTTTGATTTATTGCTGCTTTGACTTGGCTCTAACTTCCCCACCTCTTAAGTAAAAAGGGCTGTGGACAAGTGGCAGCTATTGTGGACATTGATTAAACTCCCTCTCCAAGTCTCCTTAATTGCATCCATGTAATACTAAATAACAGTCATCACTGTATAAATCAATAAACCTTGTACTGTTGTAGAGTCTGCATTAAGTTTTTCATTGTCATGCAAATACTGTAAGTTCATTAGGTAGAGTGACTTGGTTTTCACTAAATCTCTGTGATGACTAAAGTTACTTTCAATCAAGCTACTTGGCAGCAGTTTTCTCCTCAATACTTAAAGAATGTTATTCAGTTTCAAGACTACAGAAGGCAGAGGAGACCAATAGTGCGACAATATTCATGTTCTGTTTATGTTTGCTGTTATATTTTGTCTTGTGATCGTGAAAAGTTTGAGTTATGTCGAGGTTGCAAAATCCCTTTCAAGGAATCAGAAGAAAGCGAAGCCTGATATGTCAAGATCATAAAAACAAGGAGGCCATAAATATAAAAATACAAGCAAGTCTTTTTGGGAGAATCAGTTTGGTTTCGTCTTTTGTTCATAGCCCATGAGCGCATCATTACTGAAGTAAAGCAGAGCCATTACCAAACATTTTTATCCTGAAATTCTCTGCTTTGTTTATTCCGATATCAAATATCATACCAAAACGTACTCAGGTGAGGGACAATCCACAGAAATCACAAGCACCGCAAAACTGAAAAACTCACCATGGTTTTTTAGTAGCAACAATATCTTGGTTATTCAAGTTACGGTACAGACCTTCCTGTGAACATTTTTATTAGAAGTAAAACCAACTCTTTGGCGCTGTTGGGAGAGGATTTTGAATTGGGATTTCTCCAAGTAGGTGCAGTGGAATCTTACCAAATTTACACATTAGGAGGACATTAGGAAAGGGATGCCATGACAACAGTGGACTCACCTACTAAGAAATTAGTTTGGTGAAAGGTCAAATTTCAGATATAGAAATGTATGTGTGCTTTATTTGACCTTTGAGGAATCTCAGTTTAAATTAACCTCTAAGGTTTAAAGTAAAATATTAAAAAATGCAGTGATAAAAGAGGAGATTAGGGTTTAGCAATCACAACAACTATTAACTAAGCTACTAAAACACTATCTACATAGCTAATAGTTAATTCATTTTTATACATCCTGTGTGTGCATGATAACCAGCGTACGCAACCTTATGCACGCATGCACCGTTCATGAGGCCACTGGTGATTGCACAGGCCGTAGCATTTAATTCACATAATTGTCATACACACCAAACCATCCACTGAGCACAATTATATATTATGTCATTAAAGGTTCAATGCATAAGTTTTAGTGGCATCTAGTGGTGAGAGTTGCGAATGGCACCCCCCCTCCCCTATCCAAGCGAGTTGTATAGCTGCGGTGCCTGAGACAAGACAAAAGATGTCCTCTGTGAGATAGCAGAGTTGTCAGTCAAGAAATGAGGTTTCTTTAGATAGATATATTAAGAAATTATATTTACTTAATTATTCAGTAAAATATGTTTTTATGAATATTATTATTTGTTCATTAATAAACAACAGCCACATCAAGAAATGAAGTGCTACATGATGTTTCATACTCCTGTAATACAGTATTTTACAACTTGGGAGGGGTGGCTCATCTGGACTAACATACCAAAGAAAATGACATCTCACATCTCTGAAACACTGTCACATCTTGTGCATCAAGTATGGCCACTGACATAACATGGAAATGTAAGCCTCACTGTTTCTGAACCACAGTCCATTATAAACTACATAATACATGACGTTTACAAAGGCATTTGAACCAGGTGAGGATCAAGGCTCCTCTCGCTTTGCTTAATTAACTGCATAAGCAATCTCCAACTCTTAGCAAAATGTCTTTTTTATTTTTTTAAAATACAACAGAAACACAAAGTAGTATTGACAGCCATAATTTCAGCTTGTGGTAAAACGGTGCAACGTATTTAATGGGAATTTAGCATGTGAAAGTACAAATTACACATTTGTGTGCACAGCGGCAAAGCACTATAAATTTGCATTTTTTTAATGCAAATTCGTAAAGTATTCATCTTTGGTCACTTGACAGGCACACGGTCATGTTATGTGTCACTATTAGCAGTAAAATAAATACATGTTTTCCACCAGGGCAGTAAAATCTGAGCTTCCCTGCTGTGACCGTTTTATTGCCAATTATATTCATCAGCAGTTTGTCTCAGGAAGGTAGAGCACATTTCTGTCCACATAGCAAAGCCATAACAGAGCGCTGGAGAAGAACTACATTAAATTACAATCCAATAACATATTTATTCTACCAGGGCAGTAAAAGTTTAGCTGGCTGATCTGAGCTTAGATGCTGAAAGCTAGTTTTATTGCCTATTAGTGATCAGCTGATTGTCTCACTAACGTAACCGACAAAGCCAAAACAGAGCGCTGGAGGATAACTACATGAAATTAATTGGGCTGAAACAATTAATTTATTAAATCAATTAATAAAATGTATCGACACAAATTCTTTGCATCGATGCTTTGTTTAATCCATGTAACTAAAGTACAGCACATGGTTTCCCCCGGACATTTCTTACTGTCACACATCATGCTTACGCTGTGACACAACGTGATTATAATGACGCTGTTTGTAAAGTGGAGGAAGAGAGAGAAGATAGCGAGGGACAAAGAAGAAAGTGTCCAAAGTATGGGATAATTTCAAGCTAAAGAAAACAACAATTCTGTAATGTTACAGTCCGTCCACCGTAAAACGAAACTTATGTCGCCTCGGCAACAGCACGATGGCACCTGATCAGAAAGCACCCGGTATTCTGCCAGCGGACCACACACAAGGTAACTGTAACAGCAACTTTAGCATTTAACTGAAATCATGATTGATTGTAGAGTTGAAGGCTAGCCAAAGTAAGCCGCAATCCTCAGCTGTAAATGTACACACGTGCGTTTGTTCTCCTTTTTGGGTCATGACTTGTAACCTCACAGTCATGAGTTAACTGGGTGTAGGGGAGCTGCACCTTTTTACTCACCTACAGCTCTCTCTGTTGCTCAGACAATCCCTGCTACCTGCGTGTGCTAATCCATCCTTTCACCCATATTCTTTGTCTTTATAATTGCTATCTTTATAATAAACCGCTGTTTCGTGTGCAGGATCGCTCATTTCCTGTTGTAGATTTCGCGTGTGTTTTCTTGACAAAATGTGGTTTGGAGACCAGCTCCTGTAGTGTGTGACCCCCTATCACCGATCAGTCATGTAGTGTGAACGCCACAACAACTTCAAGACTCCCGTCACAAGACGGCAAGTTATGTAGTGTTTCCCAGAAATATTTACACTTTATACTTTACAGTTTAAGGGCAATGTCCACATCATAAACTTTGAAAGTTGACAGGGCCCACCTTGATGCACCATTAGTTTTGTTTTCTGTAATACTGGTTGGCCTTTCCTGGAGAAGGTGAAGGTTTAGCCTGGCCTTGAAAACTTCTGAAGGACCAATGCTCATGGACCATGTCCTCTAAAGGATCCAGCCCCTGAATTCACAAACAACTCGGTCAGTATACATCACATATACAGTATACTGTGCGAACAGGCACACACCTGCACATAGTGCACATAGTGCACAAAGAAAAAGGAAGAGAAGAGATTGTTTTCTACTAATGATGCAAAACAGTTACAAGTAAGGAAAGAGAATAATAGCCCACCCCAAAGCCTTTGTATTACACTTTAAGTACTTGCCTTGAAATACTAAATGTTAAGAGAGGCATGGGCATATTGGGAGAAAGCAAGGACAGTTTCCAAGGAAACAAGCCATAATGAGGTTATCGTAATAAGTCTTGGGCATGTAATGAATGGAGCCACTCATATTGCTCTGAGAAAGACAGGCAACAGTAAGTACGCGTACTGAGCATGTAGACATAAAAAAGTTGAATTTTGGTGGAGGTCCAATTGGTATTTTTTGATTGTTTAAATGACAAGTATTACTCTCATATATTACTGAAAATGTTGACATGTCTGTTTCTCGTGCAAAACAGGCCTGTTTTACACAATCACTTTAGTAAAGAAAAAAAACAAACTATAGTAGCAACCGGAAAATACAGGTAATTTCTGAACATGAACTTCCAAAGTTAGTGCTAATAAACAAAAAGCCTGAAGCTGCTGCGATCGCAACTTTGCAGATACACAACAAAATACACACAGAATCAGGCCATTTAATCAAGTAATGATCCTGACTTTATTGACACATGTCATATGTCAGATGGTTTACATTTAGTGTTATCTGCACACTAATGATGTGACCTTTCTTTCATCTGCTTTATTACAAATAGTAGATGCTGAAAACGAGGCAGTGAAAACTCACAGGGGAAATGTTAATTTACAGAAATATGATTCATAGAATCTATCTTAGCAAATAATTTAGTCTTATGGACATGTTTTGCAATGTCTCGGGAGAATTATTGGCAATGTCCAATCATTTTCTGGTTCATACCCATAAGCTATTCGGTGCATTCTGTCTCACTATCCATAAACACTGCGCAATGAAACAGAGCTCAGTTTGATGTGATGCTCAGACACCCCAACTCAGGGTCATTCAGGTTCAGCTTGGTGTTTAGACACCATTGCAGACATTCTTTGCCCATAAACAATTAAATATGAAATATCCCCACTGAAGAGTTATATGAGAGTTCTGGCAGTGTTGAATGTCTTCGCTATGAGGGCTGAGGCTGAATTCCATTCCTATAACTGCACTATGCGAATTCCAGACAGACATTTATGTAACCAAGATCTAAGAGGGAAAGGTTAATTTGCTATAGACACAAAAGTATCTGAGGGCCCTTTCAACTGTCTCTGTACACTGAATATGTATCTTAAAACACCAATGCAGCTTACGGGTTGAAACCTTCGACAAATTTAGTTAAATTAAAATAAAAATTATTAAAAAGTTGTTTGTCTGCGCATAAGTGATGCGCAGATCACAGTTATATCTGTGGGGACCACTGATAATCCACGAATCGGGCGAGCTGGGTCCTAAAAATTTACATTCAGATTAATAGATGGGCTGCGGGTGGGTGAAATCAGGTGAAGCATCTGGCTAACCAGAGGAGGAAGCTAGAAATCCAAGCTTGTAGTTCTTCCATACCAACAACTAGCCTATGTCAAATGCTGGTGCCAATAGAAGGAAGAACTACTATGCAAAGTCAGCTTTCTCTGTCAATATTGCACTGATGAATTTATTTCTTAAATCAACTGGATTTGCCATCACTATTTATTGGATGTCCACATGCTAAATTGTCCGTTTAAAAGAGATGCTGTGAACAACACACAGCAGCGTAAATTTCCCCGAAATGTTGACAGGATCTGCCAGGATCAGATGTTAATTAATGTGGTCACACACACATTCCAGGTTCATTCAAATTGTTTAGAGTAAACCAGCTGCCCTACTAAAACTCCATCAGAGCTGTCTAAAAAACCATACACTGCTGTATCCCAATTGTCATAAAGACGTGAGTTCTAACTACAGTAATGCTTGTTTACATGACTGATTTCCTCCCCCATACATGAATTCGCCATGCTCTTTTTGAACATTTATTCACAAAATCCAAATAAAATCAAGCTCATCATCCTAGCACAAAGTTCTTGAGATCCTAACTAAATGTCTCAACTGGGCATCGAGCCACTGCTGGACGAGATTTTAAACCCTGATCCAGTCTAGCTGCTGTTAGAGAGGAATTATGTTGGTCAGGTTCTGAATTCAAAATGGCAATTAGGTTCCATTGGTTATCAGTAGCTCCTGAGTATAGCAAAGACTGTGAGGGGATTTAAAAGGCTTAATCAATGCTCAGTTCAAGAAACATGAATTGCTGATTGTATGAGTGATGTCTGTAAAGAAAATGCACAGGCATTTTCTTCACTGGTAATTGGCGGGAAGTGAGAAGAAGGAGTCTGCACACATAATGGCCATTTGTGAGGGAGGGTGGTCAAGAGGCATGGCATTTAATGGAAGGATGTGGATTTCTGTCTGCACAAATTACACAATGAGCACTTGAGGGAGAGCCCTTGTAGGTATAACAATTAGAATCAGCCATAATGGCAGAGTCTGACAGATAAGACAGAAACAGTATGGCAGAGAGTCAGAAGTAGAGCAATTGTAAGGGGGGGGGTTGGGATGGGAAATGTTAATTTTTATTGATATTGATACCATTATTGAGACTGCTAAACGATCCGAGTCTTTACCTATAACACTATCAATACTTTACTTCACCGTCTCCACCAACTGGCTCCTGAGAAATGTCTGACTGACTTATTCAAGGTAAAGAAAGCCTTTTCACACATGACTGACTTCCTTTGAAGAGCCGGGGAGCTTTGGGATTTAAAATAAATGTCTCAGTAGACATTAACAGCTTCTCCAAGAATCAAATCAACAGATAATGAAGCTCTTCTTGGGCAACACAAGTATAACAACCAGTGCACAAATATACACAACTTGAAAGTGTGTAGGTACATAGAAATCTATATGTAATTCTCATTTCCTCTAAGACACGACTACAACTTTAAAAAGTTGAAGTTAACTAAGGCAAAAGTTTGGTATGCACATAACTCCAGTGGCCTCTAAAATGAAGAGTGAAAAAATGAGCCGGAGGACTAACTGCTGCAAACAACAGTGAACTAGAATTTGGCTGCACACCCACAAGAACATCTTACTGAAGGAATAACGTTGTTACGGGTGTTCAGGGTTGTAGCCTCTACAGCTCTTCTCTGACATTAAAACGCAAATAGCTCATGTGTCCAAAAAACAACCCTATTGGCTGATCCAAGCGAATTATCATCACTGATATTTCTTCAGTTCTGGCTCTGTTTGTGTGTGTGTGTTACATTTGATTCTAAATACAGAGAAAGACAAGTCCAACTGATCACTGATGGATACAAGGGTGAGCAATCACATTACATTACATTTATTCATTTAGCTGATGCTTTTATCCAACGCCACTTACAATTGCTATATATGTCAGAGGTCGCACGCCTCTTTCAATAAATGCCATGGTCATGACATTTGAAACAAAAAAATGTACACATTTCCATCTAACAAGCACATGTCAAAGTCAATTTTAAAGCAGATTATAAACCCTTGTTGACTCTACTAACTAGCAAGACTGTGGGGAACAAAGTGGGAAACTCCCACGTAGCAGTCAGCCTGTTCTCTAGTGTGACAGACAGGTTCATGACAGCACTGGAAATGTACACAAGCCCACTGGGTGTGAACATTTGCCCTCCTATGAGGACAGCTCTGAGCCAGTGATGAATTTCTAGTGAACCTGTGTGGAAGTCTGTAGATGGACGAGGCTGTTCTCTTCGTCGGGGACTCAACACTTCCAGTTGAGCACATCAGTGGTTTAACCTGACCTGGCTTTGTGCCATCTCTCACACTCTGTCTCCTCAGCCACTTCAGCTTCTTTGGGTATGGACATTGTGTACAGTGAATATCCCTGAGGACACTGAATAATGCCACAACTCAGTTATGTGGAGCAAAAATAGAATAGACTGAACAGTCCTGGGTGCCAAAACATATTTTTATTGGCTAGAACACCAGTGATATTAATGAATAATCAAAAGACTAAAAAAGTAACATCTCTTGACAAAACAAAATAACTTGTGAGCAAATAAGCAATCAGCAACCTCGGTAGATATCATGAAATCTCAGAACTGTTATAATGTAGCAATTATTAGCATACCGGCTGCACCTTTATAATGAACTGCTGAGAAGTGCTGGCTGTGTGATTGGGAGTGGTCTGGATCCCAAATATAGTGGAGTCTTCCAGGCTACCTTACAGGGTTGCATTGAGCTTCCTGGTCTAAACGACAGTATTGTTTGTCCACGAGCAGCAATACCTGGGCTGTCATTGGTTGCCATGACAGGGCTATCTTTCTATATGGAAGCCATTTTTCCAGTCTATATATTAAGTATGAAACGAGACATTCCAACATTTTGGTAAATGGTAGCAATACAAATAAATGGGTTGCCCATATAAACTGTATATGGGAAGCGCTGATGTCATAGCATATCATTAGATGGGGTGGAGCAAATGATACGTTATAATATAATGCATTTGCAGTATCATGTCCATTTTTCTTCTATATCCTTTTCTGGCAAAAAACAAACACTAACCATTATAGCTACATTATATTACTTATTCATTGATTTAATGGATCCAGATAATAACTCCAGACCTTTCTTCCTTCATTCATGCAAGATAAGACTGCTTACAGTGTGTCAAGTGAACTGCTGACCTCCTGATTCACTGTATCAGAGGGTGATTTCACCTTGATCTTGAGCACTAAACTGTACCACAGGCACCATGATGATATGGGCCTCTTAGCAATGACCTCACACACATACACATGCGCGCGCACACACTGATCCTTTACTACTGTTAATGCAACACGAACAGCCAGTCAGTGCCAGCTTAGAAAAGCAAATACCAGTACTTCACTTTTAAAATTATTTTCACCAAAGTGAGAATGGCATCACATTTCCGCTATGTTAAATAAAATGGCATTTCTGCACCCAACTAAAGGCCCATAGAAGATGAAAGAATGTATTTTTAAACACAAGCTGCTGCAGTGTTTCTCCAGAGGACGATCTCATACCAACCTTGTAGCCCTTCTCCCAGCAGGCTTAGTGGGCTGGGCCCTGTTTCCTGTTTCAAGCTCCAGGCTAGTACGAGGGAAGGCACATCTGGCTTTTCCACAGCATATACAAAAGGTTTTACAATGGCCAAGTATACAGATTTTTTTTTGTTTTGTCCAAAGTTATTGATCATTTGATATTAGGATAGACTGAGGATACTGGCAAACAGTTCAAATGAAATGACACTGTTGATCTCTGAAAGGAGATCTTGGTACTTGTCTGAGACAAGCTGAGTCTACTGCACTGTTCATTCCTGGCTGTCACCCACTGTAAGAGGCAGATGATGTCATACTTTAACATTCTGCATACTTTCATTGTCGAATTTGTATAGCAGCTAACACAGCTGGTAAATGCCATCTTAGAAATGCAGTCACACACTATAGATATAAAGTTGGACAAAAAAGAAGCTTCAAAATATGAAGCTTATTTAGAAGACAGAACACATTGCATGTTTATAACCCATCATTCACTTTTTATATAGCATTCTCATTTGCAGATGTATTTTTACATGTTCGCATTTTGACCATACCATTCACTCTTCAGGGGATACTACCTGAGGATGACTCAGAGTCGAATGAATTAGCACAGACTTAGTAAACTCTGTCCAAACTATTTACACGGCGAATTTAACAATCAAGCATTTGTAGCCATATAAAATGATAAAGAAACATACAGATGGGTGCACAACTGTAACTTGGTCCTCAATAACGAAAAATAAAAAATATTTGCTGACAGAATACTTTGAAGTACATAGTGCATTCAGTCTATAATCAACAAACTTGCAAGCAAGCTTACCCTGGCTGAGATTTGAAGTAACTGATAGGGTAGAGTCTTAATGGGATTTCAAAAAGGCAGGATTAATCCAGAGCACAGCCAGTAAACTCTCTGCAGGGCAAGGAAAAAAAACCCAGGGAGGCAAGAACTAACATCTCCATTTGCAGTAAAACAATGCATTTATTGACCAAAGGCCATTTTGAGTTTTGGAGAGAAATAAAGCTTTGAGAGTGAATAAAACGACAAATAGTTGAGTGATAACTGTCTTCTACATAAAGACTGAAACAGGACTCATATCAGAAAAGCAAAAGCTAACTGTAAAGCTCTGCAAGCAAATAATTAACTACTAGTAGCTGGCTGAAATGAAAGCCTCTAGATTTCAGCATGCATAATACCAATTACACAATCCTCTCAATTTGTGAGGATGTTTCCATCTGCTTGTGTGCTTCAGAATTTTGTTTACACTAGGAAAAGTTGCAAAAGATATTCTTGACAAGGACATGAGCTGGCATTTTGTCAACAACGCCCATGTGAGCTGAGAGTTGATGAAGAGATACGAATCTTGGATGATTTCATACATAAAGTTTACTAAAATGAACTAGAAAGATTTTCAACGAACGTTAAAGTTTTTCTGGGAAATTGATTTGTGTACTGTGCATGACACTATGCGATGTTACAGAAAGCACAACATTTTTATAACCATTTGCTTTGCACACTGAGGGCCGGCACCTCTCAAAGCAGGCCCTAGGAGAAACTTCTGTCAAATTCAAGAAGAGCTAACTTGACATTTTCAAGGAACAAAAACAGCCCACCCAGAAACACAAAACATATTTGTGAAGACAGCGTGTCACTGTATTTTCATTTTAACCATTCACTGACATATGAGAACATTCCCTTGTCTTGATGATAAAGGGATAAATTTTTATCCCATTCAATTATTTTTTAAAGCCTTCCATTACGGGTGACACGTTAACACTGTGACACAGAAGGATATCTCTGCATCAAGAAGACACATCATTGCAAGACAGTGTAAAGGTTGTGCCGAAAGTGGCACTATAAAATGCATTAAAATTCATTTTCTAAACCATTCAAGGATTTTACCATAAAGGCCAACACTGAGACATCAATAGCACATCGACTAGTGAGAAAGCAACCTGCAGCTAACATGTAAGCTGCTGTAGTAGAGAGCAAGGAGACACTTTTAATGGTGGTTTGGTTTTGACCTGGGTCATTTTCAGGGGGTATTGACTGTCATTTTATTGTGTTGCGTGTATTATGTTTATTAGGTTAGAGGCACTAAGTAAGTGTGGTCTACTTCTGATCATTCCATAAAAAGAGCACTTATATTTAAATATTATGTGCCAAACCCGATACATATTATTTATACCATATTCCCATATTATTTTCATACTACGCTACATTCCATTCTCCAAAACAATAGATTACTTTATGTATTTCAGTGCAGGGCAATAATGCTGGAATGAGTTACTGCTGATAAAGTGCTGGGTGGGAGAGCTACTTGCAACAGGATATCAGCGAGGGCATTCTCATTCATCTGCCCATCTAATTAGTCAGTTTCGTGTCTGCTTTCTGCAATTACAGCTTAAGAACAGTTTCAGTGGCAGCCAGTTTCAAGTATAAGTTAATCGGGGGGTCAAGGCTGTGGTGCTGCATGAGCAGGCAAACACCTGCCTACTTTTGGATAAATGACAAGGTTTATGCGGAGGAGGATGAAGGGGAGAGAAAAATGAGAGTGAGATGATGAGGATGTAGACAGAAAGGCAGAGAAATGAGTTTGATGCTTTCTGCGGTCTTGTGGATCTGCAATGGACAACAAGAGGCTGATCTCAAAAGCACAAAACACTTCATCCTCTAGACTGTATCTGTCTTGAGGCTGAAATTGGACCCACATCCTGCAATTTTGAGGTCAGACAATACGAACTCAGGGGCAGACAGTCTAAAAGCATCTCATCAGCTCTCACGGCACCCTAATTACATTTGACAGGAAGAGTTTCAAATTAGGGGGATCACTCTGATAACAGCCACATAAGAAAAGCTGGATGTGCTAATTGATCTATTGTGCAGAGGAGCAACATCTACTGGATTCACCAAAGACAATGTAATGGTAGTGTCAGAGCTATAGCCTTTCTCTGTTCGAAAAAATAAAAACGTCTAACCAGTAGACAGCATAGTAATATAAGGACTAGATATAGAGGGGTGTGAGTATGTTAATACAGGAATGATTCAAAATTACAGTATGTGCTTGTGTGTCAGGAAAGAGAATGTGTCTTTAGTGTGATTGGAAGTAATGGAAGAAAATAAGATTAGAAGACAATATTTTACTAAGAAAAACTGTGTTTTCACATTAACCAGTCCCTACAGTCTAAAAATAATTACCTTAATAAGAATAACACAGTAAGACTATCACAAGCTGCAATACAAGCAAAGAGGTCCCCTTACTGTGGCTTGGCCTCGGCATACAGCATCTATGAAATAACTGCTGCGACTCTTGATTTTAATGTACCCCCTGAGCGATCGACTGCTTCTGAAAAATACTCGTACATCACTCATTGCCTGTTGCTGCATCCTAATGGAAACTAACCCCAGTATCGATTAAATGGCACACATTTTAGTAATGCAGGGGAACCCTGAGATGTGAAGTTAGGAGCCATCACTGAGGTGTCTGCCCTCGCCTGCATCTTCTTTCTATCTTCACAGGCAGCACTGCTGGTGCTTAGCACACAGTAGATCTTTTCCAGCTGAGTTATAGCTCCATATGGAGCCTAATACATCGATCTCTGATAATACCCCTTCAGTTCCCGGTATTGCTCTAGGATATAAATTATACTGAACGACAGAATAGGCTAATAAATAGAAAACACTGTGACACCATTTCAGAGAAAAATTGTTTTTTATTGGCAGTACTGTGGGATTTCATTATTTCAACGCCCCCAAAATGCCTGCAAACACTTCATTTCTGTCAGCTGAAGCCAGAACGCAGAATAACTCACAGGCGTGAAAACATAGGCTATAAGTTGTGAGTTAATGATGGCAAGTTTAACAGTAGCACTGTTTAAAATAGGAGGTAAATATAAAAAGGAGCTTTATTACATGGTGAAAACTCCTCACGTGAATTTGTAATATTACAGCTAGATTTCTACACTCTTCTCCTTGACTCACTCTATTGACCCTGTTGCAATAGAGCTTTTCTCAGCACATCTCTCTCTCCTCTATGTCTTTCTCCAGAGTGCACTGTGTATGAGGACTCCTCAGGAGTGTGGAGTGGTGTGTCTCTCTTTTTCTGCTTCTTTGCACACAGAGTTTACACAGGGTGTGTAACCCCCACTACAATGGTGAGCCAGACAACAGCACTATCCAAAGACTAGTGCTGGGTCATGAGAAGAGAACAATGTGTCTGTTTCTGAACTCGTGAACTGGTCAGTGGTCTTAATGTGTAGTTGTAATATTTGGAGACCTAGCCAGAATAGAGGCAGGCTCACATAGACAGAAGGAAATGCACACAAAGATGCAGACACATGCACAACCCTCTGCAAAGAAAGCGCACACACTGTTACACAATGGTTTATACTTATCCATCCTCCCAGGGGGTCTTGCATTGCAGAGGCTTTAAATAATCATAGGTGATTACTGGGTGTGGTGGCAGACTGCCTGCTTCATGTCACAACCTTTATCAAACCGTGTTTAAACACTGCAGTTGATGATCATTAAGCAACTGCTGTAAGATCAAAAGAAAGAAAATAAAGGCTTTGGGCTGACTTTGAAAAAGAGGTTCAGGTCCATATGGTGTTAAAGAGGATCCTTTACAAAATGAGGAACGGATTCATTTCATTAAAAATTTATCCACAACATATTAACCCAGGTACAGAATGTGAAATAATGACTATAATGACTCTATTCATAGACTTAAATCTCATAAATAATATCTCCAAACGGTAATTCAACTCTAATTCAGGAATAACAAAAATCATTTCATTTTGGGAGTAAGTACGACAAAATTAGGGCTGAATGATTTTGTGCCTGCCGAAAATTGTATGAAAATGCATTAAAGTTGTGCTTTTAAACGCTATACTATTCTTTGTGGTGTTCATCAGTAGTGATAAATGATCAGTATATATTTTATGAACATTAAGAATCGTTAATATATTATTACACTTAGTAAAAGTACCATTTCTTGAGATTCAGCAAAAACATGTGCCGTTAACCGCGTTCAAACAGCAAAGTGTCCTAAAAGGACCTTAAGAAGTAAATCGCATAATTCGGCAAAACAGATATTGTAGGCTACCTACCGTAATTTGCATCCACCTCTTTTCTCAGTATAACAGAGCGTTACCTCCCGCGAGGTGTACGCAATTCGTTGGTGGCTGTGTGCGGGATGCAGGCGCCGATCGCCACAATACGCTTACCTTCCTAAGTGTCTTTCTGTTGTGCATTTTTTCTGTCCGTCAAAGCGGCGGATGGCCCGACGATTTCACCCACTACCACCAAGTTATCCGCGGGTGGTGGGTGCTACTTTCATTCCCTGTGTGACACTAAAGTTTCTGTAGTGTCAGCTTCTGTCAACCTTGCTGTACAACAAGAAGGCAAGGTACAGCATAAGTGCGAAGTTGATGTTTCGTCTGCAGACTGCTTTACTCTCGAGCGTCATGTGACCAAAGTGTAATTGCAGCCTTTGCGATTAGAAAATCTTGTTTTATCATATCACGATAATATCGCAAATGCAATTAATTGTTCAGCCCTAGACAAAATCTTAATAATTTTACTGTTACACTGCAGGTGGTATAGATGTAAGTGAGTGACCAAGACAGTGAATACTTCCAAAGGTAAGATGCCACTTTTTCACACAACTTTCATGCATGTCATTGGCCTTTATTCATCATGAGTTCATGTGTCATTGTGTATATTTCTTGCCAAAGATTTAATGGTGATTTGAAAAATGACTGCAAAGAGGAAATAAGAACTGCATTTGTTGGAAAGACACTTATCTACTGGATTTATTTAAAAGTTGTTTGTTCTCTGCATACATGACCGGAGCGGGACCATACACAGCCTCCAAGACCAACGGAAGCCAGTCTGACAACAGGGAATACAGATCCAAGGCGGATTTTTTGGCGGGTTTGGTTCCTGCCACCCTGAACTCGTTGTCACCCTTGAGCAGGCTTCCGGAGGTGGGCGCTTACTAACGTCCTCCCAGGAGTCAGAGTCCTGGTTGTAGCCATTGTAAATCACATACTGTATATTCCCTGTCATCAATTGGGCCTCTGTCAGTCTTGGAAGCTGTGTTTGGGCCGTGTACACTGTTCACACTTATGGCCGATGCCCATCGCGCTTGCTCGCGCTTATGGAGCACACACAGAAGCTTTGACTCACATTTTCCAAGTACCTGGCACCATTTAATTAACACTGGCAGGATATATTGAAGACATAATTAAGTCAACCCAACAAACCTGAAGCACCATTTTTTGGCTAGACACAGTAACTTCCCAGAGTATTGTCATCACTGCGAGGATGTCATGCAACCAGCGTAGACTCCAGCAGAGACAATGTACCTTTACAGAAGCATAATTACAGCTTAACTCACCAAACCATAGGTTAAACTGACTACAGACAAACCTTGACAAATAGATAAGAAACTTGTTGGCTTTTTGGAACTTTTTGGCTGTGGCAAGTGGCCATCGTAAAACTTCAATAATCCAATCTGAGGTGTCCTGATATAGAAAATACCAGACTCGATTGTGGACCTTCATTTTCATACCGTCATTATGCTTTTCATAATGTAAAGCATGTATGGTATGTAATCTTAAGGTAAGTCTTTTTGTCAAAAATGTGTGTAGTGTCTGGTATATACTAAGATTTGTGCATGTGCATAATACACCTGAGCTTATAAAAACAAAATATTATCCACTTGCTAGTCATAATGTGGCCAGCGTGAGGAGCGCCATCAAAAAAATAATCACATACCATGATACCACAGCATTTCTCTTCTCTACTACTGCCAGTAACACACTGCATCTTTTTATTGTATTCATATTGTATAAAACCACAACATAAGCTCTCCGTACTAAAACTTAATCTACCATGAGAAATATTTTCACATTCATCCACAGTGTAAATGTCAGTAAGGTGATATGAACATAAAATGCGCATTCTCCTTTTAGGCTTCAAAGTCATAAAGACAGAGAAAGGTCAACTAGACAAGCTTCCTGGATGTTAAGTCAACCGAGTCATCTGAGTTTGCACTTCAATGAGAAGACATACACAGAGCAGGTTATGTTAAGTTCTGCTAGACTGACAACGTGTCATTGAACATTGAACATGAACATTCCTTCTTGTTCATTATGAGCCCCGTTGAACTGCAAAAGCACATGAGGATAAAAAAAAAAGTGGGAAAGAAATGGATGGAAAGATTAAAGGGCCAGACAGATGGACCCCTGACTTACTAACAGACAGGGTGAACAGAGGATAAAAGGTGTCATGAGTGCAAATTAAGTAAGAATGACTGAAAGGTTGAGCAAAAATACTTGGCTTCTAAAAGGAGAGGTTGGCTGGGATGAAAGGAGAACGTCGTGGAGTATATGGGAGGAGAGATACAGCACATAAAGTGGAACACATTACAGCGGGAAAAAAGAAAAATCGTGGAGTACCAGAAAATAATAGCTAGACATGACTAATGACAGAAAAAGATAAAACTTTAATGTTCCCTGTGGTTAAAATTGGGTAATGAAATGAGAGAGTCCGGAAAAGGGGAGGTGAAGAGATTGTGAAGAGAAATTTGCCATCACAGCTTAATTACAGTGGCCTGTTTCAGCGTATGGTCCGCTCATTCAGACTGTATTTCCTCTGCTCCTTCAGCTCCCTCAGCTGCGGTCAGCTGGCCAGAGAAACTGCTTATTGTGGTTCTTAAAGCTTGCAGTCAGACAGGACATTACTCTCCACAGCCTTCCACTGAGCGGGTCTGTGTGGGTGGGTGTGTGTGAATGTGTGGGGAGGTGAACACAGCGGAGCTGGAAATGCTCCAAGATATCACCACAGCATTATTTCCATTTACATAACTGAGCCTTTCTCGTTCTCATTTCTTTATTTCTTTTTCTTTCTTCTCCTTACAAAATCAGATTTTTCTCTCTCTTGTTTTCTCAGTCCCTACCTCTCTTCTCTCATAGGTTTATCTCCAGCATCTCGCACGACTTGTGAACACCAGCACAGACAAAAAAAAAAAGCTATTGCGAGGGATTCATACTTCACTGTCACACCAGTATGCAACAAATGCCAAGGCAGCAAGAGCTTTAACAGTTACTCTGTGGTTTTGAGAAATTGCATTAGCCCACAGAAGCAACAGGAGTGCAGCTATGAAGAGGCTTCCTCACAGCACACTGCTGAAATCAACCACATCCTTTGTCAATGTTGCAAACTAAAGGTGGAATAAGGAAAGTAGGTCTACCAATGCAAATAACAAGCTCACATGACTGTGGTGCCTCGAATGCAAACAGCCCTACGTGTTATTCTTTTACTGTTAACAAGGAAGTAGTCCTAGAGTGGTATGTGCAACTTATTGCTTTTCCACACCTTAACACAATGCTTTTGAATACTGTGTGAGTAACAGTGTAATATTTTAAAGCCAAGCTAATATTTCTATGTAATTTAGCTGAGCAAAATTTATTGATTGCATTACCAGATGCAGTGCCACCAACTTAGCATTTAAAAAATCCATCTATTGGACTGAATTTTAAATTTCAATTCAGTGAAGATCACTAGATCTGAAAGGAAGCAGACAAGGGCAGATGGGAAGCAAAAAAAATGTCGACTTAGTACCCAACAGATTGCATTAAGGTCTGCCAACATGGGCATATTTGAGACATGTCAGTTCAGAGCAGATGATGGATGAGCTGGGCAATTTGAACCCTGTGTGTGTGTGTGTGTGTGTGTGTGTGTGTGTGCGCGCGCGTGCACAAGCATCTTCCTTCTGTGTCAGTTGGTTTAGGATCTTAAACAAAGCCACTCAAACATGCAGTTGTGGCCATCCATATCGCATAAAACTTCCTGTCACAAAAAATAACAACCAATAATGGGAGAGCAGGAAGAAGAAAATTGGTGTAAAGGAAGCAGTGACTGATTACATGTCACGAAAAGGACGTGTTCTAGTTAATCTTCATCAACAGCCAGCTGCCAAATGCCACACTGCCTGGGTAAGTAAATGACATTAAAACAAGATCAATCCCACGATTCAGGAGTGTAATATCTAACTGGTTGGTCAGTGATGGGCTGCGTTTTGCGTTGACCAACACACAAATAAGATTCCATTTTCATGAAATGTGTCACTCAGACACACTGAATTTGAAATTTCAGATACAGAAGAAGTGTGGAATGAATGACGAATTAAACTAAGGGCTCGGAGGCATGAGCGGCATTTGGAGGCAGAAATTAATTTTGTAGAAATAAATTATTATAGACCGATGAAATATGTCTATATGTAAAAAGTCAGGCAACAAACCACCGCTGCCTGTAAACATGAGTTTAAATTAACGGGCCTCTGAAACAAAAGATCGTAGTCATTATCAAAACATCTCAAATTTGTTGTTACTATAAAGTGATAAATCATTTTATCACTTCATTGTCAAAAAGATACTGTGGAAAAACATTCTTCAGTAGTTGACTGATTAAAATGCCTAACTATTACACCATTTGCGCACTAATACTTGCAAGCTGCAGACGGCAATTTGTGCAGGAAATCTGCATGGTAGTAGACGCCAGCCCTGTGTTCTTGAAGTAGCCTACCTAGCCTACTACTTTATATAGGCAATCCATGTTCTGTTAGCACATGTCAGAACGCAACAAAAAAAAAAAAGGAGTGAATGGAGTTTATCTAAGGAACAAATCATAAATTCACTGTCAGCAGTACATAATCACACAAAGCTTCGCAGACACATTCGTAGACACTCGGATTGCACAGACACACATTTACACGCCACAACAGCAGAAGTCATTCACAGAGCCGGTGAAGAGATTGAGTGGCACACAGCTTGCGAGCTGGTTCATGCTGATTCATGTCTGTGGCACTACAGTATATATTATTCTTTAAAACATTATGTCGTGAACTCTGAGGCATGTCAACAGTCTGAGCCACAAAGACCACTACGGAGCTCACGCCCCATGCACACCCTAAACGCACACCTTTTCTCTCTCTGACCCACACACACACACACACACACACACACACACACACCACCCCTGTAACCACCAGCAAGTCACGGCTGGCACAAAGGGAAGCATGCGGCGGCTGGTGCTAAATGGTGTGACCGTGGGGGGCAGGGGAAGAGAAGGAAAGATGAGGGTGATAATGCTAAAATTAGTTCTCTGTGAGAAAGTGACAGATGACCTCATGCTAGCTGTCACCTCTCCTTGCCACAGAGGCCTACATGCTCTCCTCTCCTCTTCTTCCTTTTTTTGTTGTTTTTTTTCTTTTCCTGATCTCTTATCTCCTGCTCAAAATATCCAGATTTCTTTCTTTGTTGAACATCAAACTGGCCCGTGTGAACTGACTTGGCTCAAGGAGTGCAATTGTCCACCATGTGTGTTCATTCATGTGGAGACACGGGAGGAAAAAAAAGACAAACGATTCAGCACTAGAAATGCACTAAGGTTCTTGGTCAGTTTATTGTGTAATAAAGTTATTATTCCATATAAACAACTGATAATATTTTCTTAGATGCGTCTTTCCTAAAAATCACTCAAAGCATATCCTCTCCACAATGCAACAAGGATGTCCAGATTAGTCACTGTACATAGGCCATTTCCTGCCGCCACCACTACACACACACAAATACACAGGCTACACATCATTATCTCCACCTCTCTGAACAAAGTTCATTTCTGGAGGGAGAGGCTCCATAAAAACTTCACAAGGCAGCAGGTATATTATACAGCCAAGACGCCCTGGGAAAGGCCAGAACTCTGGCAGGACAATACTATTGCCTTATTCTGCTCCCATTTATCTGCTCCTTCCTCTATTATGTGCCACTCATTTGTATCCCTTGAGGCAGCAAAGCATTCAATCCCTGTGTTAAGGTGCAGGAATAGAAGCATGCAACGCAAAGCCCCACAGTGCCTATCAATGTATGTGTGAGATTGTGTGTCCAAAGCGGGTGGAAAAAGAGAGACAGTGGGCTATAGGCTTGTGATTGTGACGTCAGACACCATTAGCAGCAGGAGTAACAGAGACGAAGTGTGTGTGTGTGTGTTTGCGTGCGTGTGGTCCATGTTTACATAAAGAGTAATTGGTGACAGGGCAGCTAAGTGAGGTTGACAGAGTGCCAGCGAGTAAATGGATGGATAGGAAGAAGAGAGGGAAGGAAGGAGTAAGTGGCATCCATCTTTAGCATCAGGCAGTTTCAGCACACAACGAATTACACAAAAAGGCCTGAACTAGCATTTTCTATGCATACATGCAGTCTAACTTTGTCCATGAAGTGTTGTTTTGATGTCACTTCTCAGGTACTGACTTCCTGACCTCAAACTAAATCCCATCAACTGAGTTTAACATTCTTCATTCGTTGCAGAACCTGCAATCAATTGCAAAATGTTTTCTCCATTCAGGTTTTATCTGCCTCTGACAGAAAATGCTGTTTGCTTAAGAATGCCTGAGCTTCAGTCAAATTAGTGCTACAGCTCAAGATGCTGCCTCAAGCTCTCGATCCACAGCAAAGGAAATGTTTGACTAATATTCTCCATGATAGCTGTGCCATGTAATGAGTCCAAGGGTGAACACTGCTCAAAATAAGCAGAGATTTATTTGACACACTGAGACGGGCACTGGGGCTGTCTAAAATCTAACAGTGTGTTGCTTGAAAAGTTTGCATTTATTACTGGTTTGGTTTTTGTTGTATCTTTGCCCCAAAACTAAGAGCAGCTTCTCTTGTCCTCTATATCATCTTTAGTCTTACAGGGATGTGGGCGTGGTGCTAGTGCTTCAAGAAAGTCAAGAAAGACTCTTGTTTTGATTTTCTGGATTCTCTCAGAAAAGTGTGGGGGGAGGGGTTTACAGATCCTGTTCAACCACCTGACTGTTACTTCACTTGAGGCATACTGAGGTTTTTAATTGGTTGACTCCTTCCTGAATGGAAAGTTTGATTGTGTTGTAACATGGGCTTTGAATGCACTTTTTCTAACTATCATATGTACTGAAAAGGAATGAATGAACATCGTGACTTGTCTGATGCATAATCCTTGAGCGTGAGTTCGAACTGAAGTGCCAGAGGAAAAGTTTGTGCTTTTTCTACTCACCTGCCTTATGTACAATTTCAAGTTTTGTATAGTCATCCTCTGTCATTGTTGTTTCTATTTAAAAAAAATGTCAACACAATCCAGGAGGGAAAACAACTAAAGCAAAAGCTTGTTTCAGGCCCTCAAGCCAGCAATTATATTTCTGCCATGTCACTCTGCTGTTCCACCCTGCCCCCCATTAACATAACACATGAACAAGCGCCAGAGTCCAATAAAAGCATGTAGCACTGACACAACTTTAACACTTGTTACCAATTTCAGGAGCCTCCCTGTAGCCACAGAGGCTCAGCTAAGGATCAAAATCAATTTGCAAGTCCAGTTCTTTTTAAAATCAACATTGGGCAAAAACAAGCCATACTGTAGCAAGATGCAATAATGCTCACAGTGTAAAATCATTAAGAAAACTCTACTTTCTTGTGAAACTTCATCAGTATACTGTAATAGTCAGATTTGCTGCAACGTATTGGTGCAACTATTTGTTTCGGACATTTCCTGACACCCTATTGCTTCCTGTTGCAGAGTTAATGGTGCTACAAAAGGATTTTCCTCAGCCCCTCCCACTGCCAGGTGCCATTACTAATCCATTAGTCTGAGAAAGCAGGAAGGACAACAGCGCTCACAAAGTTTGTAGATGTTAATGCAAACTGTTGTCCAGTTCTATAAAACAACATTATTTCATAGATAATATACACAACAGAACTCTTATTCTTAAATGCCATGTTTTTATATATTTATTTATATAATTTATTTATAATTATAAATTAAGATAAATAAACTAAATAATTCAGCAAGGAAACATTACCAGATACAACAAAGGCAGGGATGGAGATGAATGGGCCCCCACTAAAGCTCCAACCAACCTCCTATCTACTACATAAATAAAAGGCTTTTATCAACAATATGAAAAGATCTGGAAGAAAATGGATGTACCCTCAAATCATATGTGGGTGAAGGAGATGGCATCATGTATTGTATTGGAACGACTCACTTATATTGTTAGAGGAAAGGGAAGAAATTTTGAAGAAATATGGTCACCATTAACTGAGTTTCTAAGACATTATGAAGGAAATTAAGAAAGTAAAGCTGACTGCCGAGTTGTTTTTTTTTTTTTTTTTTTTTTTTTATCATTGTCTTTGTTACTCTGTTATGTGATGTTTTTACTTTTTACTTTGGGGATTAAGTTGTGAAATATTAAGCTTATCAAATTGTATGCTTGTCAAATGTATCACTTGCTTGTTTTGTTAAAATTCAATAAATATAATGTTCAAAAAAAAATAAAAAAAAAATAAAAAATGAAAAGACATGGCTCTGAATCAGATCTATTTCAGTAAGAACCACAAGCTTAACTGTGGTTAAGGGGTCAATCCTTTGACCATCGTTAAGCTTGTGACACCTAAAACAAAGCTGGTGTCTTAAAATATAATCTACATCAAAATAGTTTCAAGCCCCACAGCAGAAAGAGAGAGAAATAGTGTAGGAGAAGGAGAAATAAAGACCTAAGAAATGAAGACGATAAGTCAGTGTGTGCAATGCTATCCTGAAATCATTGTTAAGTAATACATGGGAAATGTGCCCTTGATTTACTTAGAGAGCCTCAGGTGAGCTTGTATGTACGTGTGGACGTGACAGAGGAGAGCTGATTGAATTCTGCCAACCACGGGCTTGGTCACTCTTTTTGTTTGAGTGTCAGAGTGAAGTAAAGAGTCAAAATGCTAAGTAGTAAGTGTACAAATGACTCAACTTTCTCAATATGTATAGCTTTCTATTAATGCACCCCCCCCCAACAAGCCAAAAGGTAAAAATGGCCACATGGCTTAGCTGTGGTAAAAAAATGATATTAAAGTTAGATAAAGAATAATAGAGGTCAGAACATAGATCAGAGAGGCCAACAGAGGAACTAAGAACCGTTATGGACTCCCCAATCATGGCATGCCACAGCAGCTTTGATTCTGTTTTTCTTCTTTTTCTCCCTCTTCTGTATTTGTACTTTTTCTTTTTAAATTCTCTTCTCTCATCAGGGGATCATCAAGGGCTGAAATCCTCACAAGACGTCTGATTGCATTAAAGATGAGCGCGTCAGAACCAAAGGAAGCCATGTCCTGGGATTTTTCACAGACCAATAGGCCCAGATAATAAAAATATGGAGGCTATTATTAGGCTATGGCTCTGAACCCTGTGTGCCAAAAAAGCAGCAGAGGACAGGTTTAAAAAAACAACAACAAAATGAATGAGGAAGCTTTATAAAAATAAAAGTGATGGCTTAAAGGGCTGAACAATATGAAAAGAAATCATATTGTGATTTGTTTGTCAGATATTGCGATATGAGTCACGATTTTAGTGGTAATGGTAAATGTTGCATTACATTTTCACTGAAAAATATGTAAAAATGATGATCTGATTTTTGCTGGGGTCAGTACCACACAAGCATGTTCCCTTATGTCTGGAGAATATGATTTGTAAGCTGTGACATCTCTACAGGAACGCAGTGCTTTATTTATAGTGGTTTGTTGTGACATATTTTACCTTTAGCAAAAAATTTTTGCTCCTGCAATTTGGATATTTTTATTAGTAACTGATGCACGGATACAACCAAACAATGGTGATCAAAAATAAACATATCATAAAACCTAAATAAAGAGAGGTCTATGTGAAATACCTTTCATGACTGTCTCCAAATGTCCAGATCAGTACAACGTCTGGCTTACTTAACAGAATAAGCGTAAAAGATGTCACTGAATAGTAATTATGTGGTCTGTACAACATCTATCCACCTGCCTTAAGGAAATGTTAACTGTCATTAAGAACTCTACTTAATACAACATAAATTAAAATAAGTAAAAACAATACATCTATAAGAGTTAAACTTCTTAAACCAGACAAATTATAATGTAAATAAAGCAGTATTTCAGCTGGGGGCACCGCATGGCACTGAAGTAGATTTAATAGCTCTCTTGCCATAGGAGGCCATTTAATTAAAAACATGTGAACAACATTGTCATCGTCTGGGTGTTTTAAGGTAAAGACTTGTCTGTAAAGGCTGTCTGGTGTGTAAAATAAAACATGTTTATGTGGAAGAACTATGCCTGGAAAGTGTGCCAACTTGCCAGCGTGCAGATTACAGCGAAACAAAGGAAGGAGGAAAAACACAATGAAAGTGAGAAAAAGTAAGAGCAAGAGAAAACATTTTAAAAACATAGAGTCATCAGTTGAGTGAAGCATTCATGGAACATTTCAGGTAAAAATAATACATACACTGCAACAAATACGTGGGTGTCTGGTGCCCTACTAAACTCCAGATGTGTCTTCCTGACATATCCTTCCTCTCCAAAAAGAACTTTGTTCAGGTCACAACAATATATTTCCATCAGCTTTAATCCTCATCAGTGGGGATTAAACATTGGGATTATACAGTCATACAGACAGAAAACAACACAGACGGCAAGAAGCTGTTAGCTAAGCTAAAAGACACACATGGCTGTCCACTTTGTGCAGGAAACCAGGAGTGCAGAATACACAACATACGTGAACACACACACAGCTCAGGCCTTTTCTAATCAGAGTCAGACAGCAACAACTCTCATGGCCAAATAAACAGCTCCGACACCTTTCCCCCTCATACAGCATATCCCCTATGAGTCATTCCTAAAGGCCAAAAATCAAATGCTGATTCATGGTGTGGACAACAAGTGCGATCACCTCGCATTAGGAATCTATTTGCCTTTTGGTGACCCCATAAACACAAACAAAATGCTCTGAGAGTCAGGGTCTTCAAATGGGCACCTGATGCGAAACATCGACCCATCAACACAAAAGTGACTTAACAGATACTAAAAGTGTTCAAATTAACCGTGTGGTGGAATCGCTACAAAGACAAATATTTTATTTGGCATTCAGACAAATCATGTTTTACCTTATCTGTACTCACTTCATGTTTTACATTTTATGCCATCAGGGCGCAATATTCAATGTTTTTATATCAAATAAGGTTGAAGTTATTTTTTATAACTACAACTAAGCTAATACAGGTGCTCTTTCATTGCTGAAGATTCACTCCAGGTTAGTAGCAGTCACTCATGAACACGTACAAGTTTAATAAACTGCAAGGAATGTGGATGTACAATACAGGCCCCAATTAGGCTGATGTAGATCACATAATCTCATCCTACACACCAAGTTGATTCAGAACTGCTCTTAGGTTAATGCCTGCCTTGCTATCACGAATGTGTTCACATCGACAGCATTTCAAAGGAGAGTCAAATACATGAAGATAAGGGATCACACCTTTGTTTTGTCACTTAACACGTTTTTCCCCCAAATTTAAACTCCGGACTCCAGATTTAAGTGGTTTGTCAGGATTTGTCACTGATACCACACAAACTTCACCACTTTCTGAAAGACTGACGCGTATTTCCAGGCATCTTGGTGCATCTTGATTGATACCGGGCTCATCTGCACAAGTGAACTGACATAAATGAGTAAATGCTCCAGAGGTCAAACAAGCTTCTCTTACACTGCTTGTTGTAAAAGGCCCTTTGCCTAAGACAAGGTCAGTCTGAGTGGATAATCAGTGTAAAATTAAATTCCAGGAATTGTCATGAATACATAAAGAGGTTTTAAGATACATTTGGTGGATTTATTGAACCTTTCCAGTTCGTTGAAATATCAGGACAGAACATGGAGAGAACATAATTATTTTTCCTAAAACCCTTTCTCTACTTTCAGTGAAGCCCGAGTAGCATTAGAGATGAGCTTCATTGAGATACTGTTTAAACAGCCAGGTCAGTTTTTTCCCCAAACACACACAAACTTCTGTTGAGGAAAAGCATTGTTTTTTTTAACAATATTCTATCGGCTTAAAATCACTTAAGTTTCATCTTGTCTTTGTCCAAATGGATTATAAAGCACTTTGCAATATGTGGCAGGATTAACTAGTCATTTAGAAGATCTATTAGAGGAACAAAGGGAACATTTCAGAAAAGGATTGCAAAATGCTTTTCTACAGAGTGTTGCAGAATTAACTATTTATACACAGTAAAAGGGAACTGGATTTATACTGAACTTTTCAGTGCATCATGTCTTTGAAAAGCCACGGCGAAATTTATAAAAATAAAAATAAAAAACAATTGAAGAGGTGCAGGGAGAAGTATGTCACATCCTCGTGTGTTGTTTCATTTAATTGTCACAGTATAAGTGATTTATGATAAACAGTTTGTGTCCTCCCCTATATCAGATCAAAGTCAAAGATGTCATAAGAATTAATCCGGTACAAGATTATGATTTCATGGTTTAGGTCATAAATGTATAGATAAATATATAAGTGAAGAGCTTAACTTCCATGCTAATCATTTACAGTATCCTTCTGCACTATTCAAAATGTTCTAGTTTCCAATCTAATGAGTGAGGTCAAGTGAGGTGTTTAACCTGTTAACTGTTTTCTATAGATTGACTAGCAGCTTTATTCTCCAGAGTCGACATTTTACTTGATTTGCTATACCAGTGTTGCAGATCCAATCGAGGACGGCGAGTACTGACACCAAGATTTAGTCTAATCCCTCACATTGAAGATGTGGTGGACCAGTACCAAAACAACAGAGTCACTTTAATCGTGTCCAAGAAGACTAGCAACCCCACTGATATTCCTAAAGGGAGGCTACATTTGTATACTGGGAGCCATCACTTTACTGGACTCTATACTGGATCCATAATGAGTATCTGTGCAGATCTAACGGGGCTTCTTGGGAGTAAGCTGTAAGACTACGAGCAAACAGGTTCACCAGGAATTCAGCATTCCACCCCAACCCTTCTCCCCACCAAACACACACACACACACACACACACACACACACACGGATTGATAGATCCTAAGCTTACAGTTATCTTACACCAGAGAGGGAGATGTTCAGAATGGTTTCCTGAGATGAAAAGCAAAGGATTAATATTTCTGTCGTGTTTTCAATTAAACAAATGTTCCTAACTGTCAAAGTTTAGAAATGTCTTCAAGCTTGCATGTGCTTCAGTTTGTTCTTTGAGCATAAGGTTGAAAGTCAGTTAGTTTTGTGATTTTATAATTAAACTATGAAACAACACATATTGATACAGACACTTGAAGGTAGAGGCTTTGTTGTTTTCAGTGACTGTTTTCAAAGTTTGTATTCAAAGACTCAAGAAGATAAAAATAAAAAATAAAAAAAGTATATAATTTTGTACGTGCTCCTGTCAAGCCCCAGTTTTAATCATGTGAAGCATTCTGTGTTCAATAACACTGTGGTCTGTGGTTCAAGCTGCAGAGAGTCTCAAGTTCCAGCTAAATTGTCCAAAGCTCTTCCTTTCATATAAAGTCTGAACCATATTACAGTTTTTCTCCAATGCTTAAACACTATAACCAGGCTTTTGAACTAAAACTTCAAGACCAACATTTTTCAAAAAGCACACCCATTTCCCTAAACTCTACACACAAATCCATTCATTTCTCATTGCCTACACGATGTGGTCATTGAGAAAGCACTAACGTTCAATATTGTTCACTCAAATCAGCACAGTTTGAGCTCAATTAGCACACTGCTACCGAGGTGGAAACATAAACGGTCAAAATTGATAACACACCAATCAGAGGCTTCATTAGATAGATAAAAAGGGCCAGAGTCAGTTCTTTCAGTTTTGGAAAAACGGATCCAGAGAAATCTGAAGAAAGAGGTGTAGGACACCAGAGAGGAGGAAGAGGAAGAAGAGGAGGAGGATGGAAGAGCAGTATGGGGAGGAGTAAGAGGTGAAGGAAGAGGAACAGTAGGAGTTGGAGGAGGAGATGGGATAGGATGTAGATGAGGAGTTGGAGGAGGCGGAGCAGGAGTTGGGGCAGAGGAGGAAGAAGTTGAGAAGAAGGTGGAGGAGGTAGAGGGAGGAGGAGTAGATGGAGAAGGAGGTGAAGAACAAATATCTCTGGCCTACCCAGACCAAAGACAGGATGCTAGGGCAGAATAATTTGTTTGGTGTGTTGTACTGTACAGCACACTAAGAAATTAAAAATGTACATATGTGTTGTTTCTTTTGTTGTATTCATCATGTGAAAAGGTTTTTGAGGGGGAGAACCACAAGCAGCATTACTAATAACTATTTTTTTGTAGTACTGTAAGACTGTGTTGTAGTGTGTGTGTTTTTGAGGGCTTGTGTCTTATGGTTTTGAGTGGACAGCTTCATTTTGACCTGAAAATAGGCTGTGTGGGGAATTGGGTGAGAAGTTGTATATTTGTGTTTGTGAGTTTTGAGAAAAAGAGGCATAATTTCAAGAAATGTGTTGAAGCAATCGAGAAAAACTGTAACAGTTCACCAATGCTGCCAACAACATTTGCACTGCTCTCTCTCACTGGATACATTGAAAAACTAATCAATTGCAGAGCTTCAGGTAATGATCCGGTATCTCGCTTTCAGCCTGGTATTTTCCATTTGCCAATTCTGCAAATTCACACCACATATTTTTATGTCCTCACACAGAGAGGTTGACTTGGTGTAACAGACCAACCAGATTGGAGTACAAGAGCATCCAGATAAGAGGGCTTAGCAGAGGCTCTGAAAAATTATATGTTAAAAGAAAAGAAAATGAATGTTTTATTGTTTCATTCCGGCAGTCAGATATTGCTATAATTTCAAACTACCAAAGTGTGTTTGAATCATGAAGCATTTTCTGCAGACAGGAGACAAGTAAATTATTGTTAATTAAACAGGGGACAGTGGGTACAAGGCGTTCCTTTTTCTTCCAGATACTGATGAAGAAAATAGGTTAACACAAAGAAAGAACACAAGGGAAATAATGAGACCATGTGTTGATTGGCTTTTCACTGATAACAAAGAGAGGAAGTGAGAAAATCAATATTTAGTGTTTAACAGTGTACAACAGCCCTGTTAGAGGGTAGGGATACATATGTATGTATATGTGTGTGTGTGCATGCAGGAATTTGTTATTGTGTGTGAAAAGAAGAAATGCCAAGTCATAAATATGTCAACGGTCTTAAAACCAGATAGGAAGTACTGCAAATCTTTGTTCTGTCTTTGCTTTATTCCTTAGTGCTCTGTGAACTGATTTTTTGAAGCACAACCTGCCAGTGTAAGTTATGTAACTCAACATTTCCCACTGTGCAACTTTTATTTTTATTAAAACTACTTTTATTACTATTAGCTATGTGTCATTTGATTGAGAGACATGGAAACCCTTGCCTGCAAGTCTTGCCAATAGCTGGACGGCATCCAAATTACACCCAGACAAGGCCTCTTCCCAAACAAGGGATTCATTTCGTTTCCTTTTTCACCACGAACAATGCAATTCAATTGTATTCCATCAAAAAGCCCTCTTTTTTACATTCTTGACATTTTCAACGTTGAAAACATCTCATTTGTAATGAACTGGATCTTTGTGTAACTAGGGTCAAAAAAACATCTCACCATTTCGCCAACCAACGTAATCATCCTAAAGTGAGAGTCCCAAATCTGTAACCACAGCTCTGCCCATTCCATTTCCTCTGCTTTTTGTTCTTCGTACAAACCCTTCTAGAGCTCTTCCATTAGATAATGCCATTATCACAACAAAACTCAGGGCAATTAAATACAGATTACACTGTAATTCAGAGCCTGGTGCATTAGTCTGTGCTCCATCATAGAGCTATCTAATACACCTCTAATGCATTCAGACAGTAATATCCCTCTCTAATCCTTGGTAATGTTTGGTGCTGCACCTCCCCATGGATTAACCAGACCATCTCAGTTTTAAAAGCATTCTGATCCGTACCCAAAGCAGCGTGCACCTCTGGAAGGTACACCTTTTATTAAGTAGAATCCATGTCTCCCAGACAAGCAGTATTATTACCAATGAACATTATTCCCTTATTAATAGTAAGCAGGAGATAATTTCAGTTGGGTCAGATTTGAAACAGTTCATTCATCCAATGCTGAACGCTACTGAAGTTTATCATAGTCAGTAGCATCGAAGAAAATGCTTCAACACACAACACATCTTTTCTCATCAATAAAATTAATTAAGTGAAGTGGATGTGAAAATATAAACTTCACAGTATATATTCACATATCTGCTGTGGCCATTAACTTTAAAATCCTTCCCTTGTTCGGAAAGAATAAATATTACCGCAGACAAAGACGTAAAGAGGAGCTTAAACCCACAAGCATGGGGAAGTGAAAGTACAAGTGAGTTTCAGTGGTCAGGGACCTAACAGAGATGTATAAATGTATGGTGTGAGAACACAGAACGTTGTGATAGAAGAATGGGACAAAAAACAAACATCACTGTTGTGTGGGGAAATTCCTTAAAAGGCAGTCAGTCCGGCTAGCTGCGCATAACATGTCCTTGTCCATGCTGTATTCATCAGACTCTATGTGTAATTGAATAGATAACACATTTTATGTCTTCCTTTAAAGACATTAATACTGTACAGAAGCTATTTAGAAATAATGAAGACGGAATGAACACAGCTATTTTGATTTAATTGCTGAGCAGTATCTTTTGAGCTATAGTGTCCCCTTAAAGTTCCACTTAATGTAAAATGCGCAAGCATTCAACAAAAGCTGCATTTGTGTCAATTTTATATAAACTCATGAGGACACTATTACTCCAAGATTATACAACATACAATCTTCAGCAATCTAAAATGACTGCAAAACTGCCTGCTTATATAATGGCCGACCTGTATGTGTGAAGCCAGAAGTAATCATATTTCAGGCTACTTTGCCAAATAATGCTCCAGTGTCAAAAAGAAGAACCACTGTAATGAGCATTATTATCTTTTAAAGATAAGACTCTAACGTCATTACCAGTTGAAGTTTGATTGGGATAACTGCCTTCACATTGTCTATTGCATTATTTTGTTTTCTCTTTTATGCAGCACTAAAAGGTATGACTAGCCTTTCATATTTTGCCGGATGTTGTCCCAGATGGAATCCAAAGACTTTTGTTTTACACTGGGGCCTTGTGTGGTTTATTAAAATGTTTGGATATAATTAAATAAAATCCTCTGAAGATTCTTTTATTCAATACACAACCATGATGACGATGGTCAGGAGACACAGAAATTCCATTCAGCCGGAAGCATTAGCAGGAGCCTTGTTATGATCTCCCCGCTTTGTAGTTTTTATCCAAAAAAGTTGCAATTTAATATCTACAGTATATCTCAGCTGACTCACACTTTGTGTATTCTTTCATGAATTCCACTGGATCGTTTTTGTAACACTTTGTCCACCCTTTGGTTTGACTTATTAAAAAATCCAGTACAATTGATTATTTATTCTGGGGCTATAAGGTGTCCACCTGAGAACTTCTAGCATGTTTGCTGTCAGACCACCTCAACTTCAGCAGGCAATACAATCTCTAGGGAGGAGGCAAGAGAAAGAGAATGAAAGAGAGACTCAAGACAGAAACAGATCCTTCCTGTTCAGGCAAATGTTTACTTTCTGAGCTAAAAATACAGACTTAATTGGATTTCTGTCTGTCGCTGTGTGGTTCAAATGTAACACGTCTGGGTTGAAAGTGAAACCCAAAGATCTTTGAGTCCAGATGGGAAGGCTATCAGTCTGCTGGACTTGTTGATGAAACTACAGCCTAAATGAAGCTCACTCAGCACGCACTGCTGTTTTCACGCAGATTTCCATTTCAAAAGCAACACAGTATGTTATTTGCTTAACTAACTCTTCCATTACAAGGCATGAGGAAAGGGTACACTTGTGTCACGCATCATAACGTGCTTCCAGGATGTCCTGTACTTGTATAAATTTAACCCTGTGTATTGTTCTGTTTCCTATGTAAGTACATAATCCATATGGGCGAAATTGTCCCAGAAGAAAAGGAAAACTAAAAATAAGAAAACATGAAATATGTGATAGACAAGAAATTGTACCCTAGTAAGAAGTAGGGCTGAAACCCTAGGGTTAAACCTTGAGTTTCCTTGCTAACTTCAAATCCTGCTTCCTAGTACAGGCCCCTGGCCATATGCTCTGTATATGGATTAAGTTGGCAGGCACTGCTAACCACTTTCAGTGAGGAGAGGATGACATACAGGCCTAAATGACACTTTTAATAACTTTAAACCGATCGCCGTGTGTGTGTGCATGAGTTAATGTGTGTCAGTCAGTCTTTGTACATTAATGCATTTGTTTGTGTAAACTGCAGCAAACTAATACAGCAGAGTGACCAACATACTGTGCATTTGGTTGTACGGGCTTAGCCACTCACATGTGGCTGTAACTACTGTTGATGATAGATACGATAAAGCCCAGTGAAATTTATCATCTTCAGGATTATTCTGTCCTCTGTAATCCATGAGTGATTTCAGTGCAACTGATGCCAGTGATCTGGCACTTTTGCTATGGTATAATGTACCAGAGAGGGGTTGGTAAATCTACAGTAGGAAAAATCACCCCGTTTAATCAAGAGAAATGACTGATGTAAAGAGGAAGATTTTTGGGTACACAGAACATCTAGGCTATTTCCCAGTTTAATGTTATTAGGTTTCTCCTTCACAAATTCCCCTAAGATGTGACAAAAGAGGTTGGTGTTAAAAATCTGCTTGCGTGACTGATTGATTTGGCTTGCTTCTTATTCGTAACGGCTTTTAAGACACCATATTACACTGGTTCTTTCACCAGCTCAGTAAAGCAACTATAATACAAAAAAGGTAAGAAGGTACAACATTTCAACAGGTTCCAAACTGTGTTGTGAAAAATCCATTAAATGTTTTACCATATTAGGAGGAAAAATATGGTAGGTTGTAAACACATTCATCCCTCAGATATGTACACCATCTTGTTCACACATACAAGAAATTCAACCCACCCTTTAACTGAAAACACAGGACAATTTTCTGTGACTGCTATTTTACCAAAATCTGTTGTTTTTGACTCAGCCAGAAGGAATTCCTATTATTTAAACCCCTGCTCCCGATCACACTGCTGCTTCTTACTTTCAGATTTCTTCCACGTCTTTATGTCAAGCCTGCCTTTTAAATTTGATGAGATCAATACTATTAATTAAAAGGTACATTATATCCAACCTGCAGCTATAGATCCACAATGTTATGGAAGACCAACAACTATAAATCCTGAGAGTGCCTTGTCCTGAGATCCTGACCTCTGCAGAACTCTGAAGGTCACCAGCCATCGGTGCAAAGCAGCACGCTAAAACTAAGGGTTTTACTTAACTGCAGAGGTCAACATGAGGTCTGTGTAAAAATGGCAAGACAGACAATCCAGCTTAAGGACACTGCAGCCAGCCCAGAGACCAGAGCCCTACTTTGCATACAGACAGATGTGGGATTTGTGACTTGTCAATGTTACAGCATCGATTCAGAAGCAAAGGGAAGGATTGTTCCCTGCCACTCACATTCAGCCCACAAGTTAATCCCAGTAAGCAGGCACACTTCCTACGAGCAAATGACACAACAACAGGTGGTTCCATTCACAGAAAAACAACCTGAGAGTCCATTAAGCTCCCATTAAGTGCCTGTGATACCATTCTATCCCTCAAAACATTTTCACCAACCACCTGAAAGGAGGTTTAACTTTGAAACCACAGACATGGATTTAATCATCTAAATTAATGATTTTAAAAACCATTACAACTGCTGCATTTTACCCGAACTACCACAAATCGGTGCATTCCGAAAGGTCATTGTGTATCTGCAGGGATAATGTGTGCTGACAAGAGTTACAATTTTGTTGTTTTCATTTCTCCTCAGCATGCCACATCTCCTTCAAATTCAGATACGTTCCTACACTGCTCTGAATGCCTTCCAGCAACACCCAAACAACTCGACAAGAACATTGCATCCATATGTGGAGGCATCGAGAGCAACATATTGATAGCAATGGCAGCAACAAGAAAGCAAGACTCTCATCTTACTGGAAATGCAAAATGGTTTGTGGCCGTTTTGCATTATGTTGTACACAGGCTGCTGTCCGTGCAGAAATAGTATCTCAACCTCCTCTACAATAGATTTCTCCACGTATGATTGCTAAGCACTGTTGCAAAATAGTGAGTCACGCCAATTCCACATTAGTACCAAAGACATTACTAACTGTAAAGAATTTACCATGAAAAATATGCCAGTGTCACGACCCCTCTGCTGTGACACCTGTGTGACATCTGGTATGGGAGTGAAAGTGTTTTTGATATTATTTTCGCTTCTGCTATGAATTAGGTATGCCTGGAGTGTTTTGGCTCTGTCCTTCTGCTTGTTCTCTCTCTGTCTTTCTCTCTTACCTTCTTTCGCTCTCTCTCTCCTTTCTCCCCTGCACTGGAGTTATGGGCATTGCCACAAGCGCTCTAAGTTGACACCAGCACACACCTGCCTCTTATCTGCAATCATACACCTGACTAAGGTTGTGCAATATTGATAATAAACGATATCTAGATATTTTCTGGGATTTTGGTGATAATGATAATTAGAAGATATTTGGTATCTTTCAAAAATATGTTGGTAAAAGTAATTTGTGTGCGTAGCGTATGTGTGTGGTAGACGAGGAGGAGATGTATGCGTATGAATCGGTGAGCAGAGCAGAGCAGTTACTGTGGCCAGTGAATACAGACTGCAGCTTCTCAAGACTAAAGTGGGGTTCCTGTGTATGGCATGCAAATGTTAAGAAAATGTGAACAGGGTTAGCACCGAAGTTAGCATGGACCTCAGCCCTGGAGAAAGACAAAGTCTCCCCTATAGTCTGGGAGCCGAACAGGAATGGTTAACAACAGGATATTAGTTGTTGCTTACTAATGATATTAATGGAAACAGGTCTTATGTATCTACAACTAAACCATTTAAGTGAAAAAATATATTAAAAAGTATTAGTGACATCAAACAGTGCAAGTATGAGTAAACCATTTCATCTGTCGCTCTATTAACCCTGAGTTCTGTCTTTGATTCTGTCATCATCATAGTAGTGGCATTTGAACCGAAGTTTGTTTTTGTGCTGGTACCTTGGCTGGTTTAGGCAGGTGGTGGACAGACTCCTGAAGCTTTTCATGGTCTTTATAAGGCAACCGATTTTTTTACATAGTTTGCAGATTGACATCTTTTGAGCAACACCGGTCTTTTCAAAGCCAAACCACGTACATGCCAGTGAGGTTAATCCAAGCCTAGAATTCAGTCTAACAATGTAGATTACGAGGCTGGTCAGTGTCAGTCTTTTATTTCCTAGAAACAGTTTGTTCACTCATTTGTAACTTCAGTCATGAATTTTTCGGCAGCTGTTTAACTCTAGCGCACGTGTAATGCATGCATGACGCATTGACTGCGCGGACAATGTGTTTTTGATTTTTTTTTTTTTGCAAAGTTTAAAACAGCAATTAAGATTTTATTGTAGATGATACGTATAAATACCCCCTACCTCAGCCCAAAGCCCCGCTCCACTGCCAGCAGGCCCTTTTCTCCATCTTATACTCATCCTGCCTGTTGTTAATAATATCAATAACCATTCTTGAAAAGCCAAAGGGGGAATCTCTATTAGCTGCTACACTGAGACTTTACTCACTATGCTGTATCTGTGTACATTATGGGAGTTGAATTTACCTGAGCAGACACCTTCACAATGTGCTGCTGGCAGGGGCCTTCTCCACAATGGTACACTGTCCATGCAAATTTCTTCCACATACATCAACAAATGCACCCACACTAACACAGACCCATACATAAAATATTTTATGCTTCTAGTTTACAAAGGCATGGGAAAGTAGGACTTGCACTCACATTCACCCAGAATAAGTTATGTCAGATTCTATTGCTGCTTCAGATAAATGCTGCAGTAAAGTTGATCCTGTAGTACGAAAACGCAGAAGCCAGAATGGCAGCTTTCAGAAGAGTACAATATTGCTGCTGCTTTCTGCTTTAGATAAAATGTCACACTCCTCCAATAGAGGCAAATAAACAATACTCAATGTGGGTCACAGAGTATCATTTGTTGAACATTATAGACATTATACCGATATTATGTGTTGAACATTATAGACATGGCATATTTACGTGGAATTAAAATCACAGATGATCATGTGAAGAGGGCTAATAGCAAAAATGGAGCCAAATCCAGTATTCGAGCCAACACGCGAAATCACAAATCCAGCAGCTCAGAGTTGTTTGTCAAAATCTGACCACAGTGCAAAGCTGTAGCTTTGTCTTCCAACTGAGAGAGAGAGACAGAAAAATCTGACCATTCACATTCCATGTGACATCAGCATGACAGCAGGAACATGGACGTCATCCCACCTGGGACTGCTCAGTCTGTCCCCTTCCTGCACTCAAATCCCTTTATCAAACTGTGAAACAGATTTGGGCTACATCATGACAGCATGCAATCAGGAACTGAACAGAGCTCTATTATCTCATGACATGCAGGTGTCAGAGGATGTATTTCCCTCCAAGCAGGAGCCGTCCTGTGCCAAGAGACAAGCAGATCTGCATCAACGTGTCGTCCAGGTCTCCATGGAAGCCCACAAGGTAATCTAATATGGACACATGGAGAGAAGAACTGCAGCAAGGGAGCAACAAACATTACAAAACCATTTTTAAATATTGTATGTCTGACTGAACATCAGTGCTCTCACAGTTACATAAATTTAAAAGCAATACTAATGATGAATGTTCATCTTGTAAGCACTGGGATTTACATATTCAACACAGTCCCCCTAGGCTGACTAATATGACAAACAGCAGCATTTTTCTGTGCAAACACTACCTTATACAGCACCAAACACATAAGAGCTATGAGGCACATTTTGAGCACAACACAGCAGCATTTCCACCAAATGCACAGTGGGAATTTACGTAATAAATAATGCAGACCACCGTGACTGATTAGCCCAGTCTTAATGCAGCTGGTCTGAATTGATTGTCGAGAAACAGAAAGGAGGTGAGAGGCTTTCAGGGAAATCCAAAATGGCCATTCAGTTTACTTTGGCTTCTGGTCAGAACCAAGCTGCTAGACAGCACCTCCAATTCACATTCCAAAATTATCACCAAAGATGTATACAGGCCCGCGATGGACTGGCGACCTGTCCAGGGTGTACCCTGCCTTTCGCCCGATGTCAGCGGGGATTGGCTCCAGCCCCCCTGTACGCAGGATAAGCGGTTCACGATGGATGGATGATTGTATACAGTTGAAATAATATATGTCAGAAGTGAAATTTTTTCTAATATATTTGGAATCATATAATGGCATTTATTTTGTTCTGTTTTTTTAAGTAAACAGATCTAATTGGGAAATATCTGGTTGAAAATTTGGTCAAAGGAAATACAAATTGGCTGTCAACAACTCATAACCTTGCAGCATGCCTAACATACGTTTCATCTACAGTGAAACAATACACACCTCTGCAAAATTTAGCCTACACACAGCATTCCTTAGACTATAACAAAAGAGTCATCCAAATAGTGCAGGAAAATCATAAAGCAGAGCAACATCCTTTATATAACCATGAGGAAAGTGACACCCAAAAAAAAGCCAAACAGCTAACACTGAAGTTGTTTGAATTTTTGCAAAATGTGCCAACACAAGTTGGACATGTTTGTATAATCATAGACTACACTTGATGTTATAGCTTCTCTTTTTGAAGAACAATGATGTTGTTGATATCTTTACAAATTACTCAAAACTCCTGTGCTCATTATGTTTTTATAGCTCACTTACAGAGCACTTCCTTAGACCACCTGAGCTTTAACCTCATGCTGATGCCTGCTGCTCATGTTTGTCCAACAGGTTACTGCTTCTCCACCTGAAGACTGAACATGTTGTGACCAGCCAGTCAGAAATGAGCAGCACCTTGTTAAAAGAAAGGTTTCTGAGAGCTATTGTGACTGTAAGTGTTTTCGTTGCTGTTCATTTTTGTCTATCAAGCCTTCGGCTGGCGCCAGCTACAGAACTCAAAGCTTATTGTAATTACTATGCATTGATACCTATCGGTGAGTAGCTCACTGTCACTGTGCTTATGGCACAGACAGTAGTGTGAACAGAAAGTAAAGTCATTTTTGCTGGAGCAGTATAAGTTATTATGGTCTCTGTCAGGGCCATATCTCTCCAGGCACCAGGGAGCATTGTGTAAGTCAGAGTCCAGATCAACATTTACAATTTAAGGGTGTCAATCACAGCAGCAATGACTATAGTTTCCACAGAGTATAAATCTCTCTCAATGCGCCCAGACCTGTTCAACTGTAATAAGGAAAAGGCCTACACCAATATTTGTACAGTGATATTACTGGTTAATATTGGTGTTTAACAGCCTTATCAGGATACACATTTAATATTTTTACATGACTGCAAATCTAAATCATCTGACAGCAGACCACTTTTTATACGCCGTAGACTGCTGTGTCCACTCACATTGATCTTTTTTGATTAATTAAACTGAAAGGCAACAAACAAAAATATGATAATCTTTGGTCAGTGGTGACAGAATGGCTACACTACAATTTCGTCAGAAGTTACTTCAATGAAAACGTATCAGGGTCAGTGACTTTGCCTCTGTTTTGTGTAACAAGACGAAATGAGCAACAATCAGGGGCCGCATCTTCCAAATATTCAAAATGGTCAAATTCAAAGTTGGTGTATTTTTTATTTTCAAGGAAGAAAAAATTAAGTCACTAACTTGCTAACAATCTGCAGAACTTGACTAACGTGTGTCCGTAGACAGATCCCTTTTGTAATTGCACAGTGGCCATCTACAGACAGAGCAACTGCCCTCCTATAAACAGAACCAACTCTATGCATAGCAGTGTGTCTCTTCGGGGGGGCTGAGGAGCAAGTCTAAATATATCCCATAAACACACACACACACACACCACACACACACACACACACACACACACACACACACACGGGATTGAATATATTAGAGTGTGTGAGTAAATGAAGAGATAGAGGGTGGCCATATCGAAGTATAGGCATAGGCCACTGCAGAGGACAGTTTTCTGGCTCTGAGCCCAAGAAATGACAAAAGACAAACAGCGGAACAACCAAATACGTTTAGGAAAAAAAAGAGAAGAAAAAGAGAGTCAGTAAACTTGGTACACCAACAAAATTCAGCTCTTAGCATCAAAGCTGTTTGCAATGAATCTGTTTCTTTGTTCCGAGCCGCTTTACAACAGAGGAGGGGGGGGGAGAACAGAGACACAAACAAAGGCACGTTCACTAAGGTAGCAAAGATAAAACAACAGATGCAGGGTGGTCGGTGGATTCACAGCCCTGACTGAGGCTGAAGGCTGATGAGAATCTCAGGACCACAGTCAACAGGGCATTCATGTCTCAATTTCTTCTAAAAATTATTTCTTGTGGGGCCAAAAGATGGAATAAAAATTACGTTTGCTGGATGAAATTGCGACAGAAATGGAAAAACGATCCTCCAGCTCAGCCCTTTTTAAGTTTCACTTCCCCATATTTGTGTGGGTAAAAAAATAAATAAATAAACAAAAACAGGTTGCTTACAGAAAACTGGAGAAAAAAATCTTTGGAAGTTTCAATTCATTTTTAGCATGCACAGAATCTGAAGGGGCACTCAGGAGAATGAGAACAGTCCCACTGGATTAGTACTTAAAAGTTCCATCATTGCGGGTTTAAAACCCCTGCTAGTTTTATGCTCACAGCTATTTGCTATTACACCACTAAATTAATGTAATTGCGGTCTATCTGAGAGATGAAACTAAGGACACTACTCCTGAAAAATAAGTTGTAGTAATTCCACATATTCATATAACTATGTGAACTAGAAATGTAATATCTTTTGCTGACAAATAAAAGCACACTTGAAAATAGCTGCTTTACCACTACACTGCAGAGATCTGTTGTTTTCCCGTAATTTCACTGTAAAAGCATTAGTCACTGAGGCACACATCAGCGTGGTTTAATAAACCCTCCTGTCTCTTTTGAAAAGATGGAGTTTATTATAGACCCCTGGGGGAAATAAAAGCATGTATGTATGACACAAATCTGCCCCACAATAGAAATGGAGCTGTGGTGCCATTAGATGCTGGCTGCATCTTGATGTCTATATTTTCATGAACATGTTGGACAATTTGTAGTTATGGGCTAACACTTTGAACTGCACTGTATATGATGAATCCTGGCCAAACCACCAGATAAGTTGTGTACACAATCTGGCTCGTCTTCCTGTCCGCTGGTGACACTGCAATAACGCTGAACCTTGAGCATCAAAACTAGGCTTCCAATGCACCTTCAGGATGTAAAGCGCTCAAATGAAGCAGGAAAACCATCGACTGGGAAGCACATGATGCTTGAGGGAGTTGATATTGGAAAGATAAAACAACAATAAGAAGTAATTGTTGGATGTGTGTGGCAGCCAGCATAGACCATGTACACCCAGAGTTTACCTTTCCATAGACTGTCAACAGAGGCGTTATTGGGATGACACTGTGGCGGATGTGCACAAGGATATTCTGAGTATTGCCCAAACACTGAACTGCACAAGGTAAACAAAGCCACCGTGCATTTATTGGGTTTTGGCGGATGAAAACCTTTGAAGTTATTATTTGTCTGACACTGTCAAAGTTCGGTCTCACACATCAAACAAGACCACTAACCACAAAGGGGCAGGGTTAGTTTATGTATGAGTTATCATAATACATTCTGCCATATCATAATTAGTGGTAGACCAATATGGGTTCTTCAGTGGCCGATGCCACTGCCGATATTTAGAGAGCTGAGTGGCCGATGGTCTATATATAATGCCGATTTCAAAATAATGAACTGCATTATTCTACACAGTATAAAAATATATATTCAGTAATGGTTTTAGATTAGATCTGCAGTCATTTAGGATGATATATCAGCCTCGTAAGTTCAGGTATTGGCCCATGCTGATTATCTCAAACTGCCACATATCGGCCCAATTCATCGGCAGACCGGTCTATCACTAATCAGAATACAGTTTTGTTTCTTAGCAGGTTCATAATCACAACAAAAACAACTGGACTAAATGCACATAGCTAGCGTGGTGAAACAGGGGTCAAAAATTCATCACCCTTGATCTGTGCATGCCCTCCTTTTTATGGCTGGACATCAAGTAGTCTTCTCCTTGGGAGGCAATAGCAAAACTCATGGGAACACTGGAAAGCCTCAGGTGAAATTCAGTTATCTCTATCCAATACATGTCCAATACACCAAGGAACTCAGAGGTCCTCCTCAAGAAACCATTAAGCAAGCACATATCCATCAACTGCATCAACCCCGCAGAAAGTCTTATTGTTGAATATGGAGCAGAAAATCAGTCTTCTACAGTCTGTGTATGGTGCAGGAATACCCTTTCCAACAAGAATAACAAAAAAAACTTTTTGTGAAGCCTTTGGTTTTCATTTCATCTCTACCTTTATTCACTACTCTTCTCATGTCTACCTTTCTAGTCTTTGCAAAGACTATAATTTAAATGTCAAATAAAATGTCTTTGGAGGACAAAGTTCAACAAAGTAGCAGTTTACGGGATTATTTTCAAATTGATTTTGCATTCTCTGCCATTCTACCAAGAAGCCAGAAAGAACATCAGTTTCAGCCAAAGTTTTGGGGTCTAAGTACTTAAGGTTTCCTGCGTCATATTTGTCAAAAGAGACAAGAGTGAGCATTAGCAGACCTAAATGGCTTAAAAAGCCTGTTATTAATAAAATATCAAATAGGATCAATACTGTGGTATGCTCAATTTATGTTTTGGTCTATCAGCTTACAGTGGTAAGGCAAAATGGCCTCATAATGCCATCCACATCCTGTTAGAAAAGTCACTTTGTGGCAGAAATCCTGGACGTGCTAGAAAATCTGGAGCATGGAATTAACATTACAGTAACACTCCATTCAATAAGTGTCTCAGGTGCCCTTGAAGAAGGCACTTGACCCCCAAACAGTGAAGGAGTGCTCCAGAGACTGTGGCTTACAACAAATATGTTTAGCTGAAGAACAGGCACTGACACTGTCGGCTTGACCCTTGGTGAATCAGAACTTCAAGAGATGAAAACCAAATGAGAAACCCTAACCCTCAACTCAGGCTCCAAGGTTTCTAAAGACAGTGTGAACTTAAGATCTGGATGGTAAATCTGCTGAGTGACATGGGTACAAACTGCCGGGCTGTACTACGATGTCAACTAAATGGTGATTTGAGACACCCTGCTTCACAAGGGGTGCAGGCCAAAGTCTTGAACTAAGACTCTACAGAAAAAGTAGCCAAGTGACGACAGACCGAGTGTTCCCAATGCAGACAGCATCAAGAAAGGTGGTTACTGGTATGCTTGTGTGTTTCCACAACATTAAACCCTCCTCAACATTAACTATGCTCTAACATTTCATCTCATGTGTCACGCTGAGAGTGGTTTGAATTGTTTCAACTGTGCCCATAAACTCTGGCAATATTAAGGTGTTGCACAATGGACAATGCTCCCATCACCCAGTGTATCCTTACATCATAGTACAGTACAATCACTTCATCGTATGCTCAAACATGCATTAGTAGGGCTGCAACCCATAATTATTTTCATTATTGATTAATGTGCCTATTAAGTTCTGGATTCATAATTTGGTCTATAAAATGTCAGTCAAAGACTGAAAACGGCCAATCACTAGTGAACATTTTCCAAGGCCCAAGTTGACATTCAAATGGCCAGTTTTGTCAAACCAACAGTTCAAAACCCAGGAAACCAGCAAAAATTCACATCTGAGAAGCTGAAACCACTAAAATTCTGGATTTTTACTTTTCATGATCCATTCATTTTTTTTCCCATCAATAATCAGTTATCATCGAGTTACCGTTAATGACAAATCTGACATCCCAGCTGGCAAAACTGTTATGAACAGTGTATGGATTTATATAACTAATCTTGTTTCTTTTGTCTGTCTTTAATTATTTTCTCATTTGGTCTCTTTGTGTCTTTGTGCCTAGATTTTAAGGTTTGTTGATGGTACTGTGTTGTTGTCCTGCGTCTTCTGTCTATTGTTTATGTTATTTTATTTAATCCCAGAACCCATTCTCTACAGGAGGCCTTTGTTTCCTGCCAGGCCAGAAACAGATCTTAATTAACTTGCCTGGTAAAATAAAGGTGTAATAAACAAAATAATAATAACCACATAAGCATAAATTAACTTAAATATACGACACACAATTTTGATTCAGAAAAGCCTGATCAAAGCCCGCAACTTCAAGCTGACGACACTGTCAATTACCTGTGTGGTGTAATACTGTGCAGCCTACCCTATTCTTAGAAGAGGGACATTTGCAGGGCTGAAAATTAAATGTCACTCTTGTTATAGAAATGCCACTCTCCAGTTTATCACTGTCATTTTCAAGTAGTTCCTGAGAGGCTCGCCGCCTCTGCTGGAGGATTTGACCCTCATGTTATAGAAGCTTAAGTTAAATAATTGATGGCTAAACAGATATTATAAAGTGGGGACCTTTCTCTCTTTGAATAGCTGTAGTATAACCAATGAATGAATCACCTTCATCTTGATATGGCATGCATTATTTATTTACAGGTCCAGGCATGGATTTATAATGGAGGGAAGAAGCATTGGTCAGATTGATGTTTTCAGCGTTTGACGCAGAAGGAAAAATCTCCCGAGCAACATTTGTGTGTAAGACTACTGCCATACTGCTGCCTCTGACGTACTCCTTATCATTCCATGTATCATCTCCTGTATCAAAAGCTGACAGACAGCAAGGTAGGAAGAAAATGACTTGCTGTGAAAGCAGAGGAGGGGTTAATGTCAGGTTATGCAAAAACATGTTAGGCTGTCAACACTCCGACACCTTGGACTGACTCATTACCGAACCTAGTTTCACACAAGTGAGAGCCAATACTAGAAGCCTGAGAGCAGACTGTATCTCACCTCTGTGAGAGGAGATGACATGGAAGAGTGGGTGTTGGGTTGTTCGCTGTCTTGCCCGCCTAATTTACATGCAGAGACGGGCTAACGTGCATGTTCATATATGTGAACGTTTCTCAGACACAGGCCCTTACAGACACTATAAACCATCTAAATGTATTAGTATGATGAGTAATGATTCATTAAAGACCTCTGTATGTCTCACTCTAACAGACACTCTCAGGGCAAGAGCTTCTGAATCACTGACATCAAACGCCTGGCATGGCAAAATGTTTATCTTTAAGTCTTCAGCAGAGAGAGACTGTCTTCTGTTCTAGCGAACAACTCTAGGCAAAGAAATCCATCAATAGCGTTTCCAATCCAGGTCATTCACCGGATGCCTATTGTACGGTTGTGAAACATTTGTGACAATAGCCATCATCTGATAATAACTGGTACTACTACGACTTTCAAAAATGTTGCACCAGAAATCACACTTCGTCAGAATGCAACAATTGTGTCTACAATGTAAATGAGAGACGACGTGTATTAATATAGAAGTCTGCAGTGCATTTTGACATTACAATATTTTATATATGTTGTATTTTCCTTTATATTTAATACTATCATTGTGGCACTCTTGAAAGACAGGATTCTATTTCAGAGATTCAGTAAAGGAAAAAAGAAAACTGAAAACGACGTCCAAATATCCAGCGACGGCAGCACTGAAGACTACATCTACATAAGACTGTGTCTAAGTGAAACATCAGTTTAACGTCATCTGCTGTTACCTGGGCACTCGCCGTCAGAGTCAGACTTTGGCAAGGCCAAAAGTTTCCACATTAGATGAGGAATTCTGAGAGTTGATGCGTGCTGAAGCTCAAAATGGCGGGTTGATGGGAAATACACCTTCAGCGATGTTCATATTTGTGGGCATTTTCCTCTCTTCCCCTCTATCCTCTTCACTTTCTGCACCGCCTTTTGTCAATCGCCTCACCTGTCATTCTCTTGTTTTCAGCTCACACAGCTGATACCAAACACTCTTCCATTAGTCCCTTTTGCCAAACTGTTGTCCACCAACAGGTCTGTTTTTTCTAAGCAAAAGCATTTTACTGATAGTAAGCAGTTGTATAGTACATTAAATTGAAATTATCACCGTGATAATCAACTCAAAAGAACTGTTCGCAGTATGATAGATATCAGAAAGATTAATTCATAATATTAGACCACAGAAAGAAACAGCAAAACCCCTCTAGTTCAATGCTGCTGAACACTTGCTATACTGTTAAATAATGAAAAACAATGTTATTCTAGGCTCATTTCCTTTAGGCCACATGATTTAGACACATTATGACTGCAATAACACCAACCTGACTGTGTGTAAACAAATAATGGCACGCTTGCAAAATAGACAACAAGTCACAAGCAGATTGGAAATTGTGCGTGAAAATGGTTATGAACGTTTGGGCACGTTGATTATGAGAGAGAAAAATGGATCAACCCTAAGTGTGATGTGTTCATGTGACATGTGTAAAGCAGCAAAGGAGATCCTACAATATGTGCAGACATCAGAGAAAAGCGGAATTTCCTAAGGCCTATGCGCATGTCTCACACACACACACACACACACACACACACACACCCCTCGTAATATCTGCGCGAGTCAGATGTCAGTCAATTTTGTTTTTACCTTGGCACTGGAATCCTTGTTTTCCAAACCCCCTGTGAAAACAAAAAAGGCTGAATTAAACAGTTGTTTACTCTCTCTGCCTCACTCACACAGAAAACGCATGTACATCACTACTGAACGTGAAAATTGCAGGGCTTTCAAATATTCACATTTAGCTGGAAGTACTGATTGTCCTCTCCCCCAACCAAACCGATAAAATAAATATTAAAGAGCACCACTCAACACAAACACTTTATGACCAAAGTATGTGGACTCTCCTATGTTTTTCAAGATTTGGAGAAGGCCCCTTAGTTCCATTTGAGGGAAGTGTACAGCACACAATAATATTTTAGACAACAACATGCTTCCAACTTTGTGGCAAGAGTTTAGGGAAAGCCCTTTCTTGTTTTTCAACATGACAACAATGCCTGTGAAAAACCGAGGTCCACAAAGAGATATTTTGGGGTGTCTGGGGGGGACGGGGGGCTTGTTGGGTTGGGTTGCCGTGGAGGAACTTGACTGGCCTGCACAGAGCCCTGACCTTAAACCGATCCAACACATTTGGGTTGAACTGAAACGCAGACTGTGAGCCAGACATCAGAGCTGACTTAACTAATGCACTTGTGGCTGGATGGGAGCAAATCCCTGCAGCCAGGTTACAAAATCTTATAAGAAAGCCTCTCCAGAGGAGTGAAGGCCGCTGCATAATAGCAGCAGACTACCACCCGTAGTTTTGGAATGAGGTGTCGCATATGCATGTAATGTTTGGGTGTCCACAAACTTTTGGTCACCTAGTGTGTGTTTTACTGCTGACACACTGTCAGGAAATAAAACAATGTTATAAACTGAAAACTATAAAAAAAAAAAAAAAAACATAATGACAAAATCCAAATATAATTAAACATCACAATTACAGGCTCCCTTATTTAATTTACAAAGCAAAGCAACAAGTTGTTGTCTTTCAGTTTCATGGTGAGCTTGTGCTAAGGAGGTGTGTTTGACGGGGCAGAGGTCAGGTGCTGTAAAGGCCACCAGCAATAAAAGGCCTGAGATCACACTTCCACCCGCAACACCAGGAGACTGTTAATGTGGGTGCAATCCTGCCAAGCTGCCTGCATGTTCACCCCTCTCACAGTTAATATAGAACTACACTGATAGCTCACTAGAAAAACAGCACAATAAAAAAAGTAAAGCCTAAAGCTAAACTGAAGACTAAACGGAAGTATGAAAGGTTACATTTATTTATGTGGTGACTCTTGAACCTTGAACTACTGACCTCTGATCATTACACTACAGGCTGAGAGAGAAGTTAAAAGGGAGACACAGACAAGTGGCTAGAGATCTGAATAGGCAGTCCAGATATAATGATCAGAAATATATGTTTGGAGGATTGTCTCCCCACAATCCACTAGAGGAAGGAAGTGCAGCATAAAGACAACACTCTGCACGTCACTGCCTACTCAACTGAATACCATGTACATGTGTTGAGCCTTGTCTCTGCAGTTTGGTGAATTGCTTCTTCAGACGGGCTCACAGTGCCAGAAAACTGCAAAATTTCTCCAAAACAATCTAGACAGTGTACAACTATGCAAGGTTTGTTTTTTGGCAATAAATACTTGAGTTGTAAAAACCAATAGATGGAAGGCTTTAAAACCCAGCTAATTCCTACTGACTGCTGTCATGGAGGGAAACCTATAACTCATCCAAAGACTTTAACCAAGTAATTTCCTCTGCCACGTCACAGCAGTAATGTGTTGATCAGGGAAGGCAACAAGAAAAGCTGACTTTAACAGCAGGAACAGTTGCCCCTTAGTACCCTGTTGAGCCTGATAACAATGGCACTCTTGCGGAAATGTGTTCATTTATGTTTTTGCACCAGTAATGTTGTTCTCAAACAGAAGTCGCAAGAGTGCCATCTAGTCCAACAAAAATGAAAATCAATGCTTTCAATTTTGCCAGGATATTTTCCCATGAGAGAATGGAAATAAAATCAAACCCACAAAAAGAAGTTTCACTCACTCTCCTACAAACAGTATCATCGTTATTTTCAGTGCTTCACCAATAATACAAACAACAGCATAACTCCTCCCATGTGGGACTGCTTGGACAGAATTTCGAGAGACTGGGATCTCTGGAGTAAAATCTACCAGGGAGACTACTTTCCCCGTGTTCAGTCACTTTGCAAGAAAGTCTTTCAGAAGTGTAGAGCTTGCACGAGCAAGAAGGGAAAGTTAGCCTTAAGTTTTATTTAGCAGGGTGTAGCCTACTGGACCGAAGTTATCCAATATGCAACAGGCAGGATTCGGGGGGGGCGGTGGGATACGGAAGGCTTACCAGATGAAGTCGGTGCAGTGGCTGCAGAAAGTCGGCTGCTTGAAGAACCGGGCTATGAATTTATGGTTCTTGATTTCATGGACGTTTTTTTGCCTCAAAGCACCTTTGCGAGCAAACCTGTTCGCTACGTCCACGGTGGACGAGTCGTTTGAACTTCCATCAGCCATGTCCCCCTAAAAGCAAATCAGTGCTACAGCTCAGACTTGCTGTCTTGAAGTGTTCTTCTGTCCGTTTACAGGCGCAGCCCACAGAGTAGAGCCAGCAGAGTGCGGAGCGGGGTCTGGACCGGAGACACTGTACTTACTGTTTGAGGGCTTTCCCTGCCTGTCGATACCACTGGGCTGCTCCACTGAAAGCTCCCCACGCGGTCAAGTTAGCCAGAGTAAAAAATTGCTACATCCGGTCTCCACCTTCAAAGTAAAAGTCTAAAAAAAATGTTTTGTATTCAAAGTCCGTTGTGGAAGAGGCTGTTTTCTAGCCTCTGTGCTACCTGCCTCATAAGTCAAGTTAATATTATATGCAGACTTAGTCTACTGAGTTGCAGTCTAGTATAGTATAGGGCATCTATGTACATTTTGCATATAAAGCAAGTTTGCATTACACCTCACTTGTTTCCACTTGTATACGCACACACACACACATATATATATATATATATATATATATATATATATATACAGAGCTTTTATGGATAAGGGCTAGTTTTGACTAGTTTGCTTTAAAAGTGAGCCACAAGCTCCTTATACAACATTGTTATCATTGTTATTTGAAGTCACACAGTTGAAAGTGCAACTTTAACTGAGATTAGATGTTATCTACATTCAGATTATTAAATAGTCCACACCTAGTTTAAAAGTAATGCAGCTGTGATATTAAGATATTTAAAAACCTCTCAGTATTATGTAATACAACCATAGTTGAAAGTTGAAACATCATCTCTCTAAAACTGAACATAACCTTCATGAAGGTAGGATTTTTTTCATAGTTTTAGCCAGAGGTAGCTACCTTACAAACTGCCAAGTGAGTGTATAACTTGGTTATAATTTGATGATCATGTCCTCAGTGTAGCCCATAGACTGTATATAAAAAGGTGTAGCCCTGTATCTGTGCAGGCTTTAATCTCAGTTCCAGTCACTAAGGGGTCCATGCCTCTGCTGTCAAACAACACATGAAAGCTATACCCACCAACATTTTAAACCATCAAAAAGAACCCATGAAACCTTTCTCCAAATTCTGTCTTCTACTGTTAAACAAAGATGATTGTAGAATATATCCACATTGTCAGCTCTTCTGAGGATTAACCTGCAGCCTTCAGGTCATAAATAGGAATATCTAAATTGCCAAACTACTTAGGTATGTTAAACCAGTGGTGTGACTGTCCAAAGGGCTGTTTTGCTCATTTTATTCCTGAAACAAACTTCCTGCTCGTGGTCCACATGTGTCTGCTTAACTTGACACTGCTCCGCTCTGCTTCCTCCTTCACACCGGCTGATGTCACGCAACAGGACTCGCTGTGGGAGGAAAACGCTTGGTCCCGTTGCAGGAATTTAGGATGGGGCGCCCTCGTGTGCAACAATAGCGCGTTGCACATCTTTAGCTGCTCTGTACAAATTGTGCATTACATCAGTTCACATTCACACAACTAGGTCAATTAATGCTGTGTTTGAGTGGCAACCCTTTCTGTGGTTCACACTCAGAATAATTAGCCCAGATGAATATTATGCAACTGTATTAAAGACTTGCCTAACCATCTTTGTAATGGACTTGGGCCTTATAAAGAGAAAACATGGGATAATAGTGAGATCACCATTGGAGATTGCACTTACCGTACTGTCTAACAAGTTTACACCTGAGCCTTAGGTTATCATGCTACCAACCATATCTGACCCCTCATCAGGCCCTGAGTCCAGAATATGTATTGTCATTTTAAATGTCCTCTGGCACTGCAGTGTATCATAATTTTTCAAACACAAGTAGAAGTATCTCCTACGTGATCAATAACATTGTAGTATTTTCAATTTAAGCTCACAGTGTTTGTCTCTGATAATGTGCTTTTGTGTCTTGCTACTACTGGTGTTTGCTTCAGCTGGATTACATTTTAAACATTTTCTCACAGTTATGGAGGTTTTACCAGCTCTTTTGACTTGCTTGCTATCTCTTAATCTATTCTAAGTTCATCAATTCCGGCAGGTTCACTGACCAGCAGAGCACCCTAACGATCTCAGTCGACAAATATTTGAAAATTAAATCAGGTTAGGTAAACCAGATCTGCTCTTCCCCGAAATCAAATGATGTTGGGCTCACAGCCATTTAAAACATCCATCACTTCAGATAAAGTAAAACAGTAGTAAAAGAGTGAAAGCTTTTAGCTGCCAGTGACATATTTCATATAAATAATTTTGCCTGTCTGCCTAGTTGAATCTACCCATTGAGGACATACGGTATTACTGGTAATCAACAAATTGTTTGACCTAGTTAGGTATTACATAATTTCAGTGATTATATGGTTCTGCAGGAGTCTCTATTTTTTATTAATAAACTGGACTACCTCCGCTTGTAGGCTGATTCAACCCATTCCTCCTAGCCTTTCCTAACCCAACCAAAAAGCAGGAGTTAAGACCTTTGTGCTCAATCAATAGGAGCTCACTCTGGCATCTGATTGGAGCAGGCTATCAGGGGACATTTACCCAGCAGCCCTTATGTTGGCTTTATCCCCACCCAGATGCAGGGGACTTTCAGAAGACTTCACTCCCAAGAAGATGGCTCAGAATTTGGCTTTGCTGGTCCTTAGCCAACTAGCTTTATACACAGCTGTAACATCTGTGAAAGGTAAAAATGAGCAGGATAATTGCTTCATTTGTTTTTGAGCATGAAATTAATTAATTTTGCTTTTTGCTAATGCGCTGCAAGTTTTCCTGTTTGAGGTGCTGTCATTGTTACAGCTCTTAAGCACTGTCCTTTATGCAGTTTTGTATCTTATCTACATGTTCCACTCGATTGGTGGTATGGCATCATACTCAGTAAACTCTGTACAACTTTCCCAACAATACAATCTACACAATCCATACAATGGATTATGGGGTGTAGGCTAGACTGTGTCATGTAAAAAAAAACAAGGAACAGTTACTGATCTAATTAAAATTTTACCTGCAAAATGGGAACATTATTCCTGCAAATCCTGCCCCTTGTATATTTCATGTAATATTTCTGATCTTTAACCAGTATGTGGCCGACCTCCTACCACTGACGGGATTGATGAGTTGACCCTAAAACGAGTGTATGAGGTTGGAGAAGAGGTGACCCTCACATGTGAACGGGGCTATTTGCCTTCAGCAGTGACCTCTCAAAAAATGACCTGCACCGCCACAGGAGAATGGACACAGTCAGACCTGGTGTGCTCCCGTGAGTTTACTTGGATGTTGGACTTTTACTCCAATGCATTTTAACAATTCTTTGTCCTCTGGCTCAGAGTGATGCCGCACCAGAACAGCTGCAATTCTTCAATTGTTACAACACATTCAAAAAGTGAGCAAAGTGTTAACAAAAATTGGGCTTGTGCTGACCTTTTTAAAAAACTCGCTCTAAAAAATGTCTATGTCCATGATATCTACTTTCAGCTGCTTTACCTGCCACATGATGAGGTCCAAAATGCTGTTTCCTAGTCTTTTTCACTATGATAAGAACATAATTCTGGGAGGGTCATTATTGTATATTGTATATGACTCAGGAGGAAGGGGTAGTCAGAGGGAGTAATTTGTTAATTTTCATGCATGCGGGAATAGTCTTAAACTTTTCTCTTACATTCACTCGTCACATGGCAGCTGCATGGGCTCTGTCAGCACAGGAAACGGAATTGATTAGTTCACAACTCTCAACTGTGGGTCTCTAGGTTTGAGTCGTTCATTTGTCACGTGACAACTCGGCCACAGGGCTGTGGTAAGCAGGCAGCACAGGAAACAGAAATAATTAGATCACGACTCTTAACTGTGAGAGTTTTTGATTCTTGTGCCACGAACAAGGAGCCAGGAACCAGGAAACTGTTCTGGTGGTCCAGTTGTTCAAGTGTTAGAACAAAAAGTTGTCATGGATGAGACCCACGACATTTGTCAGAAATGAAGTGTTTTCTATTGCGCTGCTGGCTGTCCTCTCTACAAATGATTTCTCACTCAGTGTTATCTAACTTGCAAGAGATGTAGATTCAGTTTCGCGCCATCTTTTCTATAGCTAAGATGTGCCCAATCCCTGGACCTCTGCAGCCATTAGCAATGGGGAGGACAGAAGCTCCGTTCAAGAGTGTGCTCAACTACACATGCGATGACGGGTAAGACTGAATGGCCGGGCAAAGTCCCTTTATAGCAGTGGTTCTCAAACTTTTAGACCCCTAAACTGACACATTTTAGATCACGGACCCCCATTTGAAAGATTTTTTTCCCCAAGATCCCTCATCTGGTTGCATTTTTGCTTTTGATTATTTATTACAGAAAGTGTATGAAACCTATTACCAAAATAGTCATACATTCTGTCTTTGTGTTACTTATGGATGGAATTATAGTGAAAATAAATTATTCCCCTTTTTGCTGGGGACCCCCTGAAACCCTCTCAAGGACCCCTGGGGGTCCCCGGACCCCACTTTGAGAACCACTGCTTTATAGTTCCAAACAGATCATTACAAGTTGCGTTTACAGTAATACATGTCAGATTAATGTGAACTTTTGTTCGTCAGATACGTCATGCAAGGAGCCAATGAGAGTAGGTGTTTACATGATGGTACCTGGAGCAATCCACCACCTCTCTGCAAAGGTACTGGAGGAAAATATAAATTTATATTTATATTTTCGTGTAATATTTTAGAGTATATTTAATGGTGGTATATTTAACTCATTTTGTTGCCTAGAAAGAAGTATAAATAACATATTGACTTTCATTCTTTTGGCTCACAGAGAGGAAAGGCTTCAGAGAGGGTGTCAGGGGTGTTTTTTTTTCTCCCTACAGCTGTGAATTGTCCGCTGCCCAAGCCACCTAGAGATGGAAGAATCGTCCCTGACAAGCCAGTTACAGGAACCACCACCATTTATGGGCAAGGCTGGACATACGAGTGTAACCCACCAAAGGCACCAAGTTATGAGAGGGGAGCCTGCCTGGCTGATGGAAGTGCAACTGAGCCACCGGTGTGCCGGGGTACGCAGACACTGTCAGTGTGTTCTCTCTTCCCCTGTCATCTATTTCTCTCCATCCTGGTTTGTTAAATCAAAAAGAATTGTTTTTGACATTTCAAATTGTGACTATGAAATAATACCTCCTCACATTTTTTACCTGTTTTTGAACATCCCAGAGGTGAGCTGCTCCATCCCATCAGGCATACCAAATGGTTTCATCACCTTTGCTGTGATGAGACAACACGGCTACAAGGACAAGGTTAAGTATGCCTGCAATGAGCACTATGTTCTGGATGGTGAGGCGGAGATACAGTGCCAAAACACAGGAAACTGGTCTTCCAAGCCAGTTTGCAGGGGTGAGTTACGGGAAAATCAGATCTTAAACTGCCCTAAGACTACAGTGTTGCAAAATATTCTGGATTCAGTTTATCAGCAGACAATAAGTAAACCAAAGTTAAAGTTAAAATTAACATCAATCCCATACTAATGTTAAAATCCACTGAGTGAATTGTACAACATCTGGTGAAAACATGCTTAAACATCTCTGTTTTTCCATCCAGCTCCCTGCAAAGTGGGCATCAAAAGAGGCCGTATCTTCTACAATGCCAAGAAGCTCTGGATTGCAGACCTGAAACCAAACAGAGTCCTTCATGGAGAACATGTTGTCTTCTATTGTCTGAACAGAGCTGAGAGCTGTGGCTACCCTGTGGCCAGCACCTGTAACGATGGAACACTCCCCATCCCAGAGTGCTTTGAGGGTGAGTTCTCGTCTGCCAAATACATCTAATTCAAACCTCTCTAGTTCCACCTGTTGAGGTCTGGATGCTCGACAGACAGTTTTTCACTAAAAACAGCCAGCACCATAGTCATGACCTCGCAAGTCAAGTCCATGTCAATTACAGAAGTGTATTCAAAGAGTATGATATAAAGATGAAGACTGAGCAGTGCACATGCCTCCAAATATAAAAGTAATGTTTACTTAGGCACCATAAGCACTTTTTTCTCTAAAAATTATACATAATAAGTCTTTGCCTTCATAAAAGCCTATTTTGATTCCATGCAGTCATGCATGTTATGATTATAGTAATATATATGCCTTTCTTTTTCTTGCTTTTAGAACCAGGCAAGGTGGAGTACAATTTAAGGGCCAAAACCCTTCCATCAGAAATCGCAATGTGTGCTGCTTCACCCCCTGCAAGCACTGCAAGACCTGCAAGACCTGCATAACAGAATGACCTGAAACAACATGTGCTCTGATAATATATAAAAGATATGATCATGAATAATGAGTCTGTAATGATATACTACAAGACTTTTGTTATTGGTCACCTTCATCTTTTATTTTGTCATTTTCAAGTAATGATAGAGCAAAAGGTGTAATTAATAATAAAATATGGACGTAAAATGGTGATGTGGTACTGTAGAGAGTCATTGACCTAAAGAGCCTGTGTAGTTTCCAGTCTGCAGATATATACATACTGTACATACATACCTGTACCCAACACAGAGGTTAAAATTAAAAATGAAGATCTGAGCTATGTGTGTCCACAATTATCTGACATCATCTGGTCTCCCTCATAACTTTCATGTGACTATAACCATTCTTATGAGATATCATGGTGTAGACAACCCACATCCAATTAGTGATGAAGTGATGAGTGGTGAAATGCCTTCAAGACAATGACACAAAATTACACAAAGGGCGAGACCATAAAAAGCTTATATCTGTGTAGTTTAAAAAAAGTTTGAGAACCACTGCTTTATTGCACCTCATCTTGAATATTACTGGAAAAGCTTCTTAAAACTTGAACTTGTGACAGAAATAGTTAACATACATAGCAATAACATGTTGTATAGCTTTGGTAATGCACCATTGCAAAATTTCATGGACATGTACACTTTCACCTGAATCAGTGCATCACCTGATTTGAATTTGGACATTGATATCAAATCTGTAGCCGCTCTCTGCGAGGCAGTCTTTTACCGACGTACCATTCAATGTATCAACTTTTGCTCACACATGTTTGAGAATTCTATTCTAATATTTCATGTAATAACTTTTTTAACATCTCTTTGTCTTTCAACATTTGCTGAGACTGCATTATTAATTAGCCTTGATGCGCTATTTTTCTTTTTTATTTCTTTATGGTGTTGCATAGGGCATAAAGCAGTCCATGAAAAATGATGGAGGGGTGAATGAAAATTTCTGGAAACCTCATCACATTGATGAATTGTTAGTAATAGACAACTCAGTATTCCATGGTGTTCTTCTGTTTTATGTGTCTCATTATGGTAATCTATTTCAAATTATTTAAACAAGAGCAAAATGGGGCCGAATAAAATGTAAAAAAAAAAAAAAGGTACATTTCAGTTGGTGCATAACATTGCAGCAATGAGGGAAAGTCCGCTGCTGGAGAGTTTCACTTCCAGTAAACTGTCACAAGGGTTACAATCTGTTATTGCAAGTAGCAAGCTAAAAAAGCAGACAACAAAACAAGGATCGGCAGCGAGCGGTTACTTCATGCTGCTCTTATCTGTTTACTTTTAGAGGAACACAAACAGCAGTGAAAGAGGGGACAGAGATTCAGTATTTGAACCAGAGACCAGAGGAAAGAACAGAGGAACATCTGCACTTAATCTACAATGGAACGCATGCTGACTTTGCTTCTGCTATGTCTGTTTGTGTTTTTTGCCCTTGTGACATCTGAGCAAGACAACGGTATTTGCTATAATTAATGGATTTTATTTAACATTATACATAGTACATAGTTATTACTACACTGTTTATATGACTAGCATCAGGGAATCTCTGAATCATACAAGACACAGATTCTAAAGGCATTTGCTTAACTTGTAATGATCATGTTTAGTGTCTAGTACAGGGATAAAAGCTAATTATTTCATTTCATTAGTTTTTCTTCCTTGTCTGTATAAAATTCTCTGTTCTTCACAAGAGAAATTTTTGATTTTGGTTTTGATTGTGATGTGTAAAGTTTCCTGTTGCTCATTCCTAGTCAAATGTTGCCAATGTTGTTAATTATACTGTTTGAATGGTTGACAATAATGTGAAATAGAATTGACATTGTTCAGCCCAATATGGCCCTAAGGAGAGATACATTACTTCAGAATAATCAGCTTCTGGTAAATATTGCTCTGAATGAGCTGCATTGAATTTTTTTTTTATAGTAAACAGTTAATGTTTAAAGTTAAAACTCCTTGTTTGATTACCATATAGTGCAAATCCAGTATATCACTTAACATTAATTTGCAAAAGTTTCATATAGTTCTATAATAATGTAACTGTAAAAATCTATTTGCACAAACACACACACACACACACACAAACTGCTCTGACTCAGAGTCAGCACATGACTACATTCAATTTAAGAGTCTATACACAATTATCATTAAATCCTTTTGTCCTTGCAGTATGTTATAGGCCTGAGCTGGCTGACAACATTGCAAAGGATGGGCTCCAGAGGTACTTCAGCCCCGGTGCAGAGTTAACGCTGTCCTGTGAACAGGGATACACCCCTGTGTCAGGACCTCGGAAGATTGTTTGCACTGCCAGTGGACAATGGACAAAAACCAAATTAATGTGCATACGTGGGTCTCCATTATTCTAGTGAGAACTTGAGGTCTTGTGACAGATAATCTTGTGCTGTAAATTTATAGATCAAAGGGTTTCTTTCAAGTTGAACAGTAACATAACCTTTTTAAAGGCAACTAGTTCTTGTAATATTCATATAGTTCTATAATAATGTAAAAATCAATTGTATTAGAACATAGATTTGCCAATTTTACTATAAAATGAATACTCATTTTCAATGCTTAATTTTGTGAAGAATATTTATCAAGCATGTAAAGCAATGTGAACCCTTTCTACTAGATTATGATTACCACTCGCTTTATTTGTATTTGTATTATTAATGTAGATAAGCACATATTCTGTAGATTTCACATTTATGTTGCAGCATACTTGAATATTTATAATCAGTACTACTAAATAAGTTATTGGCAAAATAAATAACAGAGAACATCTTAGTCTGCACAACTAGATCACAATTTTATTAAGGTTGTACACAGCTATGACAGACATGTCATTTTGTTTGCATTATTCACAGAAAATAACAGAATAGCAAAACCTTCCATTTACACGTTCTTCTTACTGTATTCTGTCCTGCAGCAAAACGGTGCCCGTATCCTGATACAGTGTCTAATGGAGAACTGTACTATGAGGATACTGTGTACCAGAGTACCATCAACTACACTTGTCATGAAGGGTAAAGCAATCTTGTTGAATTTTATTGTTTGACTTGTGTCTTTGCTCTGTCAGCCACCTTGCTGTCCCTAAATCACTGGTGGCATTTTTTTAATGCAGAACCTCTTATCAGATCAACAGTTCCATCTAGTAGACTGTAACAGTAAAGCATGTTTAGAGATTTTTTGTCAACTAGCACCATGGTATGAGTGAATTGTGAAGATAATCACAGAAAAATCAAACGCTGGGAAAAAACATTGGAAGTGATACAATCAACTAACTACCCATATGTTTGAGTTTATATTTTCTCACCTTTGCAAATATGCAGTTGACATTCACTATTAAACATCAGCAGACACAACAAAGAGATGTTTTTTGGTGCCATTCTACTCATCACATAGTAGGTGTAGCTAAACCAAACTCCTGATATGAGTCAATGTTTATGTGTTTTGTCTATTCATCTGCAACATAAACATGAGCTGACTGAATTACATGGCTGCTCTGCACAGGTTCTTCTTGACTGGAGCCCACACTGCTGAGTGCCTTGCCAGTGGAACATGGAGCGCACCAGTACCAGAGTGCAAGCGTATGTAATCCACTACATCCTTCTGCTAGACCAGTAAAATAAAAAAGAAAGAATAAAACATACAATATGTAGTTGCTTTAGTACAAAAACATCTGTGACCTTGGAAGACAGGCACACAAATACAAATAGGCCTACATAGGCTACATACTTATAAACAATAGGGGGAAACACATAGCCTACAGCACAAACATGCATTATATGTCAAAACAAATAAATTGACATGTGCTGGCTCTTGCCTCGTAGCTTTTTCCTGTGGTCTCGCTCCGATCCCACAGTTTGGGATGATAATTTATGACAAGAGGATCAGAGGGAACACCACTGATTACGGCGTCACAGGGACGTACCGGTGCCTTCCTCCATACGTACTTTTTGGCAATGCGAGAGCTGAGTGCACGGCCAGTGGCGAGTGGACCAAGACACCTGAATGTCGAGGTATGAAGGTTTGAAAAGCAGGAGCTGCTGTATAATACCTACTGTGACATTGAATAAAGTGGCCTACATGACTATAGTAACATTTCTGACTGTCTAACTTTGAACTGAGGTTCATAATTCATTCTTGATCTTGGTATCAGCAGAGGAGAAAGCAGTTGGTTGTGTCTGCTATGTTTAAATAATATTGCAGTAACGCGTTAATAATATTACTTTTCCCTGTAACTAATTACTTTTCTAAAACAGCAATATTATTACTAGTTACTAAGGCAAGTAACGACGCGTTACTGAACGCATTATCCTTTAAGTGAAAGCGCGACTGTGCGGCAGGTCAGCGGCACCCCTTCTGATCCCACCGCCTGACATAATGTTAAAGGCAGTCAAACAGGTGAAGTTGAAGAACAAATCAATCAGAAGTACAGCTAAGAATTTTGACGTAAGCCGCCGACATCTCTTTTGGCCTCATCTATGTGGAGTCATTTTCATACAATATTCGAAAGAAGACGTGGTTTAAGTGTGTGAAATGCAACAAATGGGCCTGCAATGCTTGCACCTCAGGCCAGGCAATTTATGTGTGCCAGAACTGTGACACTAAAGACATGTCTGATTAGTCAGATACATATGTAGGTTGTACACAAAATTCACATTGTTGCATTAGTGTGTTTAAACACCACATCTGTTTAGTTAAGAAGTTATACATTTAAGCAAGTTATCTGCAGCATTACATTCAGTTACCATAGATCTATTTGCACTCCAGAGGACCTTTGATTTTAAAGTTCAAAGAAAGAAGTCCCACTTAATGTGTGCTCTGCTTGATTGTTGATTGATTTTACTTTTAGTTCTAGTTACAATTTGAAATTGAAATCAATATTCACAATTAAGTGTTCTAACTGTTTAATAATAATCCAGTGTGACAACTTACCTGCCGATGGGGCAAATTGTCAGAAGTGCACACTCTCTATTCAACAGTCTACAGCTCCATAATGAGATAAGATATGAAGATGTAATGAATACAAAACTTCTGTCCAAGACTTCATTCTTTCATTTGGTTTGACATTTGTACCATTGTGATGTACGGTGCTCAGTAAATATTAGATGGTGTGAAAAGTGTGACAACATACCCCTATACTCTTCCCTAGGCTAACTAGCAGGCTAATACAATTTCTGAGTAACTTGCCCAACACAATCACACATTAAAACAGAAATTCTCCTTCTGTGTGTGATTCCAGACTTTTATTGCACTTTCCATATTTCTGTAAAATGCTAAATGTTCAAATTTGAATATGTTTAGCCTTCACAAGAGTAATTACTAGCTCAGAGTAATTCAGTAATTCACAGGATTCACAGATTTTGCAACACAGGGGTGTAACTGGCGAACAATTGGTAAAATATATATAAATTCATAATGACAGACATTTTCATTACCTCTCTAATAAAAGGATTAAATTGTTCCCCTTACAGTGGTGAACTGCCCTCCACCGGAGAACATTGACAGAGGCTACATGTCAAACAGCGAGCCGAGAGAGTATGACTTCATGGAAACGGTCAAATATGGCTGCCATGGAGACTATGTACTTGAAGGAAGCCTCCAGATTTTTTGTCAGCAGAATGGGAATTGGTCTGAGAAGCCATCCTGCAAGGGTAGGGCTACAACCAATATTGCATTCATTTGACATTATTAATTTTGGCGATAGCTGCACCTGTTTCCAGTATGGATTTATGTATTACTGTTCCCACTCTGTCCCAGACTTGTGGTGATGCCGATCCCATCCCAACCCAGTTCCATTACTTTTACTCCCAATTTTATTTCAATACCATGACTCTTTTTAATTAGCCTGCATTTTACAGAGGTGTAAATACAATAGGAAATGCTTTACAGTGTTGGTAAAAGTGGTAATTTAGAGACCACTGCATTTGACTTAGACCTAAACTGTCAATGCCAATTGATATAAACTCCTCCAAATTCCCAGACATATTATATGGGAACATCACGTTTCACGTTTTAATTTCTTTCAATATTACACAAAACACTCATCAGTATAATGTTTTTCTCTTTTCCTTGTGATTGACAGCTCCTTGCAGTGTTGGCATACAGAGAGGTAGGATATTATACAAAGGAAAGAAGATGTGGATAAAAGACCTTAGTCCTAACAAACTCTTGCATAAAGAAATTGTCTCAGTCTACTGCGAGGACAAGGCCAGGAAGTGTGGTTATGCAGTGCCAACCCAGTGCATCGATGGAAAACTCAAAATCCCAGAATGCTTTGAACGTAAGGAATATTTTATGACAAGCACAATGTATCATAAAAAGTAGCACAATAGTCAGGACACTAGATATGTTTTAGTTTGTTCTCTTTTCTTTATTTTTATGTTTGTCACTTTACTTATCACTGTTCAGCCTCACATCAGCAGTGCCAGCTTTGCAGCGGCAGCTGTTTAATTGAAGTTATTAACTGCTCTCCTCCAACTCCAACTGTCAAATATTAATGGATTTAAAGTGACCATGTTTCAGAAACTTTAAATAATATAAGTTTTGTCCACTAAAATGATCAGAACAGCTGATGCACTATATGATCCAAGTGTTTCACAGCCAAATTATTTGCCCTCATTCTCCTGTTTCACTCAATTTGTTACAGAAAGGTTTCCCTATTTAACCCAATTCAAATTTTTACAATTTGTAGAACTCCAAGCAGAGGAGTACTAGTCTAACAATCAGTTGATGGCATAGGCTAGTCTGTGCAGAGCACTATCATCCCACACATTTAGGAAAACTGCAATTATTCTCATCATATCATACATTTCCAAAAAGGAAATGTCATGACAGATGACATATTTACAGTCTCCTACACATAGGACTTGATCATATAGCAATTTCATGTCAATTATTGCAGCCACAAGTATTTTAGACCTGTTGTTACTCAACCCAGCCAAAAAAACAGCAAAACCCAGCAGGAAAAATATATGCTTTTGGATCTGTTCCTTGGATTATAAAAGACAGTTTGTTTTTCTGTAACATCAGATCATAGTTCAGAGTTATCTATACTTACATTATAGTAAGTATAAACATTCTAACCTGTTCTCTCTCTCTCTCTTGCTCTCTCTCTGTCTTTTCTAGAGCCCAGCAGAATTACTTATGACCTTTATTCAGGTTCACTTCCATCAGAAATCCAACAGTGCTGAAACAGAAGCGGATCCCTTCTCTGATGATAAATTACTGCAATATGGAATAGCCACTGGTGTGTTCTGGTCTCTAAAATTAAAGAACATGATCTCGCTCTTTGTGTTGCATGTTACACAATTCCCACAAATTCAACATTCAGATATAATCTGACTCTGTTGTGATTATGAAATTGGGAAAGTTATTCTGCTGCTTCTTTTTCTGTTGATGATTCACTTAGGCAAGTCAACTTGCAATATAACCAAACAATATATGATTGGCAGTTGAGTTTAATAAATAGGATGTATGGCAATGTATTAATTGTAGCCACAAGCAGAAATGTCCAGGTTCAAAGTAATGAGACGTGGGACTTTAGTAAAATGTTTGTCTTGACATTATCAGTTGTTTTAAAGCCAAAGGTGAAAGTGGACTAAACAATATTGTAATAAGTGCTCTACAAATCTGCCTTGTTGCAAATGTTCATTAAAATGTCTGTGATTTTGAAAGGTATTAAATTAATGGCCTGAGTTGCGTGTTTACTGACCACCACTGTCAAGATCATGTTCATTGTATACAGTTTTCCAAACTATTATAATAGTAAATAAATATAATATAAAAGGGTCATCATTAGCAAGAGGGGAATGGAAAACACATAACATAAATGCCCTTTAGTCACCTCTCTAAATCTGAATTAGCAATTGGCTAGGCTACTTCCCCCACACATGAAATGTTGATATGTGTTACATGCATACATTTATTCCTCTTAAATCTCCGGTTTTATCCCCGAACAAGACGGAACTATGATTCTTGACAGCACAGAAGTCATCAAGCAGCCACAAACTTGCGCTATAGGCTAAATTTTAGTGGTAGTTACTCTAGCCTAAGAATGGCAATGTCGGTCTTTCGTTTTGTCTATGGTGGAGATGCTGCACCTTATTAAATAGAAACAACTTAAATAATCCAGACTGTCCTCGAGACAAGTGTGAATGTAGCTCATTGGCTGTGTGGACATATTTTGATGGTGAAAAAAAAAAAGGTTAAAACACAGTATGTAGACAAACAGACTGATCACAGATGGCTACCTGGATAGACAGTCATACTGATATATTGATAGATAGATTGATAGATTTTACCAATTTGAACACATCCATGGGTGCAGGGGGCAGTGCAGCAGAAACAGTCGTGGTTCCGGTGGCACTCTGAGATACATTCTTCTGTTCTCGCGAGGTCCGACGAGTTCCACTTTCTTCTCGTCCAGCATGGCCGCGCTGTATGAGGGATACACGTTGTGCGGACTTGTTCCAGCTCAAAATCTGTCACATTCAGGCATTCAGGGGATCGAAGCGGAGAGAGACAGCGACCATGTCGTCGTCACCGACTCAACCAGATCTATCACGCTGTACAAGGTAACGTTTAACGACTGTTTTGAGGAGGCTCTCTTAACCTGGGCTAGCTGATATAACGTTATGCGACCTGTAACAGTTAGCTGTAACTCGTGTGGACATCCTCGGCTGTTCATAGCAACAGTGATGGAAACCTAGAGGACAAGACTGAAACCTGAGCTATTTATAATAGTAACTTGCCTCCTTTTCAGTTAAAACCGTAAGTAAAGCTCGCAGACGTTGGAGTAAACATCATGCCAGGCTAACGTACAAAAACAAGCAAATGTTAGCCAACGGCCGCTTCATCCACCGCAACACACGCACACATCTTGCTAACGAATGATGGCTTTGAATTGTAAGGCTCAGCTTCTGTACAGCTCCATATACAACTACATAACCCACCGAACTGCTCCTTCTCAGTAAATGTCAACTCTCAGAATCGGCCTCGCTTGCTTGTGTCGTGATCTTTCATCCAACATGATGAAAGTTACACTATGGCTTGATCAAGCAGAGGAAAACGTTTTGTGTTGTGGCTGGTGGAGGCTTCTTTGGGGAAGTGGTATTAAGCCTTCTTGTATTTTGTTGTTCTGACAGGTTTCAGACCAGAAGCCGCTGAGCAGCTGGACGGTGAAACAAGGACAGACCCTGACCTGTTCAGCAGTCTACAATTCACAGACCAAGGAGTATGTGGCCGTCTCAGACAGCAAGGTAGGCTTTCAGTCATTCCATTCGTGGCAAGGTGTACACAGCGCAAGTCTTCATGATAAGGATTCTGGTGCCTGCTTTGGATGCAGCGTCATCTGTACGGAGCCCCGTTGACTTGCTGTCAGATTGAAATTAGCTTAAAATTAACCTATCAGTTCTTACCCAAAGCATACAAACTATACTATAGTAGTTATTTTGTGTTTCATACAGTTAAAGAAGGTAGTAAACATGCATGCACTCTCAGCACAAAGTTCTTTAAAACAGAAATGACTGAAATGTTTGTGTGAGTTCACCACTTTGTTTTGCATGTCTTCATTCTCTCACCCACCTGTCAAATAGGTGTACATTAGACAACGTTCGATTGGCCTTTTCCATATTGTTATATATTCACTAAACAATTTGACCTCATTTAAAGGTTGGACCTCACTTATTATTAATTTATTCTGTTATTTACTGCATTCATTTAGTTTCTAGATTTCTCTGTAGATCTGTCCTTTTAGAAATACCTGCCAGACACTGACACAAAATAATGTCTGTTTTTGGTTGTGTTTTTAAGGTGATCAGAATTTGGAAGGAAGAAGACATACTCTTGGATAAGGTCTTCAAAGCAACTGTAAGTGTGAACATGGCAATGCAGCTCTCTTCTCTATCGGCATTTAAGTCCACGGTATGCTTAAACTAGTTTGGACCATGTATTGTCTGATCACGTCTAAAGGGTTTTAAACGTCTGTTCCAAATGGGCCACACTAGAAGGCAAGATGTAAAGCCTTTTGTCACAGGGGGATAAACACTTTTGGGCAGTCTCCTCAAAGGCATGGTGGCATGCTGGAAGATGTTTATTCATACCGTGAAGCACTCTGTCCCTTTGAACATGTCCATTATGCCTAACCTAGGTTAGTGAAACTACAAAGACATTAGTTTTCTCCCTTTCCATCGCTGAAATCTTTAATGTGGTACAGTTAGTCTGTGATTACTTAACATACAGTATAGACCAGAGCCTGTAAGGCTGTATTCACACCAAATCAGGCGTTCTCCTCCTGATTTGAATGTGGGTAGTGCTTTTATGTTGGGGCCGTGGGGCCAGCATATGGCGGAAAGCTGAAACAGAATTAACTTTTGGTGATAGACGCCACACTGCAGTGGCCTATCATGCAATGCCTTGTGCAGACTACATAACTTTGACTTGGCGTTGGCCGATGGCCTTGCCATTCACACTGCACAACTTGCCGTCCTGTGATGGAAGTCTTGAAGTCTTTGTGGTGTTCACACTACGTGACTGATCAGTGACAGGGGCTCACACACTACACGAGCTGACGACTCTGTCACCCAATGCTGGTCTCCAGAACACGTTTTGTCAAGAGAAAACACATGAAATCTGAAACGGGAAATGACGCAAACCTACACATGAAACAGCTGTTTGTTATTATACAAAAAATATGGGTGAAAGAATGAATTAGCACACGCAGGTAGCAGGGATTGTCTGAGCTACAGAGAGAGCTGGAGGTGAGTAAAAAGTGTTTTGCAGTGAAAAAGTAGCTGCCTGCTCTGCCAGCTGCCTGCTCTCATTGGCTGGATCTGGATTTCGAGTCGGTCGACTCTTCCAGATATTTGGCATGCTAGATATCTGGCAGATGTTGGCGATGTGTCAGAAATGTTTCGGGGAGACGTTTTGATATGTCGTTGTGTAGTTCACACATAACGACTGGCAACCACCGATCGAACACTGATATACCCCCGATCACAGCCTGACAGTCGCTGAGCGGCATATTGGGCTAAAAATCATGTAGTGTGAACTAGGCTTAAGCCAGCAACACCCACGGGAAGAATAACCTTGTTTACTATATAACACTTTGCTGTTTATTGAGCAACTGTAAAGATGGAAGAGAGACTGATTGCCGTTGTAATGACCTTTCATGGTCAAGATAGGGTTCAACCTTTCTCAGTCCTCTGTATATCTTGTCGCCAGGTGTCATCAGATGTCTGGAAGGTCCACTGTGTACCAGGAGGGGAGCCTGTGGTCTTGTTCCAGAGAGGAGCTGTGAGACTCCTGGATTCTATCCTCTCTGCTCCCCAGCAGCCCATAGAGGAAGTCCTGGCTCAAGAAGAGGCCATTAGGTCAGTATCACTGTACTTTACAGTTCCAGTAAATCCTTTGTGTTATAATCCAAACTGAGAGCGAGTTTTAGAATCTGCTCCAAGAGATGGTAATTTTTTGCAGTTGACTCCCAATTTTGTTGTTCAGGAACAAAATTTCAATATAGACGGTGACATTTCAAATATTGAAATAACCTGACGTCCAGTCCTGTGCTGCAGTCTGACCTGTTGTAGCGTGTTGATGATTCTTCTTTTTGTCTTTAGGTGGAGCACCAACATAGTTGCAGAGTCTCAACAGTTTGTCATCTTCACAACGGAACAGGTAACATCATTTTAATTGTTTGGCTTTTGACGAAAGACACAAAAGCTGACAACAGTGAATTAAATTTTAAGTATTCAGCACTTGTATCACAAATCTAAGCTGTAAAGACAAGTCATTTGAGAGCATGCTTATGTGCCTGCACGGAAAGGCATGTCAATGGCCTGTATTTATTGACCCATTTATCAATAACTAATTTTGTCTGTCCTTGTTTTGTGCATGGACCTGTGGTGACAGCGACTCTTTTATTGGTATTTCTAAAGGCCTGTTTGCTTTGAATGGCTGTCGATGTCTTCCCACAGAAAGGAGATCATTTCCTCTGCCTGCAGAGACTGAATCCTAACACCCTACAGAAGTACCGACTGGAGAGAGAGGAGCCTGGTCTTTCCCCGCTCAGCTTCTCTGCCTCCTACAGGGATAAACACATCCGCCTTCTTTATCTCTGTAAGCCTGAGTTTCCTGTGAAACTTTTTTGTTTGTCACGGTTTGACAGCGCAGGCCTGTTTGGTGGACACGGAAATGACAAGGGGCTCAACACAGTGGGTGGCATGTGAATCGTAACAAAAATGAAAACACATTTAATTGCTGACAATGCTAGCCAGTGGCAGCCTTGTGTGTAGGAGGTTTGCAGTAAAGGAGGACACGTGTTAAAGGCTGCATTCCAAAACCTGACCTGCACAGTGCCAGCGCGACTAATCGAGCTCAGCCATGGACATCGTCCAAGTTTCAGCATTATTACAGAGAGATGTGAATGATCCTGTTCAAGTGTGTTATGTGCATCATCACCTCATACATCTAACCACTTTCTCTCTGTAGTACTACTGAACTAAGAAAGGAACTTTGTAGCTGTGGTGCTTTGTCATGTTTAACGGGTTAGTCGTTTAAAATAAACAACCAAAGCCTGTTACCTTGACCAAGAGCCCCATAACATGTCATTCAGCGTCCACTTAGATGGGCATCCAATGCCAATCGATTAATTTGAGTAGGGTATAATCTCTTTTGATTACATGATGCACTCCACACTTCATTTTAGGTTATAACCGTGTTGCCCAAACACAGGATGTCACATGCAGTCTAAGTTGTTATTAGTTCCCTCTAATCTTTTCCCTTTTTGTGCCTCATCTCTTTCCTGCCATCCAGACCCTAACGGTCATGTGTACCAGAGTGTTGTCTCTGTACGGGGCCTGGGGGCTGACGAGGGGGCCCAGGCTCTTCCACTGCCCCGTAGCCTGCTGCTGGGTCTTCCTGTCGGCGAGGGCCTGCTGGAGGCAGCATCCGCCCTGGTCCTGGATGAAGCCCATGTAGCTGTTGTTGGGGTTCCACACCCCTCTGCCGGAGCTGGTAAAGGTACGTACAGCATTATTACACCGTCTCAAATAAAGAGCACAAGTGCTCTACTCAGACATATCTGTTTGAGGTTTTCACATGTATTAGCCTTGGCTGGTTTTCACTCCACTAAAAGTACCATTTTAAGCATGGCTTAATGAAGGAAATCTGAGATACAGGACACAGCTCTGGCATGGCTGACTGAAAGCTATGTCCTAGTGACAAAAAGCTTACCTGCCTGTTTTTTCTGTTGTCATTAGTCCATTATAAAATAATATTTTATTAGCATTTTGCACACATTATATTTAAGAAATAATACTCAAAAACACAACTCTGTCTGGCAAAATATACTCGCACAATAGTGAGAATGGGGCAGGTAGGGGTCACTTCAGACAAGGTTGTACTGTAGTGCTTTTCTGTATTTAACTGACTGAACTGAGTTTTGTTTCTAGATTCCATGTTGGGTGTTGAGACTGATATTTATTTATAGGTTCAAATAATTAGAACTTAAATGAATACAAGGCTAACATTATTCTAGCCTTCGATTGCAGTAATTTGGACATGTGGGCCTTGTTGATGACTTGAAGCTATGTGACTCCACTGTCTGATGTGAGTGTGTGTGGTTCTTGACTGGCTCTGGATTCGATTTTTCAGACTTCCTCTGCATCTGGAATACCAATTTCCAGACACTTCAGGCAGGAAAAGAGATGGCGGGTAAAATCTACGGACAGGTAGGAATGCTTTTATCAAATGCAAAACCATGACCATGCTTTTTTTCTAATGGTTCTGTTATATGTTCAGTGGATGAAACAGTATAATAATCATTTTTAGCCATGCTAGCAGCAGGGCACTAGAGCTAAAACAGGTTAGAAGTCTGCATGAACCACCCACTCAGACGTCCCTCATTGTTATTTTAACTGCGGTCCAAGGTTCCCTGTCCTTCCAGCTGCTGGGTGCTGATGGAGGACTGTATGACTTTGGTAGAGCATTGTGTCTGCTCTCCACTGTGATGGGGCTCACAGTCCCTCCTCACAACTTTATGGCAGTTCACAATCACTGTTAAAATATGTTAACTTATGCTGTTGAATACTGTTTGTATTCATTGTCTTTTTTTCTCTGATTTTAGCTATGGGTTTTTTCAAACAAGTTATTTATCCCACATGGGAAAACCCTCTCTGTTATTCCATATGAGTGCCCCAAATCTTCCCTGGCCTCTGCCCTGGGAAAACTAAGGCAGGCCAAGACTGAAGGTGAGCTAAAACAAATGTGTAGTACTGTTACTGTGCATCTGCAAAAATCAAATGGCAAGTACTGATTCAACCTAAATAAATAATACTGCAATAACATACTAAATAATATTCAGTCATGTAGCAGGTGGTTCTTAATGAAGCTACAACACTGACAATGACAACACTCATTGCATTTTCACTCAATACAGTGTGTTTTCTCACTGCTACAGAGTCCAAAGCTCCAGCTTCTGTATCTTCTTGGAATAACATTCTGCATGGAGAAAAAGCTCAGCCCTCTAGAACAGTGGAGACCAGGAAGACGGTATGTTGTTTTAGAGAAAGATGCTTGATGGCTACTGTCTGAAATGACGGTGCATTGTTTATAAAATGTACAAAATTATGTGACAAGAGGAAATTCATAATAGTACAGGGTTCTGCAGTCTGTGTGTATAAGTCTGTTTAATTACACAATTCATCCAAATTTATGAAATTAGAAGAATAAGCATTCACCCACACTACAACCATAAAAACACAAGTTGCTGTTGGAATGTGACACAAATTATTGCAAATCAGCAAATGTACTGCTTCTGTACAGTATTTAAAGGTGTGTGTGTGTGTGTGTGTGTGTGTGTGTGTGTGTGTGTGTGTGTGTGTGTGTGTGTGTGTGTGTGTGTGTGTGTGTGTGTGAGTGAATGTAGTGCCACCTGAATTAATGCTATGGTTTTGATTCTTCTCTCTTTCCATGCAGAGACCAAACCGTAAGTCCCAGTCAGCACCAAGTTTAACAATTGACCAACTTCTGGAGCTCATCAAGGTAAAACATTTATTTTCATGGTTCTCTGGCAAAATTCTGAAATCAGCGTTGACAATAAAGGCATTTCATAATTATAAAATATGTAAATTTCCATATGCAGACGGCGCCAGTAGAAGAGGTCCAGAAAGAGGTGGACGGGCTCCTCTCCAGGTCAGACATTCAGGACCTGCATCCCTTAGTGGGGCAGTTAGCATCAACCCTTGTGTCCCGGAGCCTGGCTGATCCATCCTTCTACACCCCTAGCGCCCTGGCACAGCTAGTGCACACTCAATCCCTGTGCCACAGGTCAGTAAGGCATGGCATTGGAATCTGGGTGGTGTTATTTTAAATGGGGAATTAACTAAAAAATAAAAATATTTACCAACCGGTCTAAAGTCTGCAAAATATAATTCTGTACTTTTAGATAAATATAAATGCCAAAACTTGCTTTTGAATCATACAGAAAATATGAATTGTATGATCCAAATTGCATTTCAACCAGTGATGTATTTGTTTAATGTGACCATTAAATATCATGTCCTTCAACAGTGTGTGTCCTGACCTTGTGCTCCTGGCCCTGGAGAGGAAGGATTACTTTCTGTGTCAGCTCTGCTTGCAGTTCTTCCCTGACATCCCAGAAATGGTCACCTGTGCCTGCCTTAAGGCCTTTATCAGGTAAAACAGATGGTGAATGCCATAATGTAGACATTCGACATGATGTCTCTGCCACTTTTGATGTTACCACTAGGGGGCACCTTAACTTTTTTGTTAAGTCTGTGCATAGTGTCTTTTTAAACAGTTTACTTTTTTCTTGTGATGGAACTTGTTTGATAAATTATCCTACAAACCAAAGTTATTTAGCTGTGCAATAACCTGATTATTAGTGTGGTGTTGTACCTTCTTTTTGCAGTATGCCAGACATCGATGCAGAGGCAGTGAGCCTGGTGCCTGACAGTGTCTCCTTCATGGAAACTCTAATCGCCGGGGAGCGTGGCCAGGTTGGCTTGCAGAATGGTTTCAGCCCCACCTCCATTGATGAGGGCCACTCAGACGGTACCGTCATTAAGACCAGAGCAGAGGATAAGGAGAAGACATCGTCTCCACCAGAACAGAACTGTCCAGTGGGACTACGCAAGGCTGTTCTGCTGTATCCTCCCAGTAAACAGTCAATCATGCACCATATTCTCACCATTCTGTCATATTTTGTTGTTCATTGATGATGCAGCTACTTACATTCAACCGAAGTTGTCTGTCACTTTTTTCTTACTTTATGTCATCAGTCGACCCACATATTCTGTCTCAGTAACGAGCTTTAAGTTATACTGTAGTTGAACACCATAATTGCAAACTGTTTGGTGTGTAATGATTTGAATTAAAAAATACCAACACATATGAAAGCATAAGATCTTAACTGAAGCTACATAGAAATGAGGTCCTGCAGACGCCGTACAGTGACACGTACCTCCTCCCACACCTAAAAGATCTCTCCTCCCAACATGTTGTTGTAAGTAACAGATAGTTAGTCGTTAAAATAAAACGGACGGCACTCATTCATGTTCCAAGAGTTAATACCTTACCCACTGAACATTTTCATAACACTAAATTTTCTTTCTCCTCCAATCAGCTTTTCCTCCAGTATCTGCAGTTCCTTTACCTAAAATATTCCCAGGATGCTTTCCCACAGATGCATGGATTGAGATCACCAAGTCTGACTCAGGTCTGTATCATCTAGAAATTTAGGGTGGCCACACATCAGTGCAGCTAGAGTCTGTCACACCAGGACACTTGAAGTGTCAAAATAGCTGTATTATGCAACAATTCAGGCTTTCCAGTTTGAAAATAATTAAATGACAACTTTGTATTTGATTTGTAGATCATGGATTGGGTGTGCTTGGTGTTGGATGCCCATTTCACAGTGCTAGTGATGACTCCAGAGGCCAAAGGCTTACTGATGAATCTCCACAGCTTTGTTAAGTCTCAGGTAACCCTAGGCCTTTCCTGTTTGTCTGCTCTATAACTGTGTACAATTTTTTTTATATATATATCATTTTTATTTTTTTATTGTTACATTTGATTGGATTTCTGGGGCTAAAAATTAAACCAACATGACTTCTTGTGTCCTCAGGTGAGACTGGTTTCTGAGCTTGGAAAGATTGAGGGCAGCCTCCAAGAGCTCAGTAAGATGAAGATGAAGAAGGAAGTCAGAGCATACTCCATTGAAGTCATTGAGCTGTTTTAGAATGTGTACAGTATGTATACTTTTAATAAATCATTGAGCATATTGTCTCCTTCCAACTTTTCACCTGTAGCGGTTTCAAGGTTGTATACTTGTCCCAGATGGTATGATATTAAGTGCTTTTTGGCACAGATTCTAGCCACTGAAGATGCACAGGTTTTACTGTATATGAAAATAAGTCTTGATGTAATTTAGGCATTGAATAAGTTTACATATGCCTTTGAACCAGGTTTTAAACTTCTTAAAGTGGTTGAGCCATTCAGATAATATGTTTTGCATGATAAATTAAGTCTACTCATATGCCAAAGTGGTTAATAATGGGTTTGTAAAATGCATGCAAAAGCCAACATTATGGCAGGAGTTTGTAACATTTGTTCATAATGGGACTCTTGGAACACTTAACTGTGAGAGCGAATGGCTGTGTTTTTGGGTATGTGTCCTAACACAACTGAATATTTGTAAATCTGTCCGCTGTGACTTTGTACTGGCTTCTCCACAGGAAAGCCTTTTTATGTTGAATACAAATATATAACAGTGAGAAAACTGCAAATCCATGTGTGACTTTTTTTATTAAATCGCAGTGTTAAATACCTGTATTAATGGTGAATGCGTGTTTGTCATGATTTCTGCAGGGTATGGCATGATAACAAAAGGTTACAGGAATTTGTATTCATATCACAATACTTTGTTTTTAGGTCCTTTTACAAAACACGTCTGAGCCGGTGCAGTGCACTTAACATTTAGAACAGCAGTGGTTTGACTCTTCACTTGCTGTAGCTACAGGAAAACAGCTGTGGCCTGAATCGGCAACTGAAAAAAAAATCACCCATATTACATTGACTTACTGTAAAACATTTTGAGTAGGAGTGTTACGGGGGAAACAGAGATGTAATCAAACATCTTTAGTAAAACAATTGTTACAGCACTTACTTTGCAAGTTAGTATGAAAACAATGCTACGAGCATTTAGCTAAGGCTGAGCTACAAGATACGATGGCGTATTTAGCTAAAGCATTGAGTTGATTTAGCACGCTCGCTATGGCATTGACAGATAATTGGTGGGTGGTATGCTTCCCTCCATAATGAATGTGTAATATCGAATATTGAAAATAAAGTGGAAACACGTTGTCGGCAGGATTCGAACCTGCGCGGGAAGATCCCAATGGATTTCTAGTCCATCGCCTTAACCACTCGGCCACGACAACAGTTACATTGGAAGTATACTAATGCCATTATATATATAGCGATAGACTGCCATAACAGTGACTAATTTCTGGTAATGTCAGTAAGATAAATTAAAGATAAGCATACATTAATCTAAAAATGAACTTATCCGAGTGAACACGTCAAACCCATAGTGTGACACATGCTAAAGGAGTGTGTCGCGGACCACCAGACCACGACTGTACGTTTATTTGCTGCTCTTTGATTAAATGTTAATGCGGGCTAATCTATCGTTTCAATAGATTAGCTAATAGATCAGCATGGCATCTACCTACGTTAACTGAACTATCGGAACTGACTGTAAATTCAGCTAAAACATAAAAACAATATAACGTATAAAAATCAAAACTAAGTTACATACAATGCATTTGTTTAATAAATAATAATAAACTGTTTTTAACATGTAAAAATGTTAGCTGTTAACTTTCATGACTTATTTGGGTTTATGTAGTGATAATAAAGCTCAATGTCGGACGTTATTGGTTATCTTCTCGCCTGGCTTTGCTGTGACGACGATGGCGACAGGGTCGAAAATGAACGACTGCGTCTCGGTGAATACACACGACCCACCTGTAATTAAAACCATCCAACTTGACCGGCCAACGCTAATAAAGTACTATTAACGGAAAGCGTTTGCATGGATAACTAATTTTATGAAGTAGTACGGCAATTGCGTCTATTGTAGAATAGAGTCACGTGATCTCGCATTTACTCAGGCCTGTTAGTGTCAAGTTAGACGCCTAAAGACTGCACTTCCGGTTAGAGTTACAGTAAACTACTTAAAACAAAACATTCTAAAGCTATTTATATTATATAAACATTCACAATGAAAACAAATAATTAATGTGATCGCATGTCGTACTTGGTATTTAATTTTCTTTTTTTGTTTGTTTTCATTTCGCTTTTACCTTGAAGGAAAAGCCCGTCTCTTCCGGTTACAGCCCCTGGTATCCGCGGTTAGCTTGATGCGACTCTGGGGCCTGCTGTGTTTTCAACGGAGGGAGAGCTGAGAAGAAAAATGGCGTCTGCAGGCGACCCAGAGCGGGATACCGGCCATTCAGTTTGAGCTTTCCGCCCTGAAATTGAGACCGGGGCTTGGTGGGGACTTATCGGGAACCGTCAACAAACCTGTTGGTTTTGTTCTCCCCCGCTTTTCCCCGGTGTGCGCGGCTCACTCCAGCACCGAGATTGAAGCGGAACAGCAGAGACTCTCTCCTACAATGAGGGGGAGAAGAGGAAGGCCGCCCAAACAAGCAGCCGTGATGCGGGAAGGTTCGCCTGGGCCAGTCCGCGGCTCTCGGGGCGGCAGGAGTAGAGGGATGCGGGGACGGGGGAGAGGAAGAGGACGGGGTCGGGGACGGGGAGAAAGTGGCGGCGTTTGCGGCACTGGCTCTGCGGAGGTGGACACAGAAATCTCCGGCCGAGAGAACTTTCATTCGTCCCGGGGCCGCAGGAAAGTTGGAGCCTCCACCACGGTGGCGGCCGCGGCATCGCGGGGCAGAGGAGGCAGAGGGAGAGGCAGGGGGTCGAGAGGCAGCCGCGGCAGCAGAGGCGGAGTGAGGCGGCCTCAAACCAAGGTGGTCTACGACGATAACAGCGACGAGGAGGATGATAATTTAAGCTACAGGTCAGACGAAGATGAACTCCTGAACGACAACCCTTCGTCGGATCTTGAAGAAGAGGAGGCCTTGGGGAACGAATCTGACTATCTGGAGGAACTACCAGATGATGATGATGCCAGCTACTGTACCGAGAGTAGTTTAAGGAGCCACAGCACGCTCGGTAGCACCCCAGGTACGTTCGTTAATTGCACGCACTTTATCAAAGCAGGATTGCATTACTTAAAGTGTATATTTTATTTTTAGCTCAGTACAGAAACCAAGCCGCATTGTTCAAAATGGAGCTTGCACTCAGAAACAGGCCTTTGTTTACCGTGTGCACTGCTTGCCGCTGGCTTGCAGACCTGCTCCACGCTTCAACCGGCTCCCGTGTTTTGACTTTTGTCGGATCAGCACATTTTTGTTGTCAATTTATAATGAAGAATTCGTCCGTGCTTTTTTTGCCGGACTTTTTCGTGCGCGCTGTATTTAACGTGTTTTCGACGTACTCTCAGAGAAACGTAATGTGTGGACTGTGCTCGCCACTTTCAATTCTTTCCATTCATTCAGCTTTTCTACTTATGTTAAAAGCACAGTAGATTCTACTATTTAAACCACGCTCCATCAAAACACGTAGTTTGTAAACATTGTCTCCCATTGGCCTCGGATTAACCGTTCATAGTCCTACTTTTTGTAAAGCTGCAGTAACGTTACTTGAAATGATAAATTGTCAAATATGTAATTTAAATTTCTTTCAACGTACAACCTATGTGCCTTGTCCAGCTCCATATCAGAAGACATATTTTAGTTACGCGATGCTGCCAAATGAGTTTGACAGGCCTTTGTTTTGAAGAGATGCGCTCTTTTTTTCACTTGTTGCAAAAACTCATTACGATATTATGTGGTGCACCGTTACCATAGTAACCACTCTTATGTTTATCAGGTGAGCACATCAGATCCACCACGCTCCCACTTATGGACTGACATGTTAATGAACCTGTGTCTGCAAAATCAATTGTCACATCTGTTATATAAAGTAACGCACTGGAAGCAGCTTGCCAGCAATTGAAAGTAATTCTAGATAGGATCAGGAAAAAAATCAATTTAAGGGGATGGATCCAAACTTGGGTGTTTTTTTGACATTTCAGTATATCTTTAATAGAAATGCCCAGTCTTTTGTTATCTCTGTGACATCAGACTTTGGCTTTTCTCCTTGGGGTGCATTTTTCTTTAAAACGAAAAAAAAAACTTTTGAATGTACATTGTATTTCTTGATTTGTTCGCTATATAACACTTCACTATACTCTGGTCAGGCTTACATGTAATTTATGTGGTTCAGGGATTACTTGCATACCTCTCAACTTCCAACTGCCAGACCACCTGCCCTGTGTGAGCGGTCTGTCATAAGACTACAGACTAGATATTATGATATTCAAACATACTGGACACCCTCACACATACCCCTATGTTTGATACAGAGTAATGAACCTGTAGCGGCCAATCTCCGTTTGATCAAATCGTACCAAACTGCTGTCACAGGTTAATCCCTGGCTGTCACCATTTGTAAAGTCCCTGTTTCTCTGTTTACACATCAAGGCCAAACTGCATAATGTTACCAGACCTAACATATAACTGAGAAGAGCACATGAGAATAAGCGCATACAAATCTACAATAAGGGTATCGTCATTTTATAATTAGTGAATAGTAACAGTATACTAATCCTAGACGATTGTAGAAACATTTCTTCACCTTTTCATAATGAAGCTGAGCGGTATCAGACTCCTGGTCAGGAGCAGGGCCATGATGAGGCCCGGTCAAATCACCTGCACTGACCCATTCAGCTCAAGCTCAAATGCAGTTGTATTCCACATTACTGTGTTCAGAAATGCATAATGTACGTGTACACCTCTCATGTAACTTGGCTCCAGATTAATACTCATATTTACATGACATTACCCTGCCCTGACTAATAAACCTTAACACCACTATTGGGTTAAATCTGGAAGCAGGCTATTACTTAAATCAACCCAAGTCGAGATCGGTGCCTTAAAAAACACAATTTTGTTGCAATATATACATGAACACTAAAGCTGAATACGTGTATACATGCCGTACATCCATATGTTAGGGTTAAGATGTAAGTGCAATGTATGTGCAGACATATGAGGACTTGTTGGATGGATATATATATATATATATATATATATATATATATATATATATATATATATATATATATATATATATATATATATATATATATATATGACATGCAGGGGTAGTGCACTTTAGGCATATATACTTGTATGGAGGTTTGTGTGTATGTATATGGGTGCACATATGTGTAGGTATGCTTATGGGTATATGTATAGGTGGGATTATGTACAGATATGTTTTTATATGTATAATCATGGGCCATCATTAGGGTAGGGGTGTAATGTGCATGCAATCCAGGAATAGTTTCGTCTTTTTTTATGTTTTGTTTTGTCCTGTATCTGACCTAATATATGCAGTATTTGCATCAAAAATAATTTTTAAAAATACACACAATCCTGACAGAAACAATGCAGGAACAGTGTTGCATCATTTGCATGTGTTACACAGTGGAAAATGGGCAGGCTTATAAATACAGTGGGAGCATTTAGTTTATTGTCTTGGGACAAGAATGTACTTGCCTACCTTTTTATAATTTGACTTGTTCACAGCACTAGCTTGTGGGTCGCCAGAATTAGACATTCTGCTAGTAGTATGTAAGTAATTTTCCAGAATCTGCCCAGGGGTATTCCCCCAGTGCCCGCATTACTGCTGTCACTGTGCTAGTGCAAAATCAGAGAGAGATGCACATTTGCTCTTCATTTTTTGTGGTTTTCTTCTCACTCCTGTCTCTTTTCCTTTTGATTTCTTGCAGGCCGTAAAAGGAGTCGGGCAATGCGACCGCGGTCTCCCATCCTTGAGGCAAAGGACATTCCTCCCCTGGAACTTCCCAAGTCTTCTGAGGACCTCCTGGTTCCTACCTCACAGCTCCTCAATGTGTCTGCCGTCTACGAAGTCCTCCGCAACTTTGGCTCGGTGCTGCGGCTATCCCCATTCCGCTTTGAGGATTTCTGTGCAGCGGTTGCCAGTCAGGAGCAGTGCACACTGCTGGCAGAGACCCACATCGCCCTGCTCAAAGCTATTCTTAGAGAGGAGGACACTTCCAACACCACATTTGGTCCCACTGATGTGAAGGACTCCGTTAACTCTACCCTGTATTTTGTGGATGGTATGACCTGGCCGGAGGTGGTGCGGGCGTACTGTGAGAGTGACCCGGAGTACCGACATATTCTGCCTCTCCAGGAGAGTGAGGATTACCCATATGAACCCTTGGAGAGCAAAATCAAAGTTCTCCAGTTTTTGGTGGACCAGTTCCTGGCGACCAACATTGCACGGGAGGAGCTAATGTCGGAAGGGGTGGTTGCCTACGATGACCACTGCAGGGTATGTCACCGCCTTGGTGACCTGCTGTGCTGTGAGACATGTTCAGCCGTTTACCATCTGGAGTGTGTGAAGCCGCCACTGCAGGAAGTGCCGGAGGACGAGTGGCAGTGTGAGGTGTGTGTGGCACACAAGGTACCCGGTGTGGCCGACTGCATCCCAGAAGCGCAAAGGAGCAGACCATTTATTCGACAACTGCCAGTCGGCTATGACCGACACCACCGCAAATACTGGTTCCTTGATCGCCGCATTGTTGTGTAAGTTCACAATGTTTCATTTATGGGCCACGTTTAATGGTGCTTTCAGACAAAAAGCGAAGTGAGCGTTCGGGGTGGTGAGTTTACATACAAAGTCAATGCAAAGAAGCGTAGAGCCGCGATTTCCTGTCGGGCGGCGTGAAGCGACGCAAAGGGGGCGAAGGCGGCACGAAGGAATTCGCATGACGCTGTGTTGTGATAGCCTATCAACGGTGAGATTGTACGTACGTCACCGACAGCTTCAGAGCTTTTTGTGGAGAGGGCCAGGCAGAGCGGGCGATTGAAAATCTGCAGGCCGGCTGAGAGCTGCTAAACTTGGGCTAGAGGAGCAGGGAGCAGCGCTCCAGCTTCGGACAGTCAAACACCTGTGGTCGGACTGGACTTTGCTCGCAACTATGCCGTTTGCTCGAGGGAGGAGCTCGGAGTAAACTGCTTTTATTAAATTAGCTTTTTACTTTAGTTTTTAGGAATACAACATTGATTTATCTTCACTCGAGCTTCTCAGCAGCTAGATTCCGTGCACATCCGGTTCCAGTGTTGTTAGCGTCGTTTGGCACTACTTCATATTTATATAAAAACCGGACAAACTGGACATTGCTGGGAGACAAGAAAGCGAGGAGGTTGAACTACCTGGTGAGTTCAGAAAACATGTGTATGTAACTTTATTCCAGCGATCGTTGTACTTTACTGTGACCAAGTTAGCATAGCATAGCCCTGATCGATCCAAACTCCATACAGAAAACAAACATTTTAGAAGTTGTTGTCCTGCTGTCTTGCTGACAGACCTGACAAAGCATGAATTCATATGTTTAACAAATTTGCATCATATTGTAGTAATTTCGGCATCAGTTTGATCCGTTTATTTCTATTTAATCACAACAAAATGTTTACTTTGTGTTCATACAGCTGTAGTAATGGCAAGTTTATTCACGTTATCGCGTTAAAATCGCCTTCTCGTGTTGTGTGTGAACACTTGCAGTGAATGTACTCACGCGCGGAAAGCGCCGCGAGGCAAAAATTCGCGTTTGGTCTGAAAGCACAGTAGACAGGAGTCAACAGTAGAGGTTTCAGTTTGAGTGTTTACATCTTATTACAGTCTTTCACATTGAAAGTATGACTTTTTTTTCAGATGCAGTTGTTATTCAAAGTTTAGTGAAAGTTAGTACTGACTGAAACATTTTTTTTGGTCTTTATTTAACTATTATGGACGCTAAGATTGAAATTCAATGGTGCTTGCCAAAGTACAGTGTACAGTACAGTACATGTCTCACACAGTTGCCCAAATTTCCTGTATTTTATGTTGCTGTGCAGCTGTGACAGTAATTAGTAGAAAACACACTTATTTTCTACTAATTACTAATCCGCTCTAAAGCAGAGTCACATAATTGTCACATAATTTGGTGTCATAGCTAACTTATAAGTGTTCATGAATGTCACAAACCATCTGCATGTACAATTATAAACAACACCATAAGGAAGAGAGATATGGCCAGTAATCCTGTCATTTGTATTATACAATATAATAATACATCAGTTGATGTCTGCCACATTATTCATACACATTATTGCTTCTTAGTTTTTCTTAACTGTAAATATGGCTGTATAAAACAATGATAATTATCGCAATATCATTTTCCTTCATAACAATATAATAAATGTTCAATATGCTGTTAAGAAATGTTTAATTCATTTGAATCACAAACAAATTAGCACTTAATTTTTTTATCAATATTTATTTTGTTGAGGAAAAGGGCCTGAATTTGATTTGTTGTATGAAGAAAAGTTTAACCACATAATCAACCAACTGGTTTCTTCAACTTTCACTCAGGAGCAAAAATCAGCCTTTAAACTTGAAAGAAATAATGATTTGACACATATTGTGATAATTATTGATATTGAATGATATGAAAAGTTTTTATCATGATAACATTTTTGGCCATATCGCCCAGCCCTAACTGTAAATGACATTCAATGAGATTTCCATCCACAAAGAGTCGTCTGGTGTTCAAAACCAGGCTGTTTCCAACCAGAGGTCAACCCAGGTCAGCAGAGGGGTCATGAAACCAGGCCAAATGACCTGTGTTGACCCATTCAAACTGATTTCAAACTACCTGTGCCAGTTTTAAAAGCTTAGGCCAGTACTTAGGGAAGTCAAACATCATGCATACCACAGATTTGTTTAATGAGAATGGATTTGCAGAAGAAATTATACACTGTTAGCCTGAGTTACAGTAAACAACTTCCACATGCCGTGTATCGAACCATGATGTAGCTGCAGGAATGTGTAAAGCATGATACATTTTGTCATTGCTATGCCATTTTATTCCCAGTGACAAAAAGGTAATGAGGGCTTAGGTGCAAAATCAAGCACACTTCTTGCATATGGGTACAGGTCTGCATGGTGATTGGACCAACTGTTCAATAAACCAAAAATAACAACATCCGTCTGTAGCATGTGATGTAACAGGAACATCAGCAGAATTGGTCCCATACGTTAGCAACTTATCTTGGTATTGAGCAGTCACAGATGGGGTGTGTGTGCTGGGTCAGCAGTAGCAGAAGACCTGCTACATAAACTATAAAGTTCACCTAACCCACATATGATTTAAGATGGTTAGTGGCCCGAGGTTTGTCGCTGCTTCCGTCACACTCTTCTTTTTCTGCTACTCTTGCTCTTCAAATTGGTCCCCAGCAGGTGCTGCGTTACTGATCTTTACTCTCCCTTCAGAGGCTGTGTGTGTTTGTGCATACAAGTAGTGTGCACAGAGGAAAGTTTGTGTGACGGGATGTACGTGCAATGAATGATGTGCGCCGAAGTAAGAGGTGTGTGTATGTGCCTCAAGTGAAAGATGCTGAATAGACACTTCTGTTACATGGCCTCAGGCTTCACAGTCCCTGAGCAAAAAGCTGTCAAATATTCCACTCTGTAGCTGCTGCTACATAAACTCAAGAGTCCTAATCAATATTTTTTATTGTCCTAGCAGAAGCTAAGGCTTCCTACAAATCAGTGCAGTTCACTCTCTGTACCCCTTTTCATGGAAAACCTTTTTTATTACTATTTTTAATGATGAATTATTTCAAGCAAATTGCAATAAAAACTCAGAATTATGAGTTATGGAAGAGTCAGAGTTAAGATTAGGGGTGTGATATTGACAAAAAATATCTATGGACATTTTCTGGGATTTTGTCAATTAAAGTAATTAGACTATATTTGGCATCCTTCAAAAATGTGCAGAAGTCTAATATTGTATTAGTTCGCTCTTGTTAATAGGATATTATTTGTTGCTTACTAATAACATTAACGCAAACAGGTCTTTACGTATTTACTTACAACTGAAGCATTCAAGTAAAAACAATATAAAAACGCTGACATCAAACAGTGCAAGTATGAGTAAACCATTTAATCTGAGTTACCTGTTGTCGTAATGGATTTGAGTCTGTCGTCATCATTGCAGCCGTTTTTGAACCGGAGTTTGTTTCTGCGCTGGTACCTTGGCTGGTTCAGGTCTGTGGGCGACAGCTACCTTCTGAAGCTTTTTTGTATTCTTGATATCTGTGTTATGGTTAGTTTGTGGTCTTTAATGGCAACCGATTTTGACATAGTTTCCAGATTGACGTCTTTTGAGCAACGTCTTTTCAAAGCCAAAAAATACAATGTAAAATGTAGGGGTAGGAGAAACAATCGATCCTTAGATGATTCTGACTCGTTTAACAAATGTCCAAAAATCGATTATTTAAATGTTAAGTGATAACGGAGAGCAAAAGGCGGACCGTCTGTGGCGCTCACATAACAGAGACACCAGTGTTCCCCCTTGTATTCGGCACACCAACGCTGCAGAATAAATGACCACCCTACTTTAATGTGACACGATCATTAATATCAATGCGCAAGTAATGATTTTAACTCACATACTGTGCGAGCATGATGACACTCAACGCTTGGCACTTCCCTGTGTGTCCTGTATGTGATTCCAAGAGAATGAGAGAGTGAACATGACGGCGAAAGTGGAGAAATACTAGCAGCAAGTTTCTGTCTGGTAGTAAACGTGCAGTGTAGGCCTGGAATGCTTCAAAAAAGAATTGCTAGCATGTCAAATGCACTATTGCCTCTGAATAATGTATAGCTTTTTCATATTCATATGTAAATTTGAAATAAAAAGTAACAATAAAAGATTTATCTGCTGAAACGATTATCTTCTTTTTCCTGTTTGTCCTACACCTCTTGGTCTCCTAATTTTCCTCCTGTCTCATGTCTCCCCTACAGTGAGGAGGATGGTGAGCATGAGGACAAAGCCATCTGGTACTACAGCACCAAGGTAAATTTATCCTACTGGGGTTGTATGCTCTTTACACAATAAAACTAAATTATTTAGTTTTTAAAATAATCTTGTTACTCTTCCTACAAACTATAGGTAAGTGTTACAATCTTGCCAAAGATTCCCCTGTCTTTTGGCCGTGAGGCTGTCATAACATTGAGCTAATCTTGCATTGCACTTACTTAACTCTCTCTCATTAACTCTGTTCTTCCCAGGTCCAGTTAGCAGAGCTCATAGATTGTTTGGATAAGAACTACTGGGAAGCCGACCTGTATTCAGCGCTTGAGGAGATAAGAGATGAGGTGCACGCACATATGGACATCACCGAGGACCTAACCAACAAAGCCCGTGGCAGCAACAAGTGTTTCCTCACCGCAGCCAATGGTAAAGAGCTCTTCATCGTTTCTCCGTTTTATAAACGAAACCATTTCTCAGAGAATCTGAGATGCTTTCTTTCGCAGAGTTTAATCATGGCTCAGAGAGGAATAATGATCTCTTTAAGCCGAAAGTGATATTTTTCTTCCCCATGTCTCTCTCTCACCAATCCTCTGCCTGCTTTCTCCCCAAAACTCATGAATGCCACCCAGTCATAGATGGCTCGGTCATAGGAATCAACCCAGCTATTACGTAACCTTACTGTGGTCGCAGTTTGGCCAGTGTCCAGCCCTCCCTTCAGTCCCCTGTCCCTTCTTTTCGGTCTGTAGGATGTCCGCCTAATCTGTGTCCATGTTTTTTTCTTGCTGTATCGGTCCAAATGATGCCCCTGTGAGCACATCACATTTTATAGCATTCAGTCTGCTGTGCAGTGGAAGTTCATAACAATTAGAAAATAGCACAACACTTTAAATGGTACTGCTGCATGTGTGTGTTAACTTTTGATGCAACAGCTTGAGTGGAATCTAGCACTTCTAACAAGCATCTGTTGTGCACAGATAAGTAAAAGATTCTCACTTACAACAGACTTGAACCTTTTTTTACCCCAGGAAGTAGATAATACAGGCATATATATATATGCAATATGTATGCCACTTGAAAGAATAAATAAGGAGCTTTTGTCTAACTTTTTGAAACTGGCAGCAGTTTCATCTCTGTGCTTCCATTTTTTTCCTAGAGTGCACAATACCACCTAGCTCAGTAACATCTAGGTGTAAGGATATGCAAGTGGCAGACTTAATGCTGAAAATACACAAGTGATAAATCGGGAAAGTGCTTGGGAAAACCACTTAATGCCCTAAAGGTATATCTTCATTGCTTTTGAGGCATGTTCTAATTAGAATATTTGGCAGCTGATCACAACTAATCCATAAGACTGCATTAAAATCCTGAAACACTAAAAAAAACTATTGTATGTGAAATAACAAAAGCACTATTACATGGAAAGCAGGTGGTGTTGTAATTCAATTTCTTTCGGGTTTAAGGTCAGTCTTAGTCTCGCATATAAAATATGGGATATTTCGTCCAACTTGGTGACAACTGTGAAGCAAGATACAGTCCCCTCAAAAAGTATTGGAACGGTGATGTAAATTCCTTTGTTTTTGTTGTTCACTGAAGACATTTGGGTTTAAGATCAAAAGATTAGTATGAGACAAGAGTTCAGAATTTCAGCTTTTATTTCCTGGTATTCACACCTAGATGTGTTAAACAACTTAGGGCATATCACCGGTTGTATTAGACCACAGCATTCTTAGGTAAGCAAAAGTAATGGAACAAATAATCTTAAAGTAAATAACATTTAATATTTGGTGGCATTATCCTTGCTTGCAATAACTGCCTCAAGCCTGCGACCCTTCGACAATACCAAACGGTTGCATTCTTCATTTGTGATGCTAATCCAGGCTTTTACCGCAGCTTCTTTCAGTTCTTGTTTGTTTTGGGGTGTTTTTTCCTTCAGTCTCCTCTTAAGGAGGTGAAATGCATGCTCTATTGGGTTAAGGTCAGGTGATTGACTTGGCCAGTCTCAAACCTTCCACTTTTTTCCCCTCATGAAGTCCTGTGTTTTGTTGGCAGTGTGCTTTGGGTCATTGTCCTGCTGCATGATAAACTTCCTCCTGATTAGTTTCAATGTATTTCTCCATAATTTGGCAGACAAAATGTTTCTGTCCACTTCTGAATTCATTCTGCTGCTACCATCATCAGTTACATCATCAATAAATATTAATGAGCCTGTTCCAGAAGCAGCCATGCACGCCCAAACCATGACAATACCTCCACCATGCTTCACAGATGAGCTTGTATGCTTCGGATCATAAGCAGTTCCTTTCTTTCTCCACACTTTGGCCTTTCCATCACTTTGGTAGAGATTAATCTTGGTCTCATCAGTTTGCATACAGTACAGTTGGTTCTGCTTGATTTCTTATTTGGGTGAGGCAGACTGAACACTGACAGATTAAGACGTCCAACGTCACATAATACACTCACACCAATACGTGGATTAAACACAATCAACTTGGGCAGCGACTCTTCCATCAAAGCTGTTGTACCACAGAGACACACACACTGTTGGTTCAGTAATAAAAGGCAGATTGGAGTTACCTGGCATTTTTGGTCTTGCCTCTTTTCTAAAGCATTTCAATTTCAGGATTAATGGTCGACCGATATGGGTTTTTTATTTGCAGATGCCGAGAGAGCAGATCGGCCGATGGCTGATATATAATGCTGATATCAAAACAAAGAAAAGTCCTGCATAATTCCATTATTCCATTCAGAGTACCTCTAATACATGGTTATCTTAGCCAGTAATGTGTTGTTGAAGATTGAGTTTTTATTAATTAATGAAATAGAAAATTGGGGTTTAAGGGAGAGAGAGACGTCATTCAACTGCGTTATTCAACACAGTATAACAGTATACATTTGAAGCTAGCCAGAAATGGTTTCACATTAGATGTGCCGTCATTTAGGATGAGAGAAACTTGTGAACATTTAGAAAAGATGATTGTGACTAAGGATATTTAGGGTTATCACTGTCCCGATACTAACAAGGGGGAGAGCTAACATGATTCCACAGCATCCCGCATATGTGAATGCAGACATTTTTTCTATATCAGCCTCGTGAGTGCAGGTATCAGCCGATGCCAATTTTCTCAAAATGGCAGATATCGGCCCAACAAATCAGCTGGCCGATTAATCAGTCTATCACTATTCAGATTTGGAAGTTTTTCTCAGTTTAGTCTTTGAGTGTCTCTCCTGCATTTAATTCATTTTTCTGGGGGGTTTTTGTGCTAACTTGCTCACATCATTCTTGGTGAAACCTCAGTTTACCATCTGTGTCATGCTTTGTTAAATCTATACAAATAGCATATCAGTATAACAGGAGGTGTTTTATTGCTTTGTTTCTGTTAAATCTGTGATGTTGCTACTGATGAGTACTCTTGTAAAGGTCATTACTGTAGTAGGTACAGCATTAGAATTTCTCACGGTCAACATCAACAAGCATGTGTATCAGGGCTGCAGCTATCGATTATTTTAGTAATCAAGTATTCTACAGATTATTTCATCGATAATCAGAAGAAATGCTTTTGCTTGGTGTCCTCGGTACGAGGATCAGCTGTGTAACTCATGTCACTGTACAACCCAAACTCACGGACCAAGCAGTCGGAGAACAATAACAACGAACACACGGTTATACATTTACAACTAAGAATTGTGCCTTAACCTTTGCTAGCCTTCTTCTCAACTAGCATTCATGATTTACGTTAGATGCTAATGTTAACGTTACTGTTTTACGGGTCCACTCGATGTGTAGACTGGGTGTTTTCTGCTCAGATGCTGAAGCATTGCCATTGTTCTTGTTATGGTAGGCTAGTTCCGTTTCACAGCAGACACACTGTACAGAGTTTTCGTTTTCTTTTAGCTTGAAATGATCCCGTACATTGGACACTACTTACTGGCCTGTCTCCCTTTGCAATCCGCGCCATCAAATCACGTCGTCTTCACTTATCCACAGCGTACTTGTGTGACAGTAATATTCGTCCGTGTGTGTGTGTGTGTGTGTGTGTGTGTGTGTGTGTGTATTGTCATTTACTTGTCAGATGCACAATAATACACAGTACAATGTATAGTGAAATTAGTTTGTGCCTAGCTCCAAAAAGCAACTAGCACATAGTGAAAAATAGAATACTATAGAATAAAATAAATGAAATAGAATATGTAACAAATAAATCAATATGTTTCAGAGAAATTAAACTGAAGCAATTAAACAGTATGTGAGTGTTCTCAGTATCTTGTCAGACACACAGTACAAAGTCTCTTGGATTACTGCTCTTCCCTGTGTTGTGTTGTCTCTCATTTATTTTGTCTCCCACAACTGTGGTCCTCTGTTTACACCTTCTCCTTTCATCCAGAGGAGATCCTGGAGCGCTTACGGGCTAAGAAAGAGGAGGAGCTGGAGGAGGTGAAGAGGCGGGCTGCTGAGGAGGCCCAGAAAGCCCGGCTGGAGAAGGAGAAGAAGGAGGTGGATGTGGAGAAGGAAGATGAAGAGGCCAGGTTGAAGGATGAGGGGCAGCAGGAGGGCAAGGTCAAAGCTCTGACAAAGGAGGAGGAGGAGACAAAGGAAGAGGCAACGGAAGAGAAAAGTAATTCCATCAGACCTGGAGGTAATTAATTACAATGTTTATATTTTACAAATTATTCCAAAAAACACAATCAAATATGTCAGCCAAAGTAATGATAACAGTAGCGGGGGGAAAAAGCTGTAACGTCTGACCTGAAACACTGTTTCTCTGGGTCTCTGTACCTGAACTCCATTCTGTTTTTGAGCCTTGGTGTAATTACTTATTGATTTAAGAATCAATTCTGCACTTATTTGCCTCTTAGACCAATTCGAAATGCTGTGTTCTTTTTCAAGACTCAAGTGACAAGTTTGGCACTTAACAAAGCACATATGTAAATTTATATTTGTGTCACACTGGATTTCTATTATCCGGTGCAAAAAGAGGCCCTTCTACAGAATAAGACATTTTTTGCATGGGCTGGAGAACGCTTACATCTTTGGTAAGTGGTGTCTAAATAGCCTTGAGAGCATAGTGAATATTAATGCCTATGTGTAGTCCTATAAATACATGATTACAATAATCTTAAAGAGTATATTTAAATAACCCCAGAAGCTGAGCTACATTTTTAAAGGTATATGGAGTATTGCAAACATCTTAATTGAGATGACTGTTATTATCATTGGATGATTTTATGTTTTGACCATATTGACCATATTAGCCCTAGCCATCACTGTCCACTGTCTCCAAGTTTTGTATGCATTATAAACTAAAATCACAGTAATTACAACATTGCTGCTGTTCATCTGTAGTTGTTGAAGCTCCACCCACTGGCCAAGAAGGCAGTAGTGGCAGTAGCATCTCAGACGGACCTATCCTTCCAGCAGCCTCTGCTCCAACACAAACCATCCCCTCCGCCGTGACCTATAGCCTGGCCACTGAGGCTCCAAAGCCCCCGGCCTCCACCGTAGAGGCTCTGATAGAGGAATGTTCCCATATGGAGGTCTCTAACAACACTAAAGGTACACAAGGACATTTCAGGGTGAGGCTGACCTCATTCAGCTCATTTTTGTGGATCTGCTTTACTGCCACAGTCTCCAGCTTCACAGGACTGTGTGATGAATGTCATACCCCCAATATCACCAGTGACTTGCTTGTTCCGCCATAATACCCGCAGTGCTTTGGTGTTCCTCCTGACCATTTCCCAGCTTGCCGCTTTGCATGTGGCTCTCATTCCATCTGCTGATTTTTGTGTTCAGTAGTCAGATTTTTATTACTTCAAACCTGGCTTAAGCCTTAGAACACTTTCAGCCATTTTGCGCCTGAGCTCTTAATTCATCATGCTCTCTTTTTCTCCCAAGAGCCGAGGAGCTGATTGCATCGATTGATTTGCAATCAGATGGCATTGTCACTGCAATCAGCATGACTAGAACCGAGCTTCAGTCAACTTGGGGACAGCAGTCACATTGCCTGGTGCAATAATTCTTATAAAAAGCTATTCTGCTGCTGGCTTGTAATCTGATTTAGATAGCTTTCTGTTTGAGTAATGCCTTTTTTTCCCCCAGAAATTTCAGTGATGGTCTGCATATATTCATCCTTGACCATTACAGAGCTTCACCATGTGTTGTTGTGGTCTGTGTGGTCAAGTGTGCGCTAGCCTTGTTGGAGTCTTGCCTTGCCTGGTTGGGTCACCCATTGCTTTTAAGTGATCGCTCCATTTGAAGTGGTCATATGGTGCATGCATTACGCATGGCTTATCAGTAGAGGGAGCCACAGCCTTAACTTTTTCCCAACTCACAAGAAAGTTTCTGTTTTCATCAAGAGTGAACCTCTACTTGCACAGACTACCTATATATTGGTAGTCGTTGACAGCTTGATGCTACAGTTTGTTACAGGTTTTGTAGTTCAGTAATTTTAGTCCGGGCTAACACCTGTACCTTGCTGGAACTCCATGAAAGATGCAAGAACAACAAATATCTAGACAAGTTAGCCTTGTTTATGTAATGGTCAATACGCTTTGTGATTTTCTGTCTGTGTAGCGGAAAACCCATCATCAGATTCTGTCCCTGTCAGTGGAGATGGCATCCCCAGCCTGAGCCAGCCCTCCCAGACCAGTGAGGAGAACAGTAACAGCAGCATGGGAGTTGGGGTCCCTCCCAGAGGTCCTGAACCTCCGGACCTGGCTGACAAGTCCTCCCAGTCATCCCTGGCCAGCTTTGATGACACAGGTCTGACAAAACAGTACCTCAAAAAAATCTTGTTTTGATGTAATATCATAGCTGTCTTTTACAACAATTTGCATGATACTTTATACTGTTGAAAACTTCAACCAGCTGTACTCGGGACTCGGTTGCAAAAGAGACTACTTGATTAAATAAAGGTTATATACTGTAAAACTAACCTTGAATGCCTAAAGTTGTGCCAAAAGAATCTTTGAATAACTGTCCTCTGTATCATACTAGTCATTTACACATTGTACATCCGCATTAGTAGGTATTAGTATTTAAACAGACTAGCAGCACATTTTACATGGTGGTTTTCTCTGTATGAGAAAAGCAGCGCTCGCATAATGACTATTATTTAGGTAACTGCTGTGAGGAGGTCATGGCTCTCAATTGAACATCCTAAAGCCTTAGTTCAAATAGAGTTTACAACTGCGGATGACTTGGCTTCTTTTATCTTTGACTGAACCTGGAATTGGGTTTCCCAGGGGACGGTAAAGACTCCAGTGGTGAGACGACAGGTCTCGGCGGTAAGAAGTCTTCAGCGACTCGCATGGTGACCCGGCTGAGGAACCCAGAGAGCAAGCTTAGCCAGCTGAAGAACCAACAGGTGGCTGCTGCTGTTCACGAAGCCAACAAAGTCTTCAAAGAGGGCAAAGAGGTGAGAAGAACCATGGATGATGATGATTTTAAGACAATAAATGAAAAATACCTGCACAGTGTCTAACACAGGTGCACATGGATAGTATATGTATGAAGATGAGGACTAAGGTCAAGAATTGGAGATTTGCCTAACAATCTTTGGGATATCTAACATTGTCTCCAACTAACTTGTTACCTAATAAAACAACTTAGTATCAGGATTTTGAAGCCGATGAGCAAGGACAACAGCGTCAGTGTCTCTAATGAGGATGCTTCCCTTATTCAGAGCAGCTGGATGCAACGAGTTGCTGGCTGTATTATAGATTGGATTATGAATGTTTTTGCAAAAAGATGATCTTTAATAAATCTAAATGACTCATTTTTTTTTTTAACCTCTACAGGTACTAGTAGTGAATGCACAGGGTGACATTACCCGTGTCAGCACACGCAGCAGCAAGGACGTGGTGATGAAGGCGACACTGAGCCAATACTTCAAGCTTGGCCAGGAGGGGAAATACCGCGTCTATCACAACCAGTACAGCTCCAATGCAGTGGCCCTCAACAAGCACCAGCACAGAGAGGCAAGTAGCATGATGACTTGTTTTTGCCATTTGAATGTTCAGAACTACTCATTCATTAAAATCAATCAGATCATTAAGTAAAGGCGACAGGGTGGCTCAGTGGATTGTACCCTCTTCCGGGTTTTCAGTTTCTCCTCGTGTTTACAGGGATTCCTCCCATTGCTATTAAGACAACTGAGTCAGATGGATAGGTTATCTTAAATTGTCAACATGTATGAATGTCTTTATGTGATGAGATTGTGACCCAGGATGGGCTCAACTTCCCATGTTAAGAATTTTTTTAAACTTGACCAGAGACGTTAAAGTCAGATATTGAATGCGGCACAAAAAAATATCAACGGTGAAATTCCCCTGGTCTTTCAGATGCTTTAGCTTAACCCCTGACTAATACCTACCTAATTTGTCTTTTCATCAGGACCATGACAAGAGGCGGCATCTCTCCCACAAGTTCTGCATGACACCAGCGGGAGAATTTAAGTGGAATGGGTCTATTTATGGCTCTAAGGTTTTGACCATCTCCACATTGAGACTCACCATCATCCAGCTGGAGAACAATGTCCCAGCACCTTTCATGCACCCTAACTGGGCCTCACACAGGTACAAATCAGTCAGGCACTGTGATAGGAGGAGTACTTCAATTCTGATACCTTTGTAGCTTGCTATTTTCTAACTATAGATATAGTTTAAACTCTTACTCTATATACTATAACTGCCTATAGACTATACCATGTTCAGTGGGTTTTGGTTTTAGTGCTTTAGGTTGTCAGCCGTATTGTATTGGTGCCTTTCAATGATTAAATCATCTCATGTGTAGAAATGAAAAAGAGGTCAGAATTGTGGCATTTTAAGCAAAAGTAAAAACCCACCTTGACCTAGGCTGAGAACTTCAAACTAAATGTAGCCTGAAAGTGAAAGCACATAGAGCAAAGAGAGATGCCTAAAAATGTTTAATGTTTCTTTGCTTGTTTTGTAGGACCAATTGGATCAAAGCAGTTCAGATGTGCAGTAAGGCCAGAGAGTTTGCGCTGGCTCTGGCCATCCTGGAGTGTGCCATCAAACCTGTGGCTATGCTGCCTGTCTGGAAGGACTCACTGGGCCATACCAGGTACTCACATATCTGTTTATATATAGTGTGTGCGCGTGTGTGTACTGTGCATACTATCTATATACTACATAGATTTATAAAGCTGTGCTTTTACACACTGATATAATTTCTCAAACACACATAAACAAAATAATAGTTATATGATCCCTCCCCAAATTCAGTTTATATGCAAAACATTCAAAGGCTTCAAAAAAATAACAAGCATTCACTACATGCACACAGTGCATGTACAGAGGGCATGTGTGGTCAGTTTAGCAGGCAGAGGCGATCATAACCAGATCAGATCAAAAGGCCCACCCTAGCTGTGAGGCATAATATTTAGACTGCAAGTCCGCTACCAGTACCACCCACCTCTGCCTGTACTACTACTTCAACACCACAACGCCCCTTTAAAGAAGTGATTGTCCAAGATTTCACAAGGTGTGAACCAGAATGTGTGTATGTGTGTGACTGAACTGTGAGGATCAAAGTAAGGAGAGAGAGAGCTATTGCATTTCAACGACTTGTAGGACAAGTGTGCGCGTCTGTGAGAGTGTTTGATGGAAATGAAGAGCAACTGTCATCTTCTCATCTTTAATCAGGGCTTTAGTAATACATTACTCGGGAAGCTTTTATTATTTTATTTACTCTTAATAATGAGAAAAAATATTATTCATTTAAGATATGTTTCCAAATGGCTGAATAGATATGTCGTACAACAAGGTTTTTTTCAAGCAGCAAATCTCAATGTTGTGCCGCACTACATCACCGGTCTGAGCATCTTAGGGTCAATTACATTTACACTTTAAGAGCAGCAGGATATACTGTATGAAAAAAAATGTAAAAAAAATGCTTTCAGGTTGAACCGCATGACATCCATGGAGCGCGAGGAGAAAGAGAAAGTGAAGAAGAGGGAGAAAAAGCTGGAGGATGAAGAGACAATGCAACAGGCCACCTGGGTCAAGTATACTTTTCCAATTAAACACCAGGTAGGTCACTTTTCAATTGATTACGTCAAACCTGGCACAATATGAGTTTATTAAACATATCAGATTGAGATTAGACCAGCGTCACTGTGTATTTGTACTAATTACTGGCCACGAAGTCCGGTTAGTTTAAGGCAATGTAGGTAACACACAGGCACATTCTCTGTGCTCTGCTCTGTCCTGCCCTGTCATTTGACTGCTGATTTTATGGCCGACATCTTTTCTAATCAACATCACAACCTTGGTTTATGCACAACACAAGATAATCCATTCCTAAATGTAAATGAGCATTGCACAGCACACGTCACACAGACAGTGGGATGCCCAGGATGGCTGCCATCAATGTTAAGCTAAATGTTAACACTATTAACCTCTAACCTTTTAATCTCTCTTTTGGTTTACGTTTGAACGTTTGACCTCTTGTTTCTTTATTCCTTTTTTTCTGTTTTCTCTTCTACTTTCTTGTCTTATGTAAAGGTGTGGAAGCAGAAAGGAGAGGAGTATCGTGTTACGGGCTATGGGGGCTGGAGTTGGATCAGTAAGACTTACGTGCAGCGGTTTGTCCCCAGGCTTCCCGGCAACACCAATGCCAACTACCGCAAAGAACTGGAAGGTCTGGAATGGGGGACTTTAGGGCCTAAAATGTGGTTTTTAGTTATTTGGAATTTGGTTTTCTGTAATTTAAAGTCTCTTTGACTCTTAGTGAATTAGTCTCTCATTCAGTAATCTCAACGATGTCATTGTGTGTGTTGGTTGGCATTCATTGAATTAAGTCTCTCTTTTGATGCGTAGGTGGATGTTATTGAGTGATGTACTAGAAACTCTGTAGAGCTCTCAAAATTGCATTGAAACGTACCCTAACTTTGAAAAGATTTCAGTTTCCATGAGTTGGCTTGATCAAAGAGCTAATCAAAGACCTCACAAGTGGTTCGGTTTCTTGTTTATTTTTACTGATGGTCTATGTTCTTGTTTTTCCTTTACCTTTTAACTGCTACTAATTATTTCAAATGTTCAATAACTACTTTCAAAACTAATCTGTCACTGTCATTGTGTTTTCCAAAGATGCTAAACTTGGAAAGAAATGTACCCTGCTGGACTTGAGTCGACGGCCCAGTGTAGCTGAACCGGAGGCTCAGGGAGCTGCTGTCATGAGTGAGGCAAAAGATCAAGACTCGCCTAGCCTCTCGAAGCCTGCAACAGATCATATGATGCCTGTTGACGATTTGGAGTCTAATGAGAGGATGGAAGAGGAAAAGAAAGAAGGGCTGGATGAAAAAGAAAAGTCTGAGGAACTGTCATTAGATGAATCACCTGCAAAGATGGAGTTGGACCCCACAGACTCACGATCAGATGAAGAGCAAAGTATGACAGAGTGCGACTTAGTGTCTAATAGCATTGTATCCAATTGCATGTGGAGTATGAGATGTGCTTCATTTTAAACTTATAAAACATTTATCTTAATATTATGTATCCTCCCCAAGGTTTTTCAACTTGACTGACAGAAAGTATAAGGAGAATGTGATGAATCGCATTTTAGGTCAATGCAGATTAAGCCTAAATTAATTTTCTCTCCAGGGTCCAGTAGTCAGGAGGAGAAGGCTTCCATGAAAGAGGAGCCTACAGAGGACCTTACACGACCCTTTAACTACGATGTGGTGGATGTCAGCAAGGGCTTCCTCAGCCGCATAGCGTACAAGAAGAAGGTCAAATCCTCCAAGCTGGACAGCCTGCTAGAGCGACGAGTGAAGCAGCACATCATTGAAGAGAGGCAGAGGCAGCAGGTGTCTGCCTCCAAACCTCCAACGCCAGTTTCATCCACTTCAACCCACGCCTTGAGCACTCCAGTCCGGCCACGGTCACCACTCAAGCCACATACTCTCACTCAGACACAGCTCGCACTGGGCGAAGCTGTGAAAGTTGAGGAGAAATCTTCCATAACAAAAACTCCAGGACCAGGAGAAGATGGAGGACGAGAAGTTGGAGGGAGTCGGGATGAACTCTCTAAGACTATTAATGTCACTCCTCCTCTTCCTTCTCCAGAATCCACTCCCAAAGACAGTTGCAGTACAGGTAAAGGTGAAGATTCAGCATCACCACAAAACCAAACCACCTCCATGTCCCAGGAATTGGAGGCAGACTTAGTGGAAAGGACTACGGGGCCAAAAGAAACTAAGCCAGACAATTCAGGGCAAGAGGGTGTCAAACTGCCTAATGTACAAGTTACAATAGCAGGAGGAAATCATAGCTCGTTAGAGCAACAAACAGCCAGTGTACCATCAGATGTTACCATGGCTGCACGTATTGAAAATACAGGGTCAGAGGTACCCAACTTGAAATTGGACTCTGTAAGGACATCTGCAAGTGTTCTTGACCAAAAAAGCAGTCAAAACACACCTCCTTCTAAACATATTCAGCAAACCCCAGAAAATGTAAACTCGGTGCATTCAGGTACAGAGGAAAATGGCATGGGGCCAGAGGAGGACCAAGAAAATATGCAAGGCATTGAACAAGGTAGAACCGAAGGCGATGGCACTACAGAGCCCATTTCACCACTCCCTCAGGTAAATGGTAATGTTAGATTGGGGAGTGAAAGCTTGTTGAGTAACTCTGTAATGAGTTCAAATAATGGCTTGCTTACAAACAGTCTGCAGCCCAAGGTGAACAGCATTGGTAAAGCTGAAGAACAAGGGATGATTGACTCATTGAAGGACATCACACAGCAAAAGCCTTTAGTGAACGGAGATTTGGCCCCTAAATCTGGTATTACAGAAGTCGGGGTCAAGCAAACAAGCCTAGCTTCTAAGGTAGAGAGCAACACAACGATATCGGACCAGGACTACAAACCTCCACTGAAGATTATGAGGCTGGATAACAACATAGATACACTTGGAGCTATTACTCAGAGCACGCTACAGCATAACAGCATGTCACCATTTCAGTCTGCAGAGACCAAACCTAGTCCTGTGGTCAAGATCATCAGGATGGCACCATCTCCTATACCTTCAGCGGAGGAGTCAAGTCTGAGCGACGACTTTGCAGAAGAGAATAGTAACAGTGGGACGACAGACCCACTCAAGACCATCATCACCCAGGTAACCACAACCTCCACAACCACCATGACCGTAGTTTCCACAGAGATGACAATGGCCAAGTTGCCATCGCATACATGTAGAGACATTACACTGCCCGTGGTGTCTACAACAGAAAGCAGTGCAGTGTCCACCCTTACTACCATGACCAAAACAATTGTGACCAAAATCTGTTCCTCTGGACTGGATGGGCAGTCAGAGGACAGCCAGAGTGAAATAGTGACTCAAAAGACTGCACTCTCAGCCTCCATCAGAAAGTCAACAACTGACAGTAGTGGTGAAACCTCAGTATCATCTGTTGCTGTGCACCAAGAGGACTATTCATCAACAAAGGGCCGCGTCCGACTCCTGAAATTCTCCCGCACCAAGAAGACACGCTCAGACACTGCCCTTCCTTCTTACCGCAAGTTTGTCACCAAGAGCAACCGCAAGAGTATTTTTGTACTGCCACACGACGACATGAAGGTGCTGGGGAGGCGAGGGGGATTTCGGGAGGTGCCCATATTTAGCTACAATGCCAAGCCAGCATCGGATATCTGGCCATACCCTTCACCCAGGCCCACTTTTGGCATCACCTGGAGGTAAGCACGCTCTCACTTTACTTTTCAGTGGCTGTAGTGTAACTGGTAGCTAACACGCAAGTCAAGACGATTGTCCAAAAACTGAGTCACTGTGGATCTTGTTTCCGAACAAAGACGCAAATTCCAATATATAACCACCAATAAAAAAAAAAAAAAAACATTTTATGTACTTTTAAACAGAATATATATATATTTTTTTGTTTGTTTCAGACATGATATGTCTACTCCCAAAAACCCTGCACTCCAAATTTACTCCAAGCAAGTCGTGAAAAACGCAACATTTGACATTTTCACAGGAGAAGAACAGATGCAGATGACTTAAGAGATTAAAGTGATGAAAGAATTTGGACTTTGAGACAGTTGGGGAAACGCATACTGGATTTTTAAAGCATCGCCTTGAGATCAGAGAGCGTCGTTAGGTCTGCTAGGTGAAATATTCAACCCACCTGCGACATTTTGTGTTTCCAAGATTTAAAGTTTAAGCTGCGCAAACTATTTTTAGCAGAGGCAAATGAGAAGAAACTGCTAGGGATCCAAATAAAATAGACTCACTATGATCTGAACACCCCCATTGTCTGCACGTCTGACTGGCTCACCTGCACCTGCAGAGCTCCAGAGTAGGTGACTTACTGACTGAGCTACTGGTGAGAGGCTGTTTCCACACACCTTCTCACAACTTGAGGTAGTGATGTCACATGTGCCAGACCCGGATAGTCTTGTCAGTTTAAACTTAAAATGCTTACAACTGTCAAGATGTTGAGAAAATTCTGAAAAAAATCATGCATCATTCTGCCGGTTTTGGGTGTGTTGTGAATTATTTGGGTGCCATTTGATCCAAAACTGAGTTAAAAAGAAAATGTTGTGCATGCTGTACAAGCAAGATACTGAATATCACTGCAGACTCACCGTTTGATCGACCTGAAAACCCTTTGAAACACTTGATATCGGCCATCTGGAGAACGACTCTGTCGAGTTTGGTAGCGTTTGAAGAAAGACTTGTGGAGATATAGATGTTAATTAAATTAGTATATTCTGAAAAATATAGAGTGACTGAATTCTGAACTGACCATAGGTTGCAGTGACGTTAGTCACATTTCAGTGGATGTGCTGAAAAAATTTCAGCTCTCTAGGACGTACGGATGATTTACTTAGATTTTTTGAAGTTAGGAATGAGAAAGAAATGTACATTTCTTGTAATAAGCCACGCTCACTTTGCGCAGTCATTACCAATATTTATACATCAACTGAGTAGTGACCCGAGATTGTACAAACCGAATTTCATACGAATCCATCCAGCAAATTACGAGGTATAAACTTTTTGCAAGTGTAGTGCCCCCTTGTGGAAGAATATCCCAGGACTGCTCAGCGTAGCTCAGGACGAGCGTCTGAACAGACGTGTCAAGTTTGGTTATAATAGCTTAGGCCAATTTTGATTTACGGGCATTTATGTAAAGATGTACGTAAATACACAAAAGTAAAAGTTTAAGAAGAAAAAAAACAGATTGACGTATCAAAATTCTTTTGATTACTTTTGATCAATGAAAACGTTTGGGCCGAGTTTGCAAAAATAGGTTTTAGAGAAAAGTGATAAAAAGTCACATAATTTTACTTTTTTAGCGCAGAAGACCATTGGAGCAGCAATGCAGATAAATCCAGAGATTAAAATGATGAAAGAAGTTTGATTCTAAACGAAGCCGTTTTTGAGATAATTGCAAAAACGCAAAATTGATTGTTATAGCGCCACCATGAGGTCCATTTTGTTTGCCTGAGTAGTGGGTGGAATTTGCAACCTACGTGCCAATTTTGGCACCCCTGTGTTTTTCTTTGATTTTTACAAAAAAAGGTGATTTTATACCCAGGCAGAAGAAGTGTATCTGGTCTTGAAGAGGTTTGTGTGCAACAGATTTGTCAAGGATTTGTGTGTGTTCAGTGGAAAATTACAGTGTATGTAAAGTCTGGATCCCATGAAATGGATATCAAAACATATGGGTGTGGTATGAGAAGGAGTCCATCCACATTTAGCCTATACATATTTTCAGCTTTAGTTCTGGCCAACTGCTTATTGACGTCAACTGATTACACAATGCTGTCTAGCGATGTGACAATTTTTACTGCAGTTTTGGTCTCTCTAGAACTGAAATAATTACTTTGACAAAACATTTTCTATAAGTAAAACACCTGTCTGTCACATGTTTTTATTGAAGAATTCATATCCAGTTAATTTACTCAAAATGCCGCACTAAATGCTTCTGTCAGCTGATTGAATAAAAGGTCAGCCAGAAAGTAGTTTAAACTTAATTCACTCCGACGAAGATATTGAGGGACTGATATAACAAGGCCTGTGTTGCTTTGAGCAACACAGGCCTTGTTATATCTTGTTATGTTGTAATGTTTAAAGACAATAATAGGGATAAGGCCGATACTATTTCCCTTCAGCAAACACCTTTAAACCCTCTCCTGGTTTTGTCAGTATGCCCTGTCCTCCTGATTTGTTGTTCATTATGCCGTATCCCTCCCTGTCTGCTGTTCGTGGCTTTGGCTTTGAGCGATGTTGTGGCTCCGAGCCTGGTGTCACACAGGGACCTCTGGTTATTTTGACCGGACCTCAGAGTTCCGAAGCAGTCATGAATCATCCAGCGGTCGGAGAAGTGTCAGGATGTTCACTTTGTGCAGTGACCCAGCCCTGTAACCCAGGGATATTTTGCCGCCTGTGGTTACACATGGGAAAGGGAATATCTACCAAGACCCATACACACACAGCCTTGTGATGGTCATATTTTGTAGATGTCCAAGATGTTTTGAATGAAGAGCTGTCCCAGCCATGATGATGCACAGAAGGAATATTTCTTCTAAGAGAAAACTTAAGGAAATTATTCATTGATGGACGACATTGTGTCATCTAGTTCATCCTGTTAAACCCAAAATTGTTTATTAAATTTAAAAGGACCTAAATAAAATATGAACAAGCTTTGAGTTAAAACAGTTGTTTTAACTGCTTTTGTAGTTAGAGATAATATCTCTTCCACAACCAAATTAGCGTATAAAATAACTGATTAAAGATAGCAGCCAGCCCATCTGTTTCTATCATGGAAATGATCAAGAATGGACAGCAACATCATCATAAGCCTCCGTCTGTTTTCCCTCTTCCTGTTCCATGATGCCTCATAGCTATAGAACAACTATTCTTTCTATCAGTAGTGTTTTTATATTCCAGTTTAAAATGTTTTATTTAATGTTCTGCAAAATTTAGACAAAACAGACATTTCCATTTACCAGGAGTTTCTTTCACTTTATGTGCACATAATACTTGGACAAATGTTTACATGCTATGAGTGAACTATGAGAAATGCTTGAACCTCTGGGTTGTGTTATAGGTATCGCCTGCAGACTGTGAAGTCTCTGGCTGGTGTGAGCCTGATGCTGAGGCTCCTGTGGGCGTGTCTGAGATGGGATGACATGGCCGTCAAACCATCCGCTGCTGTCGGCACCACACGTACAGGTAGAAACCCCCCCCACCCCACCCCCAAAGGATCCAACCTGTAAAGATTTCACCCTGAGAGGATGGGGAAGAGTAACTCAATAAGCAACTAAAAGTTTGGGTTTTGAGGGTGGAATTAATTGTGTTGTTTGATATGGATGGAGGATTGGATAGATGAGATGAGCTATAGAAGTGATTATTTTGGGGTGTTTTATGTACCGTTATCTAATGTCTTATTTTTCTTGAATGAAGTTTGTGCTTTACTTATACTCATTTTCCCACCTATGTTGTGGATGATAGATGGAGGTGGGGTTTCACAACTGAGTTAAAAAAAAAAACGGTAGCATTTCTGTTGCTTTCACTCGATTGTACTTCACTGTATGTACTTGCACTACCCTCGTTATACCTATGTGGGCCCCGAGAAATGTACAGACATGGCTGTCTGAAAAAGACACACCCTTCAGTCTCCTTTGGGTGTCACTGTTTTGATGTTGGAGTGCATTTCCTCCATCTTCTCGGGCTCTCCTCCTCATCACCATACCAACCCAGCCCTATCCCCACTCATTGCTACAGAGACATCAGAGACTGAAATCACCACCACAGAGATCATCAAGCGCCGTGACGTGGGACCCTATGGCATTCGCTCTGAATACTGCATACGCAAAATCATCTGCCCCCTTGGAGTCCCTGAGACTCCGAAAGGTTAGCTGCACTTTTTATTCCTGACACTGAAGAAAGAGTTACAGTGCCTGGGCCGAAACAGCATGGGGGCTTTGGACTACGATCATGAAAACCAGTCATCTGTTTCTATTTCTATCCATCAGTTGTAATTCATACACACAGTCTTTTATGTCTTTTAATTCAATCATCTGTCCGCAATCCCAGAAACCCACACCCCTCAGAGGAAGGGGCTGCGCTCAAGTGCCTTGCGCCCCAAGAAGCCTGAGCCCGCCAAGCAGACGGGCCCAGTTGTGATCGAAACCTGGGTGGCTGAGGAGGAGCTGGACCTCTGGGAGATCAGAGCCTTCTCAGAAAGGTCAGAGGGTCAAGCGTGTTGTGCCTACAGCTGCTATGCAGCATCAATTGTGTAATCTGTCAGAACAATCTATAAACATGTCAAAGTAGAGGGTCAGATATTATTTGGGTGGTGATTTTACTGTCTCAGTAGGCAGGTCTACATATACTCCTGGCTCTGCTAGAGGTACATTGCTTTGTCCTGCCAAATGAGTGTGAGGTGTTCTCCTTTGTCACAAAATTTTGCCTTGTTGTAAGCTGTATGTTTCTGTTTTTCTTTTACAGGGTGGAGAAAGAGAAAGCTCAGGCAGCAGAACAGGCCAAGGTGAGTGTGGTTTAATTCAGTAATCGTTGCACTAAATTTTAATTCCTTCAAAGGCACTAATTTTTTACAAAGTGTAAGGCTTGTTTTTAAATTTGTTTCAACTAAGGCTTATAAGCTTGTGTGCGGAGGTAGACACTTCTAATGAGGAAACTGTTTGCTGGGATCTGTTTCGACCAATTCATTAATTTCTACTGATTGTATCACATGGCTTTTCATTTGAATACCTCTGTCTGTTTTTCATTTTTTGTACTGACTGACTTTTATCTCAGAAACGTTTGGAGCAGAAACCAGGTTCAGTCACAGCCACCTCAACAGGGAGTCCTGCAACACCTGTCGCCACACCCAAAGTAATCGTAGGTTCACTGTCAGGCCAGGGCACCCCAAACACCAAGGTGGTACTGTCCACCAAGATGGGCACCCCAGTCACATTCCAGCAGAACAAGAACTTCCAGCAGTCGTTCGCCACCTGGGTCAAACAGGGTCAAAGCACACAAGGCAAGGATTCTAAATAGCTGTGTTGTTGTACTTAAGTCTGGGGCAGCAGCAGGAAAGTACAGTGTGCTCATCATGATACATGTGTTCAAAAGAGAAACATATTTCTCCCTTAAATTGTGCATTGCACACTGTAATTGCACATTCTGTGTAAAACTTAAGTGGGAAAAGGAATTGAACATCATGATTTCAGAAGACAAACTGCATCATATGTGTGTGACACCACAGACGCCTGCATATTCACATAAGTGGAGAGTATTTTGTTGTAAAAATCAAATTTTTGCAAATCATGCACATATCATCTATCCATTTTGGATAGAGTGAATTCAGCATTGAACGAAGTATTAGGATATAATCTCCAGGGAATGTTCCATTTTATACCTGGGCAATATAACTAAAGTAATGTCAAAGGATGATACTTGATGATGATTACTTGGTTAAAATTCTACTCACAGCTGACATGAAGGCTATTACAAGAAACTGGCTTAAAACTGACCCACCCAGACATAGTGGTGCCATGTAGTACAGGGAATTTCTGTGATATTCTGTGAAGTTGAGGTTTATTAGAAGTAGTGATATTATTGGATTCACAGTAATAACAGTATTTGTTGTAATTTGTTTGCTTTATTAGGAGCGGGCGCGGAGACCACCATGGCTACGTCTGGTGGGCACACCTTCCAGATTACGGGAACCTCAGTGGGTGGAAAGGTAGTGACCACTAAGCTGCCGCTGCCCGCTAACAGCAAGATCGTCACAGTCAACGTACCAACTTCACAAGGAGGTACGGCAGGTTTTAATAAGTCACACCTTGGAGGCAGACAGAGGGCACAAGTTACATTTATTCAGTGTAGACATTTCTTCTTTTCACCCACCACCAATTCGGTATGCATGTATGTTTGTGTTTTCATTGCCTCACCTCAGACCCACAGCAGAGACATTTCAAATATGTCAAAAGGAGCCAAATTAGTTCTGGCTCGTTAATTGGATGCCATTGTAAGCAAGTTAGCGTGCCAACCACGCGCACAACACTATAGAGGAACTGTCTGTTTTAGCTCATTTTAAATGTTGTTGGTGCCAGCTACCACAGGCCCAAATATTTTGAAGTCTACAAATCAGACACAAATTAGACATTCCTCTGTCTGTTGATTGCCACTGTCAGTAAGCCAAGTACACATGTAGATGGCCATTTTTAAAGGCCCACAACTTAGAATGGCTATAGGGCTCCAATGTTCAGATGCTGGCCATTTGCCTCTTTGAATCAGTCACACAGCGGTCACATTTAGTTTTTACCATGGTCTTGATGCAGTCATGTTTTTCTTTACTTGCTTGAAATTACATGCACTTCATTTAGCCTGGTTCCAGACCTCACAAGTGTCACACACATCCCTGATTTGTTCACAGATTCACTGTTAGCTTTATTTTGCTATTTCAGTTTGTCCTTTAGAGATGTTATAGGTTTACCCTGAAACATTGTGCTGTATTAATTAAATGAAAGAACAGGATAAACCCCAATAAGATTAGCTATAACCATTATTTTTATAATAATCATTGTGAAATGGATTGCCTGTAGTGATGAACACACAGAGAATTATTGCCAACTCTGCAGTTCCCCTCAGCTCTACAGAGGTTTATATTGTCTTTCAGGTCATTTCATCAAGCATCAAACGTCAGATAGACAAAGTTAGCGGCTTTTTGGTGAACATGTTTGGAGCATTTAGCAGCTAAAGAGACATATATTTCTCTCAGGAGTTTGTGGAGACCAAAACAGAGCCAAAAGGGGTGAATAATGGGCTCACATCCACCAGATGTACAAATGGACTCATATGAATACAAAGATGCTGGCTACCGTCTGAGCAAGAGCGGAAGAGGGAGAAGCATGTATACTGCAAATGTTAAGCTGAGCTTTGTTAAGTCCAACTATGGTAGGATGCTGGTGCTCCAAATTGAGCTTTTTGTTCATCTGGTCCCAGTTAAACAAATGTAAAAGGATCTACTGTTTCAGAAGCAGTCAGTCGCTCACTGTGTTTTGTGCTACTGTAGCAGCCTGGTCTGCACCAACCCCATTGTGGTACCTGCTGTGCGCCAGCCTTATGAGTCAGCAGTTTAATTTGGTGTAGCACATCATGTCTGGTTGTGTCCTGTAGGCATGGTAATCTAATGGAAAGCTGTTATTTTGGTTGGATGGTTTTGGAGATGGTAGACTTGTGTAGTCTGAGGTTAAGAATCCAGACTGCAGGTTCAGGATCATACTATCTTAAGTCTAATCTTAGGTGCTTTTCAACTTTCTAAAATGTCAATATTGACACCACGGATGAGGCGAGGGTTTGAACACCACCTGGCCTGTCTGTGGTCCTGTCAAATTATTGGATGATGGATATTGCTCAACAATCAGCAGAGGTGGTCTGTCATGTTGACATGCTCCATTAAAGCTGTTGACAGATGTGGGTTATATAGTTCAGATTCTGCATTCACAAAATCAGTTACTTGACTATATGCTGTATACAGTAGTTGTATTTTAAGCTGAAAATATGCTTCAGTGAAAAAACATAAAACAAGAAAAAGAAACATAGGATAGGAAAGCTTCATCTGGGAATTGAAGAACTCTATAAGCTGTATCCAAATTACCCCCAACTGATATAAATTTAATTTTTATAGGTTTACACCACTTTAACAGCCTTTACTATAACTCCTAGTTTTTTCTATTTTATACTTTCCTTCAAACTAACTGGAAAAGAAACAGCTGAAGAGATTTTAATTTTCCATCAGGATTCATTGATAATGCCATTAAAAATAGCATCTCAGAATACATTAAATGTATCGTTTAATACTAAACTGCTGAAGTAAATCTTTGCAACAAACAAATAAAGAGATTTATATTCACGAAGGATACAAAGAAAGTGATTTTTCTTACCTTTTGAAGTTACCATGAAGGAGAAACTAAGTTCAGGTGGAGTGTAACCATTTAATGGACATGTGTATTTATCCAGCATGACTGTTGGGCGCCCTGTTTGTTTTGGAAGGGCTTAAGGAAGTTAGGCAGGAAAACAAGTTTACCCTGAGGTCTGCTTCCCAGACAGGTAGCCCTCTATAGCGGGATTCCATTTTTCCTTTTTTCCCTCCGCCTTTTGAATAAAAGTGGACCTCTCCACTCACCGGAGTCCCAACTCCCCGACCTCTGTAAACAGGCAGCCCATAGAAAAGCGTGTTTGATGTGTGTGACCAGAGCAGCTACTCCCCTGGTCTTACGACTGGGTTTAACATCCCAGTTTGAAGAGGGAAACCCTTGATGTATAGGTTTACCTGCTAGGTTGCGGTTGAAAAACCGCAGCATAAAGGCAGCAGCAGCAGAGGAAAAAGAGCGACACTCTCAAGGTTTCCATTTCTGCCACCAGCTTCACGTGAGCTCATTAAGGCACACGGCCTGGTGAACAAATATGAAACGCTCCCTTTGTCAGATTAAAGTTAAAAAGTAGGATCTGAATTCATGCATAATTTATGAGGGGGTTCAGGTATGTTGGGGGAAACCCAACTAAGCTTTCAGTGAGCCATTGAAGATTTTGTTTACCTGCTCAACTAATATTGACCATTGCTGTGATCAAAACCTGGCAAGGAGAGAAGCCCACAAATAATGTATTGAGTTGTTTCAATGGAGGACTTCTGTACAACTGCTCACTTGTAACATGCAAACATGTAACATGATCTGCTTCATGTCAGTAATTGTATTAGGCATGTTTGAGTGTTTAAACATTTTGTTGGTGGGTGTTTTTGAAGTAGTAAAAGGAAATACATAAAATTGATCTCTAAAAATAAAAGCTTATATCTTTAAATGGTACATCATACATCTTACCTTGTTCATTTCTTCAGACCTACACACAAACTGTCCCTTCATTGCTGCACTTCATTTTATTTCTCTCTTTCACTTGTTCCATCCATGCCGTTTGTGTCGATACTTAAAGTATTTCTCCTTGTCCTTCTCATCTTTCCACCTTTTATAATTCTTTCTTGACTGGTTGTTAAAATTGACAAATTGCTTCTCTGGAAACCTTGTCTTCACCCTACACCTCTCCTCATGCCTCTTTCTACTGATTTCATGTTCACTCTGGTATCTTTCTGTTTCTCTTCTCATCTCTGCAGGTGTGGTTCAGCAGAAAGTGTTGGGTATCATCCCATCCAGCACAGCAGGCGGTGCTCAGACCTACACCACATTCCAGCCCCGCACTACTACACTCAACATCAGGCCCAATACCCCAGGTTCCCAGCAACAGGTACATGTGCCTTCTCCCTGCTCAAAATACCCATAGTTGTTTTTTTATTTGTTCATTCTTTATGTGCTCACAACTGTTATCTGTACGTCTTCTGCTTTGCTTATTTCCCTTTGTTGCCTTCTGCTTTTTTTGTTGTAGTCACTGTATTTTCAATGTTTGCAAAAAGCTGTAGTAGTACTGATTCTCTTACCTTCACTGTTGGCACTTTCTGACAGTTCAGGAAGGAGATGCTTGCTTTGAAACAATTAATATGTAATGTTTTCATGAAAATCTTTATCCTTCTAGGTTCTGGCAGCTGGTGGTCAGATCCGTCCGGGAATGACAGTGATCCGAACACCGATCCAGCAGACAGGACCAATGGGAAAGACAATACTCCGAACACCCCTCGTGGTCCAGCAAGGTAATGTACTCTTCATGAGAGTTTCCTCCCCTATCTGTAAAGCCTAGTTCACACTACACAATTTTTAGCCTGATTTGCAGATTGGCGAGCTCAGCGACGGTCAAGCTGTGATAAGAGGTAAATCAGCGATCGTTATGCGGTTGCCTGTCGTCATTTAGTAGTGTGAACGCCAAAACGACTTCAAGACTCCCGTCACAAGACACCAAGTTGTGTAGTCTGAACAGCACGCCGATTGGCCGGCACTAAAAGTCGTCGTGTAGTCTGCACAAGCCTTAAGTCAGCATGTGGGCATGTGCCCAGTTGATATAATTCTGAAACAACAACTGACTGGCCCTTAATGTCTGAATTTGTTCTCTTCCAGGTCAAGGTGGACAGCAAGTAGTGACACAGATCATTCGTGGCCAGGCAGTTTCAACTGCAATATCTGGGGCCAGCCCTGTTGCCACCGTCACTGGCCAGGGGTCTGCCAGCCCTACCTCAGCAGGACAGGCAGTGGGCCAAACACCACCTGGCACCCCACGGGCGCAGGGGCAAGGCCAGGTTAAACTCACCCTGGCACAGCTCACCCAACTCACACAGGTTAGTGAGGGAGACAACAAAACTCCAGGATGTCGTGTGTCAGTCATAGAATTGTTGTAAATCCATTGACATAAGTCCAATATCAGTTTGGCTCCAAACCAGTCCTAGTCCAAGACTTTCCAGCTGGGGTTCTGTGTGTGGAGTGTTACTTGTTTTGTTAATGCAGGAGATAATTAAAGTTGGTTTGACAGCTAGAAAGTTTTCACCAATTTGTAATGAGGCTGAGATTTTGTGGGATAAAATGTGATTACTAAAATTAATGTATGCTTTGCATAATGGGATATAACCACAGTCTTTCACCACAATTCATTTTGGGTTAGACCGGATTATAAAGTGTGGTTCACCTACTAACAAGCCTTTCTCTCTCTCCTCCGCTTCCCATAGAAGCAGCAAGCTGGGTCAGGTGTGGATCGGCAGGCTGGTGTCAGCAGTACCCAACAGGCTCTGACGGTGATGGTTCAGGGCCAGGGCCAGACCACCGGTCAGCTGCAGGTCATACCCCAAGGGGTCACGGTCATCCCAGGGCCTGGTCAGCAGCTCATGCAGGCAGCACTGCCCAACGGCCAGGTGCAGCGCTTCCTCTTCACCCCCTTGGCCTCAGCTGCAACCCCCACATCAAGTGCAGGTATGATAAAAAACAAGCATGGATCACTCAACAGATTTGTTTTTTTCTGCTGTTAGTTGTCCCCTAACTTCAAGGCTTACACTTGAAAATAACTTTGAAAATTAAATGTGAATTTCAGGTGTTTCTGCTGGGTGATGTACAGTGAATGGATAGGCCTCTTGAATACAGAACTACATTAGAAAAGTCACAGAGCAGTTTTAAAGATCACATTTTTACTGTGAAATTCTTCTGCTCATCTCTCACCACTCTCCAGCCACCACTGTTCCTGTCCAGCCCAACTCCACCTCCACCAAAACCCCAGCCCAGCCCGCCCAGCAGGCTGCCGCCCCGGTCCAGGCAGGGGCAGCCCCCTTGGCCACCACCAGCACCCCTTCCACGGCAACCCCACAGGGCCAGTTACCCCCTCAGATGCAGGCTCACATGCCAATTCAGTCTCCCACATCGCTGCAGATGAAAACGCAGGGAGGAACTGCCCAGCTGCAGCTGCAGCAGACGCCCCAGCTCATCAGCATGTCTGGATTGCAGCAGCAGGTACAGGTATATATAACATTAGACATCACCCCAACTCACCTCCCAAAACAGCTGTAGTTCAGATTAGTCCCACAGTTGAGGACTTTATGTTTTGGGCAAACATGTTTGAATTAAGTCTTTAGAAAACCTGATTTAAAAAAAACAAGTTGAATGTGCATGCTCAAACTATTAAACCCAGGTCATTATGTGAACTGCTAATTTAATATATACATCCATTCTTAAGGTGGAGAATTAAATTAAGGGTGCATGTAATGTGGCTGATCTCACAAATGTAAAGATAAGTTTAATGTGAATGTATAAACAAACCACTGGTTTTCATTTCAGCTTTGTTAAATTTGTATATCTTCTGTGTTGCTACTGAAGGTGTTGGCCCAGCTGCAGGCCCAGCAGGGTGGAGGCTCTCTGCCACAACACATCAAACTGCAGCTTCCTATCCAGATCCAACAGACCGGGACCACCTCAGCTCAGGGAGGACAGGTAGTGCAGCAAGCATACTAAACTACACCCTAACTTATATAACCTTGATAGGACCTTGCTAGGTGGTTTTGATCCTGGTAAAACTAAACAAATCAGAAAATGTTCTGTATACACTGGCTTTCTGCCCAACTCATACCATGGTTGAAGAGTAAAATATTAAATCATTTTAGCTTTCCTTACTCTTCACATTAAGCACTTACCTCTTTAAGTGGCAGCTTTCTTTTGCAAAGCTGAATACATCCTTTATAAACTGCCTAAACTGCTTTTTTATATTAGTGATTAGTCGAGGACCACTACTACATTTAGACAGTAGTATTCAAAATTGTATACCTCATCACACTATACTGTCTGCACAGATTGGGAACGTAGTGACCATCCAGGCAGCTTCTGTCCAGGAGCAGCTGCAGAGAATCCAGCAGCTCAGAGAACAGCAGCAGCAGAAGAAGAGACAAGCCGCAGAGGCCAAGAGAGAACAAGCCCTCAACGCAGCCAGCCAGAGCGACATCATTCAGAAACAGGTATGTATGTGACCGTGCTCAGGCACCCCTCGTAGCCAGGTCATCCATCCCAGTCCAAGACTAGCTCTCTCCCTGCCATCAGTACATCAGCAGTCACCATCCTCCAATGCTCCACCAAGACTGCGTTTATTTTTACAGTTCAGTTGTTGGGCTTAATACTGCAACTGCTACTCTGTGTGTGTGTTTTCAATGGTCTCTGTGTATTTAACATACTACGCTGTGTTGTCTGGTCACATTTAAAATTAATCAATTTCTGTTTATATTTGTAGGACACATTAAACATGACTAAAGTCAGAAGGGATTGTTGAATTAAGTCCAGATGATTTTTTTTGTATTTAATTATTTTGCCAATGTTTGATTGGAATACAATTTTTTCGTCTGGTGTAGCCATTTCCTCTCAATCTGTAAAAAAAAAAAAAAAAAAAAAAAAAAAAAAATTCTGTTGTTGATCATGTTGTTTATTATGACATCTTCCTGCGTCATGTGTTTCAGGTGGTAATGAAGCAAAACGCTGTAATCGAGCACCTGAAGCAGAAGAAGACCATGACGCCTGCAGAGAGAGAAGAGAATCAGAGGTGTGTGTGTGTGTGTGTGTGTGATAATGTAGGAATGACATACATATAGTCAAAGGTGTCATTTTGTTTTCTAGGTCAAAGGAAGAAAATTTTTCTCACTAATCAGAAGCGCTGTGGCAGAATGTTTGTTTTAATAACAAATGCACCATAGAAATTAAAACAATAACAACACAGAAATAGTAGTAGTATTTTTTTATTCAGTCGTCACACACACAATACAATACATTTAAACAGTATATATAATATACAATAAGTATAAACAATGTAGACAGTATAAATAGTCATCAGTATTAAGAAGTGGCTGAAAAGGCACAGGCAAAAGCAAAATGATTATATATGCCTATCCTACATTCATTTCAATTTACGCTACCTGCCAGAAATAAAAACTGTTAAAGAAAAAGCATTCACACTTGTAACCCTCAAATAGCTTCATAAACCATTCTTTTGAAACCAAAAGTGAGTTACACATTCTTAAATTTATATTAGCAGTGTTTCATAATTTACCCCCAACAATAGAAATACATCTCTGATTAATGCCTTTTTTTTTTTTTTTTTTTTTTTTAGCTTTTTTGTACAGCAAACTTACAAACAACTCTTAAATCATGTTTGTACACCTTTGTACGCAGCCTGGGAGTGACTTTAAACATTATTTGCATTACTTTATAAAATACCAAATCATTTATTTTTCATATCATGGGATTTCGAAAACAGTGGATTTGTGCGATCACAGTAACCAGCCTTATTAATAATACATATGGAATTAAGTTTTGGGTTATTGTCTGTGTGATAGATAAGGTGTCCATGTTCTGATTATATGGAACTGTAACATCGTCACTTAGGCAGTCTGTGCACTACCCCAACCCACCCCCTTCTCTATTTGACTTTTGTCCAACACCATGTTGGGAAGTGCTACACAGCATGGGAACTTTTGGGTGTGTAACCACCAACAGCTGCATGTACTCACTGTGACCCTACAAGCAATAGCAGAGAGACAAACCCATGTATACATTAGAGGAGTTGTACAATAAAATCACACACTGCTCATCCAAACCTACACAGATTTGTAGGGATGCAGCAAGTTTAAACTTCTATATCAAATGTCTATTAGCGTGTCACCATTTGACAAAATAATTAAGATAAAAAAATCATATAATCATAAGACATACTGTCTTAAATGGACAGAAAATTCAGTAGCCTCACTTTCATTACTAATATCACATGCATTGCTCTTAAAATTGGATGCTGGGGGAATGGGGGGTGTTTTAGCTTAGTATCAACCCAGTGACAAATACTACTGTTGGTTTACTGGCACTGTTTCATCAAGAGCCAAACAGTAGGTATTTCCAGAGGGCCAGGTACTGTAGAGACTCTCTGTCTTTCTGGCGAGTGTCAATATGTTTGTTACCTTGAAATACCTGCAATTATATTCTGTAGGCAGAGTTAAAACAGCTCCAATTATAAAAAAATTCTATAAAATGAAAGTTAAAGTAGTGGACTGTTTAGAAAGGCGTTCCTCCTTCTCCCCTGTTTAATATGCTGTAGATAGATGATACTCAGACCTACAGTTGACCTTGACAACCATGTGTTTATGTCCACAGACGGTGTGTCAACACTGCCCTTTCACACAAACCTGAAATACCAAACCCAGACTACCGTGACATCACCACAGCAGTTGTCTGTCTCTCTGCTTATTTTCATCCTTTTTCCATTTCTTCATTTCATCCCTTTCTCTTGCCTTTCCTTCGAAACAAGAATCTGTTAGTAATGACACCGAATTCTGACATCAGCTTGTGTGTGTTTGTGCGTCCAGTTTCTTTGGTCTCCTCCACTTTCACGCTGCATTTGCAGTGTGTACTTCATTGTAGGAACCTTGGACCATCTTTGACCTTGTGCATGTGTGTTATTATGTTTTATTCTTTTGCTGAATGTGAACCAGCAGTTTTCTATCTTAGTTGTGAATGTTAGCGAACACAAGTGAACATACTGCGGCCCCAGAGCCATAAATTATCTTGATTTTACTGTAATATGCTGACATTTTGTCAAAACGTTCCTGGAGATAGTTTTTATAGTATCTCCCAGAATGTGTTTTCTTCTTCACTGCTTAATATTTCTTGCACTTCCTTTTGATTTGTAGGAAGTTATATCATCACACAGTACAGGACCCTACACTTGACCCTGAATCCCCATGTGCATTTTAATTTGCTTGAATCTGTGTGTATGACCTTTCTTCCTCCCTTTCCCATGTTTACAAGAGCAGCGTGGCTTCCCAATCATCATCTATCTGTCCATCTCGCACCATACCTCTCTTTCAAAACCCTCAGCTCCACTCCCATGCTACTGAAGCACAGAGTTTCATACAAATAAACACTGGACAACCCAATACCCCTCTAACATCTGTAAGACACGTGGCCCAGTAACACGAACACTCTGAGCACTTGGTTCTCACAGGGATGATGACACAACTGTGGCGCTTTTAGGAAGCAGCCATGTTAGCTTCGGGATTTTAACAGGCTATGTTGTTTGTATGATTGTTATGTCAGATTTTGTTTTTACATTTTAGCCCTTTTCTGATAGTTCACAGCAGAGAAAATAAATATTTAGAGCCAGATAGTGAAAGGATACAAGAACAGTCCAGAACCTTAGTTAAACCCAGTACTTTGTAGTTCACACAACTGAACCACCAGAATGCCTTAAGGACTTGTGTTGAGAGAAATGCTTTCATTGTTCATTGACACGCACTGCCATTTCTTACATGTGGAAAGTTAGATGTTCACATTTTTGAAGTAGCCAATAGCCTTGCAGGTTGTACTTTCTGAAACATTGAAGCATTGTTTGGATTAGTACTCCACTCCTGCCCACTGGTGTGTCAGAGGGATAACTTTCTTCCTCTGTGACTTCAACTGTACTGACTTTCTGAATTCAAGATTCAGATATGTGATAATCCTTTCCCTCCCAGCTCTTTTATCCTTCTCTTCTCTCTGAGCAGGAGTATTATGTGTATTTTATGCCTTTAAAAAAATACCCGAGTGGGCCACAGCACTATTTCACGTGGGTCCTCATTAAATTCAGTAGGGCTGTGTCTTGAACTGTGTTTTAGGCGAGACTATAAATGTTTCTGTTGTATTAAAACAGCTGTTTATTCTCAATATACAGTACTTTACTATTCTATACAATATGCATTTATGATCCTCTGTAAATTTTAAAAGGTCAGGAGGATAGGAAGTCTGTAATTAATTCCTGTTCTCATGTTCCCTTCTGCTGTATGTGTATGTCCAGGATGATCGTATGCAACCAGGTGATGAAGTACATCCTGGACCGGATAGACAAGGATGAGAGGCAGGCGGCCAAGAGGAGGAAGAAGGAAGAGGTGGTGGAGGCCAAGAAGAGGTTGGCCAACGCCAGCAAGCTCTCCTCGCTCCTTTACCGGCACAAAGAGAGCCTCAAGATGGAGATCCTGAAAAAGCGGGCGCTTCTCGACAAGGAGCTGCAGCTAGAGGCCCAGGTACTGAGGGAGGGAGGGACAAAACTGCAGAAGTATAAAATATAATTGAAGTTAAAATTAAAAGTGGCATGACAGATGTCATTGTAAACACTTTTATGCCTTTAAAACATTAAACAGAAATGCCTTATGAAGGTGCTCTTTACCGATCTGTCTTGACATTACACTCCTCAGGAAGAGCTAAAAAGGGATCTGCTGCGGATGCGGAGAGAGAAGGAGAGGGCTCAGGCTGCAGCCCACCAGGCCGCCCAGGCCGCCGCCGCAGCCGCTGCCCACAACAAGCAGCAACATACACTGGCACACACGCATGGCATCACCTCTCAACACCACCTCACCGCAACCGTCACCTCTACACACAAGAGGAAACGGGAGGAGGAGAGGGAGACCGTGACGCCAACCAAGTCCAAGAAGAAGAAGATGATCTCGACGACGAGCACCAAGGAGAGCAAGAAGGACACCAAGCTCTACTGCGTCTGCAAGACGCCCTATGACGAGACCAAGTACGATGAAGCTCTCAAATACAAATTTTGTAACCCAGGAGGGAGGCACGGTAGCAGTAGACACAGTAAAAGACAGTTTCAAAAAATCTTATCTAATTTAACCAGAGGACCTTTGTAGGAACTCAGAAACTTTCAACTACAGAAATGTAGTTCCAGTTTTGGTTCCTGCATCCCAAAAAGTCCCTGCTCCTGAGGTTGTTCTTTCCAGAAAGTGTAAGGGGAGAGCTTACGGTACTAAACCTGGCCTACTGGTCAAACAATCCTCCACACTGCAGCAAAAAGCGTAGAGCATTCATTCAGCCTGTAAGCAAGCACTGGCTGTAGAATCAATATTGGGGTGAGGGATGGAATTTCCTGACTAGAAGAAAAAACAAAAAAAAACAAAAACAGAAGTTAACCCTATTTGCTAATTGTATCAATGCGGTCATGTACTAAAGCGGAAACATTTACACAATACCCCCACTGTGGTTATTCCACATCAAAGGATACAATAACTTTGAAACGTTGCTGCTCTGATATTGGAAGCCACATGACTTGATGTCACTCACATGGACCAGTTTTAGTTCCTAATCTTTACCCACTGCCACTCACTGTTAAACAAAGAAATCAATAAATGAAACCCCATCTTCAAGTATAGATCAGATCAGTACAGATTTCCATTTCAACCTCATGACAACCTAATTTAAAAAAACATAACAGTTTGATATGTTTTAAAAACCATGATAGGGCCTCAGTGTTTCCCCTAAAATGAAGTACTATGTTTTCTAATTTTAAAAAATGGCCATTTTACATCATATATACCATTGTTATTTCCTTATCTGTGAACAAATAGTTTGAAAAACTAGAGCAGCTAATAAATAAACAACACCAAAAAGCTTAAGGACTAAACGTGCTGAAGAAGTCTACTGGGGAGGAACTACAACCAATAAATCTGGGAAAAGTAACTTAATTAATTTTGATGCTCTCCACAATTTTACATTCATGGCCAGCACCCAAGCCTTTTTGGGCCTCACCACCTTGGCCTTATAATGGCTGTTAATATGACCTCGGAGTCATTATAGATGACATGTTTGCCTTTTGTATCTTAATTTACAACTTTTGACATTGAATTGTAGAAATTAATATAAAAAGAGGCAAGAACCAGCAAATGTATTCACTCCCTTCTGTATAATTAACACGGCTTTTAATGTGTAAATTAAATCCATATCCAATAGAAACGTCTCCTTTTTAGCTTAAAGGTGACTAGTTTGCATCCCTAATTTGCTTTATCAACCTCTGCCCCTCCACGGTCACCATCGTTCTTTCTTTTCTTAACAACCAGAAAACTGAAATACAATTTAACTATCAGGGTGAAGGCTACAGCACAGTACAGTTACCAAGCTTGTAATAATAATAATGGTAGTATTGATATGCAGCTATGAGTTACTTCCTGTAAATTTAGCAAACGTTACATAGCAGCCATAAAAAGTACTGTTTCCTGCTTAGCTTCTAGACCGACCAACCGACACCGTACATTTACTGCCAGGCTGACAATTTACTGCTAATCTTCTCCTCCGCTAACTTTTACCATCACTTTCTGCCACTCGCTCTCTCATTCAGTCAATCAAATACTCACTATGCACACACGTTATGCAGTGCCCTATTCCTTAGAGGAGTTAAGCTGCTCTTTTAATAGAACCTTTCATGTAGATGTGCTTTGAGGGATGAGGAGAGGGAGCTAGCCAAACGTTGCGTGTTACTGTGCTCGCACAGTGTGCAAGTGAAAATCATTAGTTGTGCATTGAAATTAATGATTTGATAAAGTTTTATGAGTGGCAGTCATAATTCAACAGTGGCGCATCGTTGAATGAATATAGGAGAAACACTGGGGTCTACTGCGAGATATGACTGACAACACTTTCTGTATCCTTTTCCTCTCTAAAGGTTCTACATTGGCTGCGACCTATGTACCAACTGGTATCACGGAGACTGCGTGGGCATCACAGAGAAGGAGGCGAAGAAGATGGACGACTACATCTGTATGGAGTGTAAACGGGGCCAGGAGAGCAGCACAGAAGAGCTGTACTGCATCTGTCAGACACCATACGACGAGTCCCAGTAAGGAGCTCTCTCTGCTTGAAATGTTTGGCAAACCGGGCAATTCCGTAAACAGATGATCAGTGTTGTTGCTTTAAATGCAAAACTGGAATGTGAATAAATTATCCTAAAAATGATATACTACACATACAAAACCACCATTTGTACAATTTTAACTGTCCTGTACATTATCATACTTGTCTTATTCTTGCTCACCCAAGACATTTGACACAAGATGCTATAATATTTTGTAACGTCAACTAAATAATACAGAATGAGTGTTTTATAAAAAGTGAGACCAGACTGCAATCATCTAAACTTAGCATCAGTGGGCTACATCCCAGTAGCAGAAATGTAACCTGAACACATTTAGCATCATTAGCATTTCAGCAAAAGTTTGGTGAGCAATATTGGGAAATGTTTGTCACTAACCTCTCCAAGATCTTGCCAGCAGTAACCAAACACTTAAGTTGTGTCATAAGTTAATCTGATTATAAATCAAGAGAAATAACTGATAAAATGTGAAAAGCAGTCATGTGAAAAAGTCATGCTGTACAATGTTGTTGCTTAGAGAAAATTACAGTTTTTCGTTTCTGTTTTGCTATGCTAACCTCACCTTACCATCTCTTCTCTCTGGATTAGTAATGATAGTTCCTTGATTTTTAAGCCACATTGAAATACAATGCAAAGGGCCCTACATCACATCGCAAGTAAAAGTAAGTACTTCCCGTCTTGCCAGGTTCTACATCGGCTGTGACCGGTGCCAGAACTGGTACCACGGTCGCTGCGTGGGCATCCTGCAGAGCGAGGCCAACCACATTGACGAATATGTGTGCCCACAATGTCAGTCAACAGAGGATGCCATGACGGTCTTCACGCCGCTCACTGACAAGGACTACGAGGGTCTGCGGAGAACTCTGCGTTCCTTACAGGTAAACATATTCACACAAACACACGTGCTTACAGTATAACGTATACAGTCATGTAGCAGTGAATACATCCAGGGTGTAAAACACTACAGGATGGAAGAAACAATAAGTGCCGTGGAACTTTTTTATTATACACTGGCAAAAGTTAACCCTATAGAGACAGTAAAACCAAAATGGTGGGTAAACGAGTTGTGGGGAGGTTTACTCTCTACTACATCTCTGCATGTTTACTGTATAGTTACAAGAACACTCCCAGCTGTAGCTGAAGTAGCAGCACTGTAGTGGTAGTCTTATTACCAGCGAACCCTAACACAGCTCCGCGTTGCTCCACAACTGTGTTAGAGCAGCAAACAAAAGTCCTCTGTGTCCGTCTTATCTGATGGGTCCGACTCCCCAGAGCGCCAATAGGACAGCTGCCTGGCCGCAGCATTTTTTTCTAGCTTCCCTCTCTTTTCTCTTCCTCCTCCTACCTATTCTCCTCTCATTTTCTCCTCCTCTCTCCAGTGGTCTGTGTATGTGTGAGGGAGGGTGAGTGATAGAAGTGGGAAAGAAAGCAAGAGAGAACATCTGTGTTGACCCACCTGCTTCTAGTGTCATTTTTACAGTGCTGTTTGTTTTTCTTCATTGGTTTCAGCTTTCTCAAGTGTCTTGTCTTTCTCTTCATCTCTCCCTTTCGGCCCCTCCCCTCCTCCTCAGGCACATAAAATGGCATGGCCGTTCCTGGAGCCTGTGGACACAAATGACGCCCCAGACTACTACAGGGTTATCAAGGAACCAATGGGTGAGTGGAGGAAATGTGTAAATGCTTTGTCCACATAACAAACACGATAAAGACAACATGGTTTGTAATTATTTCTAAAATACACAGGAATTAGCCCCCAGACCCATTTGGGTCAGCAGCTACTCTGGACCCAAGCCTTTTCAGTATTCCTTATGCAATGCCTGTTTTTGTGCTAGGGCTAAACATTTTATAATTTTTTTTCAGTGACAATGAAATGCAAAAAATACATTCCCACTATTATATTGAATATTATCGCTTTACTGCATTCCCCTTCTTTTTTCTGAGTATTATCACTGACCCACTCGGGAAGTCTTTTTTCCCCCACAGTTTTTCCTGTTTTTTGCCTTTTTTGAAATATCATGTCGCGGCACAATAAAACCATAAAAAAATAAATCATAGAGATCTTTCCAACAAGCAGAGCTGCTTTGGCCCTTGGAAACAATTTTTAAAAATTAAATAAAAACTTAATTTGTCAACAATTTTGATATTTGGGTAATCGTCAATTATCATGATAAAATGCAGAATATTTGCTGGTTCAATCTTCTCAAATGTAAGAATGTGTTGCTCTTCTCTCTTTTTTATCAGTATTAATTATATACTTGCCTTTCCACCTTTTGGAAAAATGGATTAATTTAAAAAATGGTCACATTAATTCATAAAGTTGTAGCCCCAGATTATATCACACAAAGTAACTAAAGGACACAATACAAAATATAGAATCAGTGATCCCGGCTATAGAGAGCTATTCAAACTTTTAACATCATATCTTTTGTGGATTGGCATACTCTTAGTATTGCACTAAGTCGGAAAATATAAAGATCGTGACTCGTGAATCAGCAGATATGCAATGCTGAATTACCAGGAATGGGAGTTGGAGCAATCCCTCTTCAGAAGGGAAAATTGCCTCAGTAGTGCTGTTTTCATTTCCTAATTGCTTTAGCTGGTATGAAGCTGCAGCTCCTTACTGGAAGTAACACCCAGTCTCTATATCTTAAACATTAAAACATGGCCAGCAGGGAGGAAGCCCTCCAAGTCAGATCAAAACGGCCATGTAAATGGGAACTACGTCAACAGGGCCTTTTTGAACTTCCACACAAACAAACCGTTAATGAACTGGTCCGGGTCTGCCTGTGCTCCCTGTGGAAAGGGACCAGCTCCTGCTGGACCGGTCCTGGAAACTCTAGTCCTCCCCTCTCCCTTCCACTGCAAGAAAAAGACCTTGTTGGTTTTCAAAAAAGAAAAAGGAGAGTTTGGCTGCTGTAGCTACAGCCGTTAGTAGTTCTTGGAGGGTTTTGAGATGAAATGTGATGACAGAGAAGAAGGAGGTCTTTGATATTGACCATGAGGTTTACTGGGTGGGGGTTAAGGAGGTTAAGAGTCGGATATGTTTGTTTAAAACGCAGCCCCGGGGACGCCATTGCAGAGCAAACCACCACCAGCAGCAGCAGATTATATGAAGCCTCGGCTGTTGTTAACTCGATTAGTTTCTAACTTGATTTAACCAGGTTAGTAACACACATCCTCTTTATGGGAGACCCAGACTTGGAAGCACTGATTTGACACTTGGATAATGACGCTCTCCTCAGGAATGAAATCGGTCAGATCTCAGTAACTGATCTGGAAGGCTGAGTAGATCGAGGTTAAAGCTGGCAGAGGTTTGGGATTTTTGCTGTCACATATAAAATGATGAACTGGGCTCCCAGGAAACATATTTGAATGTATGTCAAATACATGCCACATAGGCTGCAATTACTTTGAAGCAGACATGCTGATTTGTGGAACAAAGTCCATTAGAAAGGCCAGATATTTATCTGCGATATTTTGCTGCTTCCACATACGTGATGTTTGTGTCTGGCAAGAGTTCACAATTAAATTTGTAGGTTTTTTATTCATTTCTATTACATACTGTACATATAATCAGTAACCAAGTATATTTTTCAAATCCCCTTTTCTTTAGACCTTTCCACCATGGAGGAGAGGTTACAGAAGCGCGAGTACGTCAAGCTGACGGAGTTTGTAGCGGACATGACCAAAATCTTCGACAACTGCCGCTACTACAACCCCAGTGACTCGCCCTTCTACCAGTGTGCCGAGGTTCTGGAAAACTTCTTTGTCCAGAAACTCAAAGGCTTCAAAGCCAGCAGGTAAGATGGGGTTCATGATGATGATCATCCGCACTGATGAGGAAAAGAAACACAAAACTGCAGCACGATTACTTTAAGAAAAGAGAGGGTTTTAGGGCCTTGAGTGAGAGAGCGTCCACCCTGCAGAATTAAGTGTCCTTAAGAAAGAGCCTAAGTCGTTAGCAGTTCCAGCTGTGCTGCTGACTCCGACCTCTGACCTCCTTGGAGATTGGGTAGACACAGACTTTCTCCAATGAGAGCAATAAAATTTAACTTCTCATGGAAAAATGCATGTCAGACGCAAGTGGATTTTATTGACTGCTTTGTGTCTTTGATTGGGTCACCATCTTGTGTTTCCTCTAAACATTAAAATCATGGGGGTTTATTTCTTTTTCTTTTTTTTTTTGGTTCATGACTGAAAGCTCTTATAGCCAGCAGGCCTCATCTGTTTCTGGAACAGGGCAGCATAAAACACTAATACAGATAAATCTTCAATAATACAGTGTAACATTTTAAGATGGGCAGCATGGCTTTCCCTACTTTAGTTTTTTTTTCTTGTCTGCAGACTGTATGAGCTTTCTGTCCCACCGTTGGTCCTCTACAGTTTCATGTTGGTGGTGTCATCATTTAGCCTCAAGTCAGCTGATTGGGGTTATTGAATGTTCCAACTTGAGCTTTTACCACCTTTTCATAAGAAAATGTAAGTTTAAAACCAAAAAAAAAAAACCCAAACTAGGAATCTTTACTATTTCATCATACAATTTATATCTCATATACAGTAGTTTGGAAGCCGCAGTTTCTGCACAATTGATCTCTACACAAGAAATAAGCCCTAATAACTCCGCCATCTGCTTGTGCCTTTAAACTCACCTCACTGCATTGCCCTCGCTGCGTGATGTGATTGCTTTGGGCGGATGCACACTACAAGAGTTTAGCGACAGATTGATTTATATATGTATTAACAATCATAACAATTAATTTTGCTTTGCTGTGCTTTTGGTTATTTACTGAATACCAAGCTGACCATTTCATGGTGAGTTTAAGTGGAGGTAGTGAGAGCTCCACACACATGGAGTTTCTGTAAGCACTTCAGCTCTGATGTGTAATTAGTTTAAGTCTTGTTGTTTGCATCCAACTTAATGTGCCTAAAACGGTGATGTGCTCCACCCGCGTGTATTTACACCATCCATTCTCTCTCTCTCTTTCTCTCTCTCTCTTACAGATTGTGATGTCAAACACCTGGGTGTCGGGGTCACTCTTAAAACAAACAAAAAAACAGAATTTGCTATCCCAGATTTCGCTGTTTTTACTTGTTTAAAACAGCGTTAAAAACTTTGTAAGAATGTGCATATATTAAGCCACACTGTAGGTGTGATCCTTTTTTTTTAATTTTAGAAACAAAGGAAAAAAAAAGTTTCTACTGTCTAATAATGGCAGCCATGTTGGTAACACAAGCATTCAAGGGAAAATGTATTTTCTTACACTTCTTGCAACAGATGACTGATATTTTGTTTATGTTTGAGTTGGATATAAGACAAAATATGAAGTTTTCCTTAGTTTCTCTTTCGCTTTCTTGGGAGTCAGTTTTGAAAAAACAAATATTGATTTTGATTGAGAAATCTGACTCAAGTTCCACACACACACAGGTAATTTATCTTTTAATTTGACAGAAATGTCGTTTATCGTCTTGGTCATAACATGCTGCAGCAGAACATTTTTACCTCATTTCTTAGCCGAGAATTTAAACAAAAAAGCATGCAACATTTATTAGTTTATTTTTATTGGCTGTACCCATGTATAATATTATTTCATGTGCATATTATATCTTTTTGTGAAGGACTATTTTTATGTTCTAATGGAAATAATGGTAGGATCTGTAAAGATAGATTGGAGAAAAATGTAGTTTAGCTGTCCTGTTTTAACTATGGCAAGCTCGACATTCTCCAGTTTAAAAAAAAAAGTCCTTGTATATACACTGTTGGAACATCACATCATACACTTTGATAACATTTCACCAACATGGCTGCTTGGTCTCTGTCAAAGTCTCTGACCCACTGGCATCCAATACGTTTGTTTTGTTTGTTTTTGTTTGTTTTTGTATTTCCCCTAGTGCATATTTTTGTCATATTGTAAAGCTTTTAATAAAAAAGGAAACGACAAGACGTTTTCCAACTGTTCTTCCTCCTCTCTTTGCCTGTCTCTGTAGGTCTCATAACAACAAACTACAATCAGCAGCCTCTTAGCTCCCTCCTAAAGTCCAAGTGTCAAAAAGACAAGCCTTGTGGTTTCCTCTGAATGATTAAACCTCACGGTCCAAGTCAGCTCGCACTGTTGTGAAAGCGCCCCAACCTCCAACACCTCCATTGCAGTGCTAAGGGGAGAGAAAATCCCCTTTTCATCCAAAGTGTCAATGGCAGAGAAGTCTCACCTTCAGACCATGGGAACGGCAGCCACAGACTCTGTTTGGCAGCCTGTTTCACCCCCCACCCCACCCCATGCATCTCATCCATGAGAAGAGAGATTCACGCAGATAAAGTTGATAAGTCGTCTCGTTGGATGTGCAGTTGGCAGTCTGATCTCATGGCAGCAGTTCATTCTGTAGCTGATCACTATATAGTAGTGTGGCCTCTATAGCAAAGTGCCAGCTTTTGATCTTCCCACCCACAGCATACAACTTTAATTTCATCACGTCACATTTTTATGACGCAAACATCCCATAAAAGCCTAGTCCCTGCATCAGATGGAAACATTCATATGGTCAAAAGGAGAACTGAAATGCCTGGTTTCTGCTTCATGTGTGGCTAATAGCAGAAGATGCAGGCATCACATCTATGTACAGTACCTTGAGAGTTTATTCTTGTCATATTTAACGACTATGCCTGAAAGCAGCATTTTACTGCTCTTTGTCTCCCACCAGGAAAATAAAAACATTGAAACCAATCAGATTTCAGATCCACTTTGTTCAGCCAATGTCAGGCGCAGAGTCACCTTCCATGTTTCACATCTAACTCCACAGCACCCAGTTATTTTGACTATACCCTCAGGTGTGTAGCCCTGCACGAAGCATGAACCAGCCTCATAAAACCCACTTGGGGGCACATCAGGTCCAAATGTGTCTGCGATGTGGTTCATTTCACTGTACCTTCCCTATCACCTGATGCAGAGATGCTCCATTTGTGATGGGCGCTAGATTTCACAAATATAGTCTGATAATATAGACAGTTCGATTAACACAGAAACATCGTACGGGTGTATACTGCCATCACTCAAGTAATTCAAGGGGTCTTCATTTTGTCGGAGAGCTGTGTTGCTTTCATGTTCATTTCCAGAGGGGAAACACCCAGGACAGGCCATCCCACACACCACATCCTGCTCCTCTTCTGACCTTTTCTCCGTTTTGTGTTATTCTGAAATGTTATCCAAGAATGTTAACTGGCTCTGTGCTCCTTTTAAACTTTTTTTATTTTAAAGGAAGTCAATCACAAGAAGCGAGGAAACAAGACTGTTAGGCCTTCAGGGAAGGTGAAACCTGTGGCGTACCTAACCCCCATGTACTGTCCCTCCCTCCCTCCATGCACGCACTGTCTTGTCAAAGCTCTGTTTCTGTTGATGGCTGAGTCTGTGAGTCTCTCTCCCCCTTATCTATCAGCCACTTCTTCCAGCATACTTCATTGAAGTTGACAGGTTGGCTCACATATGTCTCTCAACTCACCCTCAAAGCATGGTTAAGTAATTGGATAATGGACTTTTCCGCTCAGCATCAACTCAGTTATGTTGCGGTCTGCGGCAGCATGTCTGAGAGTATACTTTGAGTGGGGACTGGGGAGTCTTTGTGTCATGGGGTTTGTATGAAAATTTTATAGTGGCATTTTTAGCATATTTGGGAACATTTTTATAATCCGTTATCAGTTTTTGTAGGAGGGGAGCAGTCATAAGATGAATATGATTGTCTTTAAGTTGTCAAAAACTGTTTAAACTAAGCAAATGTTTCAGTTTCAATCATAACGTTTTTCTTATTTACTGTGTGTACAAGCAGAGTTGAGAGATAATGTAGCTTCTGTCTTCTTTTCTGTGTTTGTGTGTCTTTCACACAAATGTCGGTCACTTTGTAATCTGATGATGATGATGTTTCATCCACTGTTTATAATCTCTATTGTATATTATGGCTGTCCAAATATGTAGAGAGAAAAGATTTATAGAGCAGTAGAAACTTTTATTTTTCACTCTTTGAACCAGCAACTAAGCCCGCCTGTATATTTTAACTGTCTATTTTTTTGTCTTTAGTTGAAGATTTAGGTGAAATTGCCCTTTATATTAAAAGTGCTGCATATTGTGAGCATACAGGTGTTGAATCGGGTAGAGTGACAGTTAACTCTTGTAAAGAGATTTTCTTTTCTTTTTTGTAAGAAACCAACCAGTTCAACATAACTTCTATATTGACATTGCATTTCTTGTATTATTTATTCATATCAAACGAAAAGTTTTCAGTTTTTTTAGTAATGTTGAAGAAACGTTAACTGCAGGAAAAAAAAAAAAAGAACTCTATGTTTTTAACAGATTGTGGCAACTCCGAAGAGATTCTCTTTTGTACTTGATAGGACATTTCATCCTAGGTAATAAAGTAATGTTTTTGACACCAGTTTTCAAAAGCGTTGTGTTTTCTTTGTCACTGCTCATTACAGCAGTTTATCTAACCTCATCACACAGGGCTACATAAGGTTATTACTGTGCATTGTTTTATTTGTCACAAAGTGCTTCACAATAAAAATATGCATTCGCATGAATAATTGTCTCCATTTCAATGGGCCTGTGTCTCGCAGTGTTCCTCCGCTGGATAAAACAGGAGTGAAACACTTGACATGTTGATAAAGTCAGTGCCCGGTCTGATACCTACATTTCATACGGAAGATTTAAAGCAGAGGAAAGAATTGAAACTTTCCATTAGGGAAAAGGCTGGGTATGGCAGAAATAACATCTGTTTTTGTCAGTGTTGAAGATTATCTGCCATCCATATTTTATAAATGTATGTAGTTACAGGAATTAGCTACATTATGCGACTTAAATGAGATGTATGATGATCTGCATAGCAGTGATAGGAGATACCTAACCTAGCCTAGGGGTTAAGATCCTAACCATGAACTGCTGTATACCCGATTCAAGTCCTGCTGAGGACTTTTGTTGCATTTTTTGTCTCTGATTTCCTATCAACCCTACTACTGTCTTTAATATATTACAAAAACATCACCTGAATACTTCATAAAATCACTTTCCCAGGGGAAGCATATTCAAGGCAAACCTTAGGGAACACCACTATACAGGCTAAATGGCTTATTGATAACTTCTCCTTTTAAGTAACATTTTTAGATTTGGCAAATACGTCAGTTTTAATATTTTTATTTTTTTAGACATGCTAGTGGCATACCTCTATGGATGGCAATGCCGGTTAGTCGGCCCACCACTTTGGTCTGAGGCTGAAATATCTCAACAGCTATTGGATGGATTGACATCCAATTTTGTACAAACATTCATAGTACCCAGAGGCTACATCCTAATGACTTTAGATTCTAGCATCACCATGACATTCACATTAGTAGTTTTAAGTGAAATGTCTCAAATTTTGTTGGATAGATTGCAATTAAACATGCTACACACATTCAAGCCCCTGTCAGGGGGAACTGTAATCACTTTTGTCATCCTCTGGCTTTTGGCCCTAATCAGGCCAATATTCCAGTTTGTCCAATAGGCCTACTTTGGTTTATGACCAAATACCTGCAAAGCTAATGACATTTCCATCAGCCTCAGCTGTTCTTTGTGTTATGAGCTAATCAGCAAATGATGGTATGCAAAAAAGCTAAACTATGATTGTGCACAATACTTTCTAAAAGGGTAACTTCCTAGACCTTATTTTCCCATTTTTTTGTGTCTATATGACTAATTGAGACTCCATGTTAACAGGACATGAAACAGGGCTGCAAGAGCAACATAATCCTTGCGGGCAATTGTGTCCCATCAAAGTATGTCCACTAAAGTGCTTGTTTTTGCCACTGACAGGCTCAGATAGTTATTACAAGTCTCTGACAACATTGTGGAAAGGATCCCTACAGACCTTTTTTAAAGAGCAAGATCCTTTTTGTTTAACCAGAATCAGTCGCTTTCACCCCAAGCCACCAGACTCATTTTACCTCCAAGATAACGGGAGTTGCTGGTTTGTCGGTTATTTTGTGTTATTATGTGACTTAAACTCAAACAAAATGCTCTCAGACAATCTAAAATATAATTGAACCTCAAACCTGAATGTTTAACCAATTAAAAGTGAGTTCTGTCTTGCTCAGGAGAATATAAGTGTGCAGAATTATTTGGCAGCTAAATTACCAAAATACTGTAAGTAACAACACAAAATGACAAATAAATAAAATGTTTGGCCTTTAAAAAATAAGGATTCAAGCTGTGGAGTACTTGGATGCATGTGATGGATCATTGTCCTGCATAAAGGTCATGGCCTTCTTAAAAACCTAGGGCTTTTTCCTGTACTACTGCTTGATCAAAGTAACTATTAATTCAGAATAGTTACTTGCCTAATAATTGTGAATACAGTGTATGCATAATTACTTATTCTTGAGGCTCCATTTTGCAGACAGGCCCTGAGTTAAAATATATCCTATTTAGGACCTTTAATGGGTAAATCCGGCTATAAATGGCAAGTTCAACCCTCAGCTTAACTTTATCAGTTATCTGGACCTTTAAGGGAAATGTGTGCTTGTACTTGTGAGCGCTAAAGATCCAGGTCATGAACCCATTGAAACCCATAAAAACTCTTCCTGTGATCAAATTATCAACATGACACATAAAAGCCACCTCCGAGGTTGACCTTTCACTCTCCTCCCACACCTCCCTCTCTTAACTCCCCACACAAACCACTAAAAGAATCCAGAGGTTCGCACGGACGCTGCAAATGTTGCCTGCAGATGACCACAAGCCTCACGTGGTTTCAATCCACCACCTCTTTTCTCTCACTCCCCCCTTGTGGCTTGGGGGCTATCACACAGGAAGCAACTTAGGGAGATACTCCCACCTCCCCCACTCTTCTATTCCCTCTTTCTCTCCCTCCTCCTGCTTTACATCCTCTGCAAAGAGGAATGTCCTCCTGCTGCGATAGTAGCCAAGATGTGGAGCAGGCTCCTGTTTCCTGCCCGCCTGCATCTGTTCCCTCCAGCGCTGATCCCAGATAGAGGCTTCCTCGAGCCTGGGAACTGACTGGCCCAGCTGACAAACGGACAGAGGGGGAGAAAAGAGGCTTAGCTCTGCCTGCCTCAACATCCAAGTTCCCAAGTCGGTCTATCTTACCGCACGCCAGACAGAGACCATGGTTGTTAAACTCTAATTAGAGTGCCTTACTTTGGGTGCTCCTTCTCATGCAATCACTAGAAACGTTTTTCAGTCAGTGGGCAGATGGATGTGATGGCGTGAGTGGAGGGTTGGTTTAAAGACAAATAAATTCCTCACAGGGTCGTTGAGTACAAAACCAATACACATTTTTATTGGGTTCATATATAGTAAAGCAAATGTAAGCGTTCAGTGCAAATCTTTAAATCTTTACCCTTTCATACGAAGCGTGAGCTCAGGGTCGTACTACAATCAAGCCAGGGATTTCTGATAAAATAAGAAGCAATCCCTTTAGAAACATAGACCCAACACCCCCTCTCCTGCTTCAATCCCCTCCCTGTGTCATTTTACATAACCTTCCCTATTTCTCTGATCCTGCCTAAATACTTCAAATACCCCTATTTGAGCTTTGCCTGTCCCGGAGGAGTGTGTTTGTGTGTAAGCAAGAGAACAAGAGCCATCCCAAAGAGGAGCTGTGACGGAGGCACGTTTCCAAGTCATGTGTCCAGGTGCGGAGAGGATCAGATTCCCGCGATTAGATTTATGGCTTAGTCCCTACAACAACGGCCCCCCCTCCTCATTCTGCAAGGCCCCTTTTGATGTCCCAGTCTACTCGGGCAGATATTTCACCATGGACACATAATTAAAGTTAGGAAAATATGCCGCTCTCATGACAAGCAAAGGTCCTGTGCTCTCCCTCTTCCTCCGCTGGGGGTTTGCTGTTGCTTTTTGAGGCTCTTCATTCCCTCCCTTTGGTCCTTGTAATAATAATAGTGCATTTCCTGCTTACCAATAACAACCACAGTAATAGCATGCACGGGGTTGGGTGTTACAAAACAATACTATTCAGTGCAATACAACATGTTGCATTCATACCAATTTAGAAGCATCATAGATTAATCAAAGGAATCAACATGGTTAAAATTTTGGATTTGTAAGATGAGATCCAAGGGTCCTACATTTCCAAAAATGTTGGCTACTAAGTAGCTGGCATTATTTTGAACACAGTTTCTCCTCGATATCTCGCAAAAGTGTTGTTTTGGATCTGGAATTTGATTGTTAAATATGAGAGCATGCTTTGGAATTTACTCTTGCTACTACTCAACTGCATCAGCTGTAAAAACAACCTTAAACCAATTATTTGTATGCATTTTCATATGGAGTATAGTGGGAATAAAGACGGCAGATCTGACAATGTTTCTTTCTCAGCACAAATATCGGCTTGTTAAACACAAGAAGAAATATACCCATGTGAATGCTGATGCAAGATGATAAAACACATCCATTCTATAAACTAATGTCATGCTAAATGGAAAGCAGTTTGCTTCAGGTAAGCCAAATTTCCCTTTAAATGTGAGCCAATTGTACAAATTTTCAATTTAGGGACTTCATGAACCAGCCATGAATGAGGAGTTTGAGTGGAGCTGCTATTTTGAGAAAATCATTGTGGGCCGAGGGGATGCCCTTGTTTCATGCCCCAAATATTACAAATTGTTCATGGAAAATCCATTTAATTGATGCTGCTTGTGTTTTCTATCAAAGAGACCACAAGTCAGGACATCAGGAACTTTACACATGAGTAAAAAAGACGAACCAGGATTATGATACATCACAGCAGTCCATACCAAAAATAAATCCATGCCTTCCGCACAATGTCTTCTGTCTTGCACAATACTGAGGGGTTAGTTATGATCAGTTCAGGTAAGCTGCAGTGTCTCTTCCCCTGCAGCAGGGGGACGATAGTCCTATCTTTGATTCACCTACACCTGGAGCGGGTGGCCTCCAGAGCTTTCTGGTGCCTCCTTTTGTTGAACCTCTTGACGTAGTTGTTGCTTCGCAGGAGGCCGTCTCCGGGCTTCAGTTTACCCCCCAGGAGATTTAGGAGGTCACTGGGAAGATGGCGCCTCCGGTGATAGATCTGGCCCATTATAATGTATCTGGTCCCTTGGGAACACATAAGGTGCACAATTGAGCAATTTTCGTGTACTTTTGTTGATCTCAGGAAAACAAAATTCCTACATCCCACACAAGAATATAGTCTGTGATATAGACTTAATTTATGATTCTTAACACCTAAAATCAAAGAATAAGTTTTCTGTTTATAATTTAATAAACCACTCAACAATTACCAGTAAAGTGACATAGGCATCGTTAATAGATAAACTTTCACGGTCACATTAGTTTTAGTCTTTTTCTACACTAAACAAATGTTAGCCTCCAGATCTTTTGTTTGAGGAGGCTTTTGAGTGACCCTACTACACTTACCGAGCTTGATGTCAGGGCAGGGCTTGCTGCACTTGTAGGTGTCCAGGACCAGAAGGCGAACTTTGAAGAAAAAGCTGTCTGGTGTCACATAGAGACGACTCATCTTGTAGAAGCCGTCACTGCTCACCATCAGTGTAATGAGACGGATTCCTTTACGCAACACATCGATGTCGTGAACTACCCCGTTGACAGCTGTTTAAGGGATGTGAAAAACATCATGTGTCAAACTGTTGGAAATTCATACCATTGTGACTCTGGATTTAAAGGTATAATGTGTTTGTTTTATTAAAGGAATGGTTCAACATTTTGGGAAATATGCTTTTTTGCCCAGAGTGAGATGAGAAGATTGATACCACTCTCTCCAGGAAATATGAAGCTACTGGTACTTGTGCCATTTACCTCGGAGGTCGGAGCTGGGAATGATGTCACATCAGAGTTGACAGCGCCAGTCATTGTTTACAACCAGCCAGGCTAGCCATTGTTACGCTGGTTGATAAAAAAAGCGCTGTGCAGTATTTACTCATACTAAACACAGTAGCAATACGTCCACAGACAGCTGTTGGACAGCACTTTGTGTACGAAAATTTATATGAGACACAAGTACACAGAAGTGCTAATAAAAAGTATAAACTACAGCTTTCGCTAACTGTTGATACTCAGAGCAGCCATCTTGGATCACGAAGTTGGGGTTCCTTTGAACTTCCCAACTTCCAATGTCAAATGGATTGCACCATACAGCCAGAAACCAGTTAGCTCAGCTTAGCTTTGTTTAGCCCAACAACAAAAAAAGGAGAAACCGCTAGCCTGGCTCTATGCAAAAGTAATAAAATCCACCTACCAGCATTTCCAAAGCTCAGTAATTAACATATTACATTGTGTTTGTTTAACTTGTACAAAAACCAAAGTGCAAAAACTTATTCAACATTATTTGTAGCTATTCAACAAACAGGATGTAACATGTTAATTAGTGAGCTTCGCATACGCTGATATTGTATTTTAATATTTGATATTATTATGATAGTGTATTTTGATAGCTGTTTCAGTAATTCAACTTAAAAGCTGAAACTAATATATTATATAGACTCATTACATGCAAATGGAGATATTTCAAGCCTTTGACATAATTTTGATGATTATTGCGTACAGCTTATGAAAACCCCAAATTCAAAATCTCAGAAAATTAGAATATTACATGAAATCAATAAAAAAAATAATAATAATAAAAAAAAGGGGGATTTTAAATACAGAAATGTCAGCCCTCTGAAAAGTATAATCATGCATATGTAATCAGTACTTGGTTTGGGCCCCTTTTGCATGAATTACTGCCTCAATGCGGCGTGGTATGGATGCTATCAGCCTGTGGCACTGCTGAGGTGTTATGGAAGACCAGGATGCTTCAATAGCGGCCTTCAACTCTTCTGCATTGTTCGGTCTCATGTCTTTCATCTTTCTCTTGGCAATGCCCCATAGATTCTCTATGGGGTTCAGGTCAGGCGAGTTTGCAGGCCGATCAACCACAGTCCTGCTGGAAGATGAAGTCAGCATCTCCATAAAGCTCGTCTGCTGAAGGAAGCATAAAGTGCTCTAAAATGTCCTGGTAGACGGCTGCGCTGACTCTGGACTTAATAAAGCACAGTGGATGGCTCCCCAAACCAACACAGACTGTGGAAACTTCACACTGGACTTCAAGCATCTTGGATTGTGTGCCTCTCCATTCTTCCTCCAGACTCTGGGACCTTGGTTTCCAAATGAGATGCAAAATTTGCTCTCATCAGAAAAGAGGACGTTGGACCACTGAGAAACTTTTTTTCTTTAGCCCAGGTAAGACGCTTCTGACGTTGTTTGTTGTTCAGGAGCGGCTTGACAAGAGGAATACGACATTTGAAGCCCATGTCCAGGACCCGTCTGTGTGTGGTGGCTCTTGATGCAGTAACTCCAGCCTCAGTCCACTCCTTGTGAAGCTCCCCCACACATTTGAATGGCCTTTTCCTGACAATCCTCTCCAGGCTACGGTCATCCCTGCTGCTTGTGCACCTTTTTATTCCACACTTTTCCCTTCCACTTAACTTTCTATTAATGTGCCTTGATACAGCACTTTGAGAACATCCAACTTCTTTTGCAATTACCTTTTGAGGCTTTTCCTCCTTGTGGAGGTCAGCAGTCTTCGCCATGATTGTGAATTCCACTGAACCAGACTGAGAGACCAATTACAGGCTCAGGAACCCTTTGCAGGTGTTTTGAATTAATTAGCTGATTAGAGTGTGACACTTTGAGCCTACAATACTGAACCTGAAGATTTTGAATTTGGGGTTTTGATAAACTGTAAGCCATAATCATCGAAATTATATCAAAAAAAGGCTTGAAATATCTCACTTTGCATGTAATGAGTCTATATAATATATTAGTTTGACCTTTTAAGTTGAATTACTGAAATAAATGAACTTTTTCACAATATTCAAATTTTCTGAGATGCACCTGTAGTAAATAAATATCTACATACACACAGGCATGTGTTCAGAATGTTCTGCAGTGTTACTTATTTGATCAAACTGACCTATGAGGACTAATCAGTACCATAAAAATGACTGAAAAGGATTTTATTGGTCTACCTTTGACAAACTCTCTCTTTGTCCCTCACTGGGTACATACCAAACTCACTGTAGCAGTAATACTCTCTCTCCTCCTTCTCCTTCCTGCACTCGCTCATGCAAAAGGCATCATGTGTGAAGTCGGACTCTGAGGAGAGGAAGACAAGCAGAGAACAGGATGGAGGGATGAGAAGAAGAGAGAGTGACTGTCTGCCGTGGCCCCGTGCAGGAGCCAGACTCTCTTTCCAGTGTCATTAGAAAAGGGACAAGGTTGTCATTACAAAACCCAGGCGTCGCATTCCTCTGCACTGGAGGAGGCCCTATATGTGATGGGATCACATCCGTGTTACATTTTCCATCTTAATTACAATGTCAAAACCGTCTCTTTTACTCTGCATCAGTTTCATTGCAACCTCTCGCTCCTAAAAGACTGCACACAAAGGGAAACACTGACAGCCAGATTTGAGGGAGGTGGTTGTAATTAGTGGCTAGGGGTGTTCACTAACCATCATTGTCATTATCGCTTTATGTGTGAACTCTGTGACCTTTGTGTTTTAGTGTATGCTATTACTGTATGTGTAGGGCTTATTTCATTATAACAAATGTATATTTTTTATCAGTAATTAATGGGGTATTTTCTTAGCCATTATTAGACAGGAGACAGTGGCGAGTGACAGGAAATGCGGAAAGATATAGATGAGGGATGTCATGCAACAAAGGTCACTCGCCAGACTAAAGTTCAGGGAAGCTGGCAGTGAGTGGTCAGCATGTTTAACCCATAGGCCACCAGGATGCATTAACAAATTTGTCTTTTCTTTTTGGTTTCTTCAAAGGAATTTTGGTAATTTTGTAGTTTTGTGGTCATCCTGTTTGGCGCTTTTTGTGATCAAATGTTTTAGGATAAGCCTGGGCTGTTTTAACTTTGCAGGAGACACATTTTTAAAAAAAAAAGGTGAAATCTACGTGCAGCCTTTTTTCATTCAGTGACTGAGACAAACATGTCGTGTTTGGTTTGAGTCATTTGTCATTCTAATTGTGTTATCAAGTTTTAAAGTGTGTGCACAGAGAATTACTGGTAATAAATAGGCTACTTTCCCCAGATGGCTAAACTCTTACATCATTTCAATCCTTTGAAGTATGTAATCCCAAAGGAGAGTTTAAGAAATTATACAGATGAAGGTCAGTAAAGTTAAATTCAAAGATCCTGTGTTATCCTAATCTACAACAAATCCTCCCATACCTCGCCTCAGGATGTCGAACTGGTAAAGCAGGCTGGAGGAGCGCCGGTTGAAGACGACAGGCGGGCGGCTGTTGTTCCGAGTTGCAGCACCGATGCCTGACTGATAGAGACTGGACTTCCCCGGCCGGTTCTCCTCCGGGTCCAGCCGTCGGCTGGGGGGCTCTCTGCGTGGGGAAGGGGCCGGTTGGTGCGGCTGAGTCTGAGTCTGTGTGTGCGGTGGGCCCCTGGGTCTGGAGTTGGGGTGTGCGTCTGGTTCACTCTGCTGAGGAGGACTGATGTTGGACTGGGTGTCCTGGTTGGTCTTCTGCACGGTGCGGTTTGTGGCAGCAGCTGTAGCTCCTGTCAGGGGAGTTTTGGGAAGCAGACCGGCGACTTCTCCTCTGGTTTTCTCGCTGTTGTGCTCCACCAGACGGTCGTTCTTGGGGCCCTTTTTGCTCTTGTTGTGGGGGCTGTGGAGGTGAGGAATAGGGGCCAGGTCACTGTGCTTTGGCCAGACTGCAGAGGGTAGAGGATGGAGGGTGAATTTGGAGTCGCCGGTCTTGCTGCTCTTCTCTAGAAGCTCGTTGATGGGCAGGGAGGGCTCTTTAACCACCAGCCGGCTCTGGTTGCTCGGAGTCGGATCCACAAAGCTGGTCTGACCCTTTTCTATCAGGGTGTACAACTCTGGGTTGACACAAACAAAAAGTTGTGGTCCAGTTAGAAATTCTCTCCAATTTGGTACTACTGGAATATCGAAGCCCCTCGACCCCTACAGTAAGCTACAATGGGTTCATTTGATTAACATCATAACTGTGGATGTTCCTTGAAACAATTTCAAAGTTAAGGATCTTTCTTTGGGCTTTCTTAATTAATAAAGTATGACAAATGTTTGTGTTAGTAGTGTGTCAGTACTTCAGCTGGAGATTTATCAGTAACTTTCATCTTGAGAACTTGTCCCTTTACTTTACAGCATGACACTCACTGACCTGAGCATGTGTGGGCTGGAAATGTCTAACTTAATAAGAATCTACAGCTGAATTATTAGTTTTTAAAATGAACCAAAGTCATAAAAGTCCCCAATCCATCAAAGTTATAAAATTATGTCAACTATTACTGACTGGGTGTTGTATCTAAATCATATTAGATAATTGTTTTGGGATGTAATACTTCCCCATGGGAATTATGCAGACACTGGATTAATTAATGTTTTAGTAGTTTTTTTAAATATATTTTGACAAATAACAGAATAACACTGATGTAATGATTATTGTAATGGTGAGATCCAAAGCAACATGTCTTCCAGTGTAAAACAGCAAATAACAAACCACAACAGAGCGTACTGTTGCTACAGTACATGTGTTACAATTAATGAGCATGTAGATGTAAGAAAAAGAGTTGTTCACATAAAACACATACAAATGCAGAACTCTACAAATCCTTACTGTTCTGAGTGATAAAAAAAAAAGAAAATGTTTACACTCACCATTGACAGCATGCTCCTCTGACTTATAAAGAGGAATCCCCAGAAACAAGAGAAACAGAATAATCCCTGTCATCCTGGATGTTCAGTGTGGACACACGTTAAGGTCTGCTACAGAGCCGGGGGTTCCTGGGATTTTTATAAGGGCTGCTCAGGAATGAGATGGGACGGGGTAGAAAAAGGAGATGGTGGGACGTCCCTAACACAGAAACGAACACTTTGACACTCCTTTCATTCATTAATGGATTCTAAAAAAGCTGCCGTTGTTGTTTACAATGTGAATGGGAGAAATGTTTCTCTGTGTAGATATTCTCTGTTGTTTAACAAGTAGGATTTTATGTAAAGATTCTGGTAGCCTATCTGGTTCAAAATCTTCTGTATTGATTATTCACTTGATTGCTTTTTTGGGGGAATTTGAGATGTTGTAGAACAATATAAAATACAGTCTACCTCTACACTGTACTTCAGAGAATCAAGACAAGGTAATACACAATGTGAACCATTGGTGTTTAGCTTTTGCTTCTTTACTTAAGATTCCATTAAAATCTTTTTTTTTTTCTTTTTAGAAAAATGAACTGAAACACTGACAGGAGATCTTGGGTAGATGATAATGACAATAAATATGAAGATTAAATGTAACTCACACTCAAAATCTGTATAAACTAAACACAAATCAGGATTGAATTTAAACATTGTTACTAAGCTTGTTCACTAGATATTCAGTCATTGCTGATTCATACAAGGGTAAGTGCATATTTTTATGGATGGGAAAGCAACACTGAATGGAAATGTTGTTGAATCTTCCAGCCCAGAAAGAACAAATTAACACTTAGGCTACTAAGTGTTAATTTGTTCCAAAATTTAAACCATCGACTGCACTGATAATAAATAAAGCACAAAGCAAAAAAGCAACTTCTCCACCAACATGAGCCTGCTTTGATATTAGGTGGAGGTTTAACTGAATGTGTTTCTAGTCATGGGTCTTCACTGTCCTCTCGTGGTCACCACGAGGAACTGCAGCACACAACATTACATTTGTCCTTTGATGCTGAGACTTTCGGTGTATACTTTCACAATGTAGCCACCAAACTGAAGCAGCCTTACAAATTAACATGAAGTGACTGTCAGCTGTTCTCTAGTGGTCATGGTCATATGCGTCAAAGCAGATATTATAACATGGGTATAACTTCCGGCAAATATTTTCAAAATAAGTGACCAAACTGAAGAAATCTGAAACAAGCATTCGTGATAACGAACTGCCTGTGCTGTAAACTAGTGGTCACACGAGGCAAGCATCTTCCACTTCCTTCAATATATCCGCTATGATATTTTGGACTGATCTGGAAAATACTCTGACACATTAGCACTGTTAAAGAGCAAACCTTGTTTTTTGAGCACAACATAACAGATGTTAATTTGTAATTTAGTTTTTTATATGATGGAAATATCAGGTTTTGTGTAATATATTAGAATAGTAACATTAGAAATATAATATCCACAAAGCAAAATGTCTCAATCATTTTTTTCATAGAGTATTTCATTGTTACAGCAAAATTTTGTGTAAAATGAAAAAAAAAAGTAAAAAAAAGTATTTATAACATTTTAGTTGACCACAAGATTGTGGTTTAAGACCCCTCACAAAGTAAATAGTTAACTTTAGTCATGTCTTCAGTTTTTACTCTTTATCTTCTTTCGACTGTTGAAGAATTCACATTCTCATTTAGTCTGTAAATTCGTTGCATGTTGTACATTTCTGTAATTAAAAGAAAAAGTTTCATCCCACTTGCACCAAGGCAGACATGGCACCCGAAGTATTTCTATATTATCATTTTCTATTGACGCTTGATTTGCTGCAGTTCTTCACTGTGGCCACTGGAGGACAGGCAAGACTCTTGATTTTCAATAAACTCAGGTCAATTAGTTAAGTACAGGAGCATCAAGGCAGGCTCATGTTATTAACAAATCTACAGTCTGTTACATGTACAAGAAGAGGTCACCTGACTGATGTGGTAGCTTCTCCACTACAATGATTACATGTTTAGGCTACAGTATAAATAACGCTATCATGTACTGATGCTGGGTGGAGATGATGGATGACCTGAGTGTATTTAATGGTGTGTGTCTTCACTGTAAGTAAGAAACTGTAGCACAATGATACATTTGACCTTCAAACCTTCAAAACACAGTAAACAAGCAATCTGAAAGGACATATGGCATATTTAATGTGCTGCGGTTCCTCACTCTGACCACTGGAGGGCAATGAAGACACATTATTCTAAATACTCTCAGGTCTGTCACCTAATCTCTGTAAACAGATATCTGCATAAAAAGGCAGAATATGTTGGCAAGGACAACATTTTGGTATCGGAAGCGTTCTGGTTAACGTTTGTTGTATTGATTTATCTGCAGCGTCATCAGACAATAGCTTCCGAGGTTGCTAATCGGACTATAAACAATGACTGGCACATGAAAGAGAAAGCACTGAATCATTGGCCTTCGAGGCTGACTATCACATCAATCTATCATCAAGACAATCTCATGTTATTTGTACTGTAAATATTGAAGAGTCCTTAGGGGACATGCAAGTTGAGGGTCACGTGACAGATGTAGTAGCTCAGCTAGCTAATGTTAGTAAGTTTCTCCACTGTCACTGTGTTTTTACAGTATAAATAATGCTAGCCTGCCATTACGCTGGGTGGAGGTAACGGTTAATCTGAGTTTATTTAATCATAGGTCTTCACTGCCCTCTAGTGGTCACTGCAGCATATCGGTAATTACGTCAAGCCGAAATCACTGCAAAAATTATGGCATACTCGCACTTACTGTCAAACTACATTGCTTCCCATTTTTAGCAGTGCATCTTGCGCCACAGCAGAGATCTCTCATTACTTTCTTGAGAGAATACTGGACACATGCAAAAGCATGCAAGGCATACAATCACAGATCACAGGCCATCATGTGCTCACATGTTGCTATCATCTACAGGACTGGAGAGCTGAGGTCTCCCAGCATGAGGCAGCACCTGTGCTTATTTATTTGAAATGCATTGTCTGACATTTTAGTCTTATTTTTCCATTTTCAACATTTCTGTTTTTTTAAACAGTTTTATTGCTTAACATGCTGAACAATGCCTTCCACAGGAATGGCAATTCTAGCCACAGTATAATTCAAATTTAACTTTTGTGGCTGCTCTTATATGCAGAATAAGGGATTTAACACCAGAGTTAAACTGTTGGCAGGGTTCCTCTATACATCATTTGTTATTTTATTTGACCTATGTTGGTATTGATAGTGGAAGTTCAGATCATAATTAATGAACCCATACTGATCGGTTTGAGCCTGCCTATTAACAGGATTTACGTATAGACAATGTAAGAATTCCTATTTTTAATCGCCAAATCACAGTGAGAGGAGACTCATTTTTAATCCCTGAAAAGGAAGCTAAATGCGACCCAGATGGGACTCGAACCCACAATCCCCAGCTCCGGAGGCTGATGCCTTATCCATTAGGCCACTGGGTCATTACGTAGTTCGATATAAAAAACTATATTTATCACAATAAAGGGACAAATCAAGACAAGCGATATGACGTGCATTTAGACATCCGAGATTGGAATACATTTTGTCAAGTACAGAAAACGTTACCATCGGTACAAAAGGTATTTCAGACATATCTGCATAAGAGCTATCATCCTACAAGGAAGTGGCAGCTTTATCTCGCGATACTGAAAGCGGTTGCCTTTGACAACGGCTTTGTAGTTTGATGCGTTTTTTTAAACCCTGGACAGTGGGCGGAGCTTATTGTCCAACCGACCAATCAAAAGTCAGGAAAAAGCAGGGCGGTGTTTGTTCATGACGTCACGGCCTATGTAAAAAAAAAAAAAAAAGAAACAAGAAATCTGTAAGGTAAGCACGTCGCACATGCTCTGTGGCTAAATGTAGATTTTTAAACAAATGTAACGTTACTTTAATTGTATAGGTTTTTGTTTTTGCTAATAATTTGAGTATATAATGTTTCCTCCAATGAATTTCAGCGGTTTTTTGGGGTGTTGGTTTACCAGACAGCCTCCGTGTGCGGTGGGCCACATGGTGTTAGATAACCGGCTTCAAGACAAGCGCCAGTTAACTGCTAGCCAGCTAATCCACCGCCAGTTAGCTATGTAGCTAACAACGTTAAGCAGAAGACGGTAGTGAAAGCAGCCGTTGGTACGACCGTTTGATTTTTGAAATTGTCATCTTCCCACAGCCAGTGTCAATAACGTCAGCGGAATCGATTGTTTTATTCAACGGTCAGGAATGTCAGCTGCAAACGACAACGGAGCTCGACTCACCCAGTTCAAAAACAAAGGCAAAGATGCCAATGTAAGTTCGGCCACTAGCAGCCAGCTTTACAACATGAATTACATAGCTAACTTTAATCTTAATAAACGCTATCTAATGTTAATCGTATGCTGTTGATATGTTTCTGGGTGTCGGCTCCTTCAGGAGCTTAGGCGCAGGAGAGCGGAAGTAAACGTGGAGCTCCGCAAAGCAAAGAAAGATGATCAGATCCTGAAGAGGAGAAACGTCCAGAGCCTTTTGGACGAGCCAGCCTCCCCTCTCCAAGAGAAAGATCCCAACGCACAGGTAGTAGACAGCAGCTGTCTCTTTCTCATACAGACTAGCGCTTTTTGTGCCCAGTGGCCAAAGGTCAATAAGGACCTTGTCTACCTGATGATAACAATGTGAGGGTTTTCCCACTTTATTTTAAAATGCTTCCCATTTGATTTAAGAAAAGTCACTTTCAATATTGATTTGTAACCATGTTATGAATGCTTTGAGTAATAGGTCAAGATTGTGTAGCTTATGTTTTTTTTTTTTTTAATCTTAATTGAACTGATCCTGTAACCCCAACCTAGACATATTACAAGCATGTCCTAATGTTTAGGGTTAATTTTAACTGCTGTTTGACCCAGGATTAAACCTGCTCTGTTTCTGTTTCCACAGCCTCCTCAGCACTGGTCTGTTGAGGAGATTGTAGGAGGTGTAAACAGCCAGAATCTAGATCATCAGCTACAGGCAACGCAGGCGGCCAGGTGAAATCCGCTTTGAAATCAGTTTTAATGTGCTAACACCCTAAACCTGTTTCCATCTTGTTACTTTGGCAATTTATGTTTACAGTCCAGATCTGAAAAAAAGAATAATACGCACACTGTTCTCAGCTCCCACAATTATTTTTTATTTACTGTTGCTGTGCAGTGTTTCGATCAACAGATCTACTTTTATGTTGATAAACTTAAATCACTTGGATTTTTTTTTTCATCATCTGGACATCATCTCTTCTATATATTCCTAAATTATCATCACTTGTTTAAATTTTATTAGGTTCCAAGCATATTCTGGACATCTTTTACTTCTTCTATTGAGTATCAGTGGGTCTGTTCCCAAACATGATATCACCTGTATAGCCCTCCAGCTAGTGGTTACTCTAATGACATTTAACAATGCTACAAGTTTGCTTTTTCTTTCCTTAAAGTTACTTACCCTTCATTAACCCCCCAACTGTGTTTTTTCCCCTGACGTGCAGGAGGCTCCTCTCCAGAGAAAAGCACCCACCTATTGACAACATAATTGCTGCTGGCCTCATCAAAAGGTTTGTTGGGTTTCTGGCATTGTCTGAATGCCCCCCCATCCAATTTGAGGCAGCTTGGGCCCTGACCAACATCGCCTCAGGTACCTCAGACCAGACCACCGCTGTAGTAGAAGGAGGGGCCATCCCAGCCTTCATCACCCTGGTAACATCACCCCACCCGCACATCAGCGAGCAGGCCATTTGGGCTCTGGGTAACATCGCAGGTACTGTAGGCTGACAGCACTCAACATCTCTATATGTTTTGAGTGGTTTTACTTCTGTTGCTACATATCTACATCCTACGCTATTATATTTTTTCGCTTATTTGCTTAGATAGTTGTGATGTGAGGATCTGGTGGTGTTGGTGTGTGTAATTATGCTTCCTTTTAGAGGTGTTGTTGGTCTCCAGGGGTTGTATTATTTAGGGCTTTTCAATTAATGTAAAGGGGTATGTCCTAAATGCCAGAGTGTGTTGTTGACACATCAAGTTCATTATCCAAAGGTGATTCATGCAAGATAATAAGGACCCTATGTCTGTGAGAGTATCAGTGCTTGATTGGCTGTTTTCTCAGTCAGTAAAGGTATACAGATGATTGTGAAAAATAGACCTGGCATATTATGGTGATTTAATAACATGTTGAAGATTTTTTCAATGTGGAGCAAGCTTTGAAATACTTTTTTTCTGTTTTATGATTACACTGCTGACAGGAGATGATTCTAAATATCTTCCCCCTCCTCAAATGCAGGTGATGGATCCAGCTACAGAGACCTAGTGATCAAGCATGGTGGTCTCCAGCCACTCCTAGCCTTGCTGGCTGCTCCTGATCTGTCTGTGTTTCCTGTGAGTTTCCATCAAACATTATTGCTCTGCTGGTTTTAAGAGATATTTTTATTTTGCACGGCATTACAGACCTGTTCAGAACCAGTATCTTCTATCCAGATATATACATACAGACTGCCGTTCCTAAATACGTAGACTAGGCAAATCAACTGTTTTCTTCACGTAATTAATACTAGAATTGACTGGATTGTCCTTTAGTGTGGTCAGTCGTGCATGTATGTATCTGTAGAAATATGATCACAGTTCCTCTTTCATGTGTTTTGGTTGCAGTTACACCCTTATTTATAGCTGTGCACTCCTCAATAAGTTGCAGTGAGGATGTGAACATATTTTAGTGCACTTGGCAACAATAAACAAAAAAGCTTAATTAACATTTTTAAAAAAGATTTAGGATACAAATTAGCAGTTCGGCATTAGTGTAGTATGGATATTGTAATTATATAATTATAAACCAGACCAAACCACAAGTACATTTTACTTCACGAGTCACAATATGGTGTCAACAAGGCTTATCAGCCAGACGTGTGGTGTGAATCTATTTATCCCTGTTAAATGGTTAATGTACAGTTGAGAAGCCTTTTGTGCACAGAAGAGACGTCTGTAGTTTTATTTTGCTTATGCACATTCAGAAATCAGTAATGTATGTAAGTAATCAGTAATTTTAGGAAGTACAGTTATTTACTGGGGTTACTCACAACATACAGACAATGCAGTAGCTCCAATGTAAAAAAGATTTATTTAAATTGCAGTTAAGATTTATTTATCCAAAGTAACTGACCGCTTATATGGATTGATAAATATCCTGTTGCCAAGGAGGTTGTTCTGTTTGCAGACAGCTCTCTTTTTTAAGTAAGATCTCTGAATAAACTTGAGTCTTGACAGTATCATGGTATATGATACTCTGACTACTATCCTGCGACTCGAGACAACCACTTTTGAGGTAACTCCGGTAACGTTAACGGTCTATTTCTGTCACTCGTTTGTGAGAAGGAGATTAAGCTAGCTGCACCTACATTTGGAGTGCACACGTGTTAAAGCCTTCATGGTAAATCCACTGAAACGGCCCAGAGCGAGCTGACGGGCAGGTTAGCGACTTTATTCATTCAGTCAGTTTCTCTCTTTACAAAGACAAGTGTTGTAGTAAGAGAGTCCTACCTGAAGAGAGGCTATGAAGTCTTCATTTTATGCGATACGAGAACCACATACAACATTATTTATCAACTTGGGTTGGACTCTGGTTCGACTTAATGAATTTAGCGCGAGGATACACACAACGCCCGGTTTTCAAAATAAGGTGTCTATACAGCATGGAAATAAGATTAATTGGATTATATTCACGGAAAGTATAAAACATATTGCATGTGTCCAATAAAAAGTTTAAAAAATAAAATGTTAGGGAAATTACTTATTTTATCTTCTATTCTTTGATTTTGGGTTTTTGTTGATTTTTGTTTCTGTTTCATCACCATTTATAGCTATACAATGGGTTTATGATCAAATAGTTTATTAGAGCACAACATTGTTTACAAGCGTACCAAGTTCTTCATAGATAGCCTCTTAATTTTGCACCAAATTAATGCATTTAACTTTAAAATGTACAAAATTTTCTTCCAGGGGGCATGTCTCTGCACTCCCCTGGTGAGGGTCCAAGGCCCACCCACCATAGTCTCTTAAAATCTTGTGGGAAACACTGATCTATCATGTTATGATGCTTTGATGCTCTAAAATAACACGTTATTCTTAACCTACTGTACCAGTCTAGCTACCTGCGCAACGTCACCTGGACGCTGTCCAACCTGTGTCGGAACAAAAACCCAGCACCTCCTTTGACAGCAGTGCAGCAGCTGCTTCCAGCCCTGGTGCGCCTCCTGCACCACGACGACAGGGAGATTCTAGCCGACACGTGTTGGGCCGTGTCCTACCTGACCGATGGATCCAATGAGAGGATAGAAGTGGTAGTGCAGGCTGGCCTGGTGCCCCGCCTGGTCCAGCTGCTAGCCTGTGGGGAGCTCTCCATTGTGGTATGTGGTGTGGTGAAGAAAACTACTTTCTCTCTCTAGTTCATTTCAACTTTGGCTTAAGATAGGTGTGTCAAATTTTAACATGTGACATACAGTGTTTTAGGTATCAAATCATAATCACTGTCATCACCATCATCTGTCCTATATGTTTTTCCTAAATTGTGAATACTGCCAGAGACGTTCTATAGAGGAGACACGCCACTTAAAGAATCCTCAATACAACTCTATAGGGAACGCCCGTAATGCCAAAGATGGCGGTTTTCCCGCCCCTCCTGCTAGAAGGCCAATCATCTGCTTTTAACAGCCGAAGCGGGAAAACATATTTCTGCCAATCGTGTGGTTCCACTGACGCAAGGTTCTACTACGCATGTGTCACTACTACTGCGCATGCGTAGTAGAAGTAAAACCGTCAGGGGGGGGAAAACACTTTTTTAAAAACCTTATTTTGGGGCAGAGTCATCAAACCTTTTCAGCCATTTTTTTATCAGATTTTCCTGCTGATTCTATTCATGTAGTTTATATGTCCCATCTACCTGTGAAAGTGCAGTTATGGCTCTCTGCCCGTTCATTCAGAGAGGGGCCTGGTCTTGTTAGTCTGAAATAACTGCCCAGAGGCATTACCAAGATGTCTGCCGAGTGGCAGGACTTGCCTTCAAGTCTTGGACTTGATACTACTCATAATTGACACTCTCTCCTTCACCTCCCAGACCCCAGCTCTGCGGTCACTTGGAAACATTGTGACTGGGACGGATGAGCAGACCCAGCACGTCCTGAATGCTGGTGTCCTGGCAATGTTACCTGGCCTGCTGCGCAGCCACAAGCCCAATATCCAGAAAGAGGCAGCCTGGACAGTGTCTAATATCACTGCTGGCAAGGAAACCCAGATCCAGGAGGTTATCAATGCAGGCCTGATGCCCATCCTGGTGGAGGTCCTCCAACAGGTCAGAATGCAAGAGCAGACAGAAAATATATCTGGCTTGTTACAGTAGTCCAAATTAGATTTATTAATTCGTAATAAGTCAAGTAATATTTTATTGAACTGTGTGGGGGAAATTGTACATACATGTATATGTCAATTGCACCATACGTATATATAATTTAATATAATCTGACCAGCACAGTTACTTACCTTTTTAGCTACTTCTCTCGGACCTGCTGCAGATTACGCATTGTTTTCTTTGTTTTTGAGCAAATAAAATAAATTGAGGTACTAATTTAACCATGTCCCTAATATTGCTCATATATCTCTGTACTTTTATCTGGCCTAAAACATACAATGTAATTTCTGTTTAGGGAGACTACAAGACCCAGAAGGAGGCAGTGTGGGCTGTCACCAATTATACTAGTGGTGGAACTGTGGAGCAAGTGGCCTATCTGGTCCATTGCAATGTGCTCGGGCCTCTGATCCACCTGCTGACAGCCAAAGACAGCAAAATCATATTGGTCATTCTGGATGCTATCTACAATATTTTACAGGTATATTGCCAAGATCCTGTTGGTATCTTTGCATTGGAGTTGCTCACAGCAAGTTTTGTTTCTGTAGAGCAACCAAAAATCTGCAATTAACACTCAGGCACAAGCAGGGATACAAGTTACAAGGTTGTTTATTAGTCATTATACAGCACAGGGCTGCATAACGAAAATTTGTAGATCCTTCATGCTACACACACAACATATAATTAGTTGTAGGCCTACATTAAAATATGGTAACATGTAAAATAAAACAATATATACAGTTATTTATCTGCATATATACATACATGTAAACACCCCAAACATTCCACTGTGCATTTTTTGAATTTGCATCTGGGGTGAATGTAAACAGCAGTAACCAGATGACAATATGAAAGAAATATGCTACTGGATTTCACTATTAACTGCGCTTTAAAACATCACGGTTAATTAATCGTAAAGGTTCCGCTACACCGAGTATTTCTGTTGCACGAAATTAAACTGTTGCAACTTGCACAAAATAAAGTTACACGAGCGATGCACCAGCTTAAAGTGCAGTGCTTATCAGAGACATGGAGGCTACTTCTGTTCACTGCCAGAGGGGTCACAAAATACATTTTTCTCTTTTATGTTACATGGAAATAATGGCAACTTCAGTAAAATTGAGGTTTGGGCAAGTGAAAGAAAATGCACAAAAATTACAAACTGTCTTTAGGAAGCCAGCCATGAATAATGGATTAAAGACTAATGGTAGACTACTGCCCAGAACTGCTAGTAAGACAAAATATTTTAATACATTTGAGAGAAATTCCCCTTTAAATGGACCTTACAAACTCCTCAGCAATCAGACATTCGTTTTAATCTCAGTCACATTGCAGGTTGAATGATGCAGATAGACTCTTGACAGTTTCAGATTAAAATGGATCGTTGCAGGTTCATTTCTTAGTGAAGGAACTATTAGTCTTACAGACCCCCCCCCCCCTTTCTCCACAGATGGCATGCAAAACTGGTGAGATTGAGAAACTGTGCATAATGATTGAGGAGTTGGGTGGTTTGGACAAGATTGAAGCACTGCAGTCCCATGACAACGAAGCCGTCTACAAGTCCTCTCTCAACATCATAGACAGATTCTTCTCTGAAGAGGTAAGTGTTTCTCACAACGAGGGTCCCTTAAGACTTAGATGAGCTGAAATTACTGCTAAATAGTGATAGTGATTCCAGTAGGTGAAAGAGAACTTTGGAGAATGCCTGAAGCAACAACAACAATAGTGACAATGTTGAAAACACCCATGGAGCTTTGTATACGAACACAACTTGAATTTTGAATTCTAGACTGTTAAATGTGGCTTTATTTGAGGAGTTTAGTGTTTATGTTCTTCTGAATCTGTTAATCTCAGTGTTTGTCTTTTTCAAAATGTGTGCATGTGCTGAATTTGTCAAGGACTTTGTCAATGACTCGTCATTTCGCGTGACTGGATAGTTTACAGTTATGATTCTAACCACTTTTGTCAACCATTCAAGCACAATGCAAACATGCAAAGAATGACTGGCACCCGCGGTACGACTACATTATTAATTATGATTCATTCATAGATTAAAGTCTTGGTAGAGGGTTGCAAAAGTTACTTGTGTGATAACTACTTGCTGCTGTTTACAAAAAAGAAATGTGAGGTGTGGTGCTGCCTTTTAATATAATGACATCTCTCATCTTTAATGGATGGTCCTAGTCAAATCACTGACCAAAAGCTTTCAAAGTAAAACATTCTTTTGCTTACATGAGCTGCCTTCAATGTTACTCAGTGCACCACAGCCGCTTTCTTAGCTGACAGATTCTATGTGAATCCATGTGTGTGAAACCACCCCCAAAACATGACTTGGTTATTCCTCTAATCCTTCTCACTCCTGTCCAGAATGAAGATGATGAGTCTGTGGTTCCTGAAGCCACGGCAGACTGCTATACCTTCCAGATCCCTGAAGACCAAAGCACTTTCCAGTTTTAACATGTCAGCATGCTCTTTGTAAAAATTCTTATCTTGTTGATATTTTTGTATTTTTTTTAGAGATTTCCTTGTACGGAACAGTACAACAAAATATTCCTGTTCTAAAGAATATTTGTAAATAAATTCTATTAATGCATTATGTTTTTTTTCTGTGATGGTTTTCAGATATAAGAAAAGGCTATGAACAACGAAACTTTTTTGATTTTATTTGGTGAAAAGATGTGAAGGAGATGAGATGTTAAGAAAGGGGTTATAAGGATTTGGGGAATGGGAGATGATTCTGTATCCATGTCACCACTAGGTGACACTGTGCGTATTCTCTGCTTGTGACCTTAACTGTATAGACTGTGTTGTCTATAGCACATTGTAAAACTATTTTATGAATGAAATCTGTTTCAATGCATTCACAGTTTATTACAGTTTAAGACCATGGTGACTCAGGAAGGAGCAGAAATGTTAGTCACTGTACTCATTACACCTGCATCTGCTGTATCTTCCTTCAGAAAAAAATATTATGCTTACTGGGGCTGATTAGTTGCGTGTGGCCAACCCTAAGTATAAGCTGGCCATATGATTTGATTTGATATGTGATTGTGACTTGGTTTTTCTATAATGTAAAGGAGAAACATTAAATTTCACGTTCACCTTTCTCTTTTTGGTTAAATGACACCCCCCCCCCCCACACACACACACAAAAAGCTTCGATGCCGCCTTCTGCAATCACCTCGCTCTCACTGATTGAACTCTTACTGATTAGTTTTAATTCAGTGTGGATAATCAATATTGATGTATTTAGATTAGAAATTGAAGCATGCTGAGCTGTATAAATTCTAACCATTAATTGTTTAGCTCGTTCATGTCGGCATAAATTAACCAAATTAAGGCCGGATAAAGACGGGTTTAATTTCAACATAAAATCACCTACACATTTGCACATCTTTAACCAGGTAAAATGACTAGTGATGTGCGCCTTGTGTCTTATAAATCTATGTCTTTTTAAATATATATACATTCTAAACAAACGTTAGGTGAAAGGTAACATAGGTGATTAAGTAGGAGTCACGAACAGGTCGCAAATAAACCCGATCACTGTTTGATTCGCTCTTTGTTTTATTGTGAAAGATTGTACCGGATGTGGTTTTGTGTTTTCGCCCTGGTGCTGTAGCGCTGTCTTTACCATCATCACGGCCAACTCCAGTGAAAGCAGCACGGGCAGCAGAGCAGAGCAGACGCCTGTCCGGATGGAGGGCAAACTGTTCACATTATTGGTTTCAATACTCGAGGCGTGAAACGCATTTGGGGATGTTGCTATTTGCAGTCATTTTTTTACGGAATCAGGTCTGAAGTGAGTTATTCCAGCAATGTGATTATGATGCCATGATGTTGCATACACAGTCAGCGTGATTTGCTATGGTGACACCACAAGCTAACCCCAAGCTAGCAGAGGAATTGTTTTGGGTGATACCTTTTTGAAAAACTCACACGCCGACACATGAATAAAGACATTTTTTTGTGAATTTTCATCAAGCTGGAACACAAAGGGGAATGTCTAGCCAAGGAGTTAGGAGAAATGGCCCAGTAAAGCTGCGGTTGACAGGTAAGCGAATTTAAACCCCCTCCTGCGCCTCTCGGAACGTTAGCAAGTTAGCCTGCTAGCCAGGCTAAATAACGTCTGCTGACGGTAACGCTGGACACTGGCATGTGTGATTATACAACTGTTCAGCTCGTATTGTAGCTTATTTGTAATTGTTTTTATTGCATTTAATTGCTGTAATTGTACCTGAATGTACCTCAAGCCAACGCAGTAACCAGCATTAACGTTACAAGACAGTCAATGAGGCTGCCTAGTTAGCAAACATTAACGTTAGCTGTGGCAATAACGCTGTTTATGTTGTTACCCTTGCTCGCTAACGATACTTTTGGCTGCTTACTAATGGGTTTCTCCCAAAGGTTAGCTTACATAAATGCTTAAGATGAATATCTGCAAGTCTTTGCTGATACGTTAATTTAAGTGTTGTGTCGTGTCGTCATTAAAACAGGACTACAACTAAACATCAATCCTTAGGACTTCTCTTCTTTGCATTCATGTATATTTCAGGAGGTAAAGGACATTGTGTCAGTGGCTTCATACTTGCACTTTAGAGGATGTAGAATCATAAATTACAGCCGACATCTTATCAGACGTTGTGCGATTTCCAACGACCTTCATATATAGAGATACACATTTAAATAGCTTTTTCGATTGGTCTGTGAAGAAGAATAACGTCAGTGCAACAACCTAGAAGAGAGATACCACCGCAGTATGTGGTACACACAATTTGGCTGTATATGAATTTTGTACGAAGGCAAACGTGTTTTGGTTTGCTCTGAAGAATTTGTAGCACTTTATGGTTAACCTGCATGGATGGATTTATGCAGCATACATATTTTCAACCCCATCATCTTGTGATGTGTAGCCACATCAAATGTGGTAGCCACATCAAATGATAACTGATGGTGTTCAGAAGATACATGGCTCAACTGAAGGAAAGAACAGAGAACCTAAGATTGTCTCATTGTGATGAGACCTGTGTTTGGTGATAGATCACTGTTCTTGTTTTAAGACTTTCAGCGGGCAGTATAACGTAGGAAGTGTCAAAATCCTTTGAAGTTCAAAAACCTGCCCAGCTATCCTTTCTTCTCACCTGCCCTGGGTCTCCTTATTCCCTCCTTCCATCTGGGGAAATGGTTTTAAATGGGCTGCACTGGTCTTCATACAGAATCCCAGGAATGTGAAACCTCAGGAAGGAAATGTGAGCCTTTCCCGGTCATAGACACATCCTCTGTCTGTCCTTCACTGAAGAGAAAGGGTAAAGAAAACTGTGTGTGTGAGGGGAGAAAGAAATTGGGCTTTATATGGAATGTGACCAGAATTGCTGCTCACACAGTGATGCTAAGTCTGCTTAGATTTGTGGATTCATTTAAGCTTTACACGTGTTTAGCCAGTCGTGTCCACACTTGATTTATGTGTCTGAAACCGTGTGCATTTAGACCAAACATTGCATACCTGCTGAAGTCCAGTTTTACTTAGTCTGCTCTGTGGTCTCTTTAATAGTTTTTGCATTTTTTCCCTGTCAGAGGTGACTATAATTGGGTAAACCAAACTTTTGGGTCTTAGGAAGTTAACGGATTTTGAACTATTGTTGTCTTTGGGTTTTATGTTCCTAGAACATTTTATTTGTAAAGCAGTTTGAATAGGCTTATGGACTATTTCCCCAAACCTATTGGGTTTCATCTTGAATTTCTGTATGATGGATGATATGATGACCTAATAAGGTGCTTTCAGACCAAAAGCGAAGCGAGCGTTTGGAGCGGTTAGTTTACATACAAAGTCGACGCAAAGACGCGTAGAGCCGCGATTTCCTGTTGGGCGGCGCAAAGTGACGCAAAGGGGGCGGGGTTGATGACGCAAAGGCAATGCGAAGGAATTCGCGTGAGTTGAATATTTTCAGCTCAAGCAAGAAAGTCGCATGGCGCTGAGTCACAATAGCCTATCAGTGTTGAGATTGTCCGTACATCACCGATGGCTTCAGAGCGATGTGTGGCGAGAGCCGGTGTGACACCAAAATGTGTGACCTATCAGATTCTGTGACCCAAATGGCAAGTTAAGCGCCAGAGGCTTTGTTGACTATGTGAAGTGGTTGCAGTTTGGTTGGGTTTAGGCCCCCAAAGTACTTGGTTATGGTTAGGAAAACATTGTCGTTTGGGTGTAGTCACAGAATCTGATAGGTCACAGATTTTAGTGTTACACAGGGCAGAGCGGGCAATTGAAAATCTGCTGGCCGGCTGAGAGCTGCTAAACTTGGGGGAGAGGAGCAGGGAGCAGCGCTGCAACCATTGGACAAAGAAACACCTGTAGTCGGTCTGGATTCTGCTCTGACAACTACGCCGTTTACTCGCAGGAGGAGCTCGGAGTAAACTGCTTTTATTAAATTAGCTTTTTACTTTAGTTTTTGGGATTACAACATTGATTTATCTTCACTGGAGCCTCTCAGCGGCTAGCTTCCATGCACATCCGGTTCCAGTGTTGTTGCAGCGTCATTAGCTCTGTGGGACTACGACTTCATATTTATATAAAAACCAGACATTACTTGGAGAAAAGAAAGCGAGGAGGTTGAACTACCTGGTGAGTTCAGAAAACATGTCTGTAACTTTATTCCAGCTATTATTGTACTTTACTGTGACCAAGTTAGCATAGCATAGCACTGATCGATCCAAACTCCATTCAGAAAACAAACATTTTAGAAGATGTTGTCCTGCTGTCTTGCTGACAGACTTGACAAAGCATGAATTCATATGTTTAACAAATCTGCATCATGTTGTAGTTTATAAAAGCTATAACATCAGTTTAATCCATTTATTGCTATTTAATCACAGCAAAGTGTTTACTTTGGTTTCATACAGCTGTAGTAATGGCGAGTTGTGTTTATTCACGTTAACGCGTTAAAATCGCCTTCTTCCTTTGTGTGAAATTCGCGGTTAGTCGGAATGCCGCATTATACTGGTTGGTGACTTGTTAAAGTACTGTTTAAATGCTTCTATAACAGGTGCTGGTCATATTATTAGAATATCATCAAAATTGATTTATTTCAGTAATTCCATTCAAAAAGTGAAACTTGTATAATGTATACATTCATTCCACACAGACTGATATATGTCAAGTGTTCATTGCTTTTAATTTTGATGATTATAACTGACAACTAATGTAAACCACAAAATCAGAAAATTAGAATATTGTGAAAAGGTTCAATATTGAAGACACCTGGTGCCACACTCTAATCAGCTAATTAACTCAAAACACCTGCAAAGGCCTTTAAATGGTCTCTCAGTCTAGTTCTGTAGGCTACACAATCATGGGGAAGACTGCTGACTTGACAGCTGTCCAAAAGACGACCACTGACACCTTGCACAAGGAGGGCAAGACACAAAAGGTCATTGCTAAAGAGGCTGGCTGTTCACAGAGCTCTGTGTCCAAGCACATTAATAGAGAGGCGAAGGGAAGGAAAAGATGTAGGAAAAAAGTGTACAAGCAATAGGAATAACCGCACCCTGGAGAGGATTGTGAAACAAAACCCATTCAAAAATGTGGGGGAGATTCACAAAGAGTGGACTGCACCTGGAGTCAGTGCTTCAAGAACCACCACGCACAGACGTATGCAAGACATGGGTTTCAGCTGTTGCATTCCTTGTGTCAAGCCATTCTTGAACAAGACACAGCTTCAGAAGCGCCTCGCCTGGGCTAAAGACAAAAAGGACTGGACTGCTGCTGAGTGGTCCAAAGTTATGTTCTCTGATGAAAGTAAATTTTGCATTTCCTTTGGAAATCAAGGTCCCAGAGTCTGGGGGAAGAGAGGAGAGGCATGTTGCTTGAAGTCCAGTGTAAAGTTTCCACAGTCAGTGATGGTTTGGGGTGCCATGTCAACTGCTGGTGTTGGTCCACTGTGTTTTCTGAGGTCCAAGGTCAACGCAGCCGTCTACCAGGAATTTTTACAGCACTTCATGCTTCCTGCTGCTGACCAACTTTATGGAGATGCAGATTTCATTTTCCAACAGGACTTGGCACCTGCACACAGTGCCAAAGCTACCAGTACCTGGTTTAAGGACCATGGTATCCCTGTTCTTAATTGGCCAGCAAACTCGCCTGACCTTAACCCTATAGAAAATCTATGGGGTATTGTGAAGAGGAAGATGCGATACGCCAGACCCAACAGAGTCTGCAGAAGAGCTGAAGTAATATTCTAATTTTAGGAGATACTGAATTTGGGATTTTCGGTAGTTGTCAGTTTTAATCATCACAATTAAATGAAATAAACATTTGGAATATATCAGTCTGTGTGTAATGAATGAATATAAAATCCAAGTTTCACTTTTTGAATGGAATTACTGAAATAAATCAACTTTCTGATGATATTCTAATTATATGACCAGCACCTGTATATGCAGCCTCATTGCTATTTCTTGGCCATACATTCTCTCTAAGCGAGAGCCAGTCCCAGTAAAACAGTGGCTCTGTATCAATCTATGCTTCAGAATTCCATTTTAATTCAAATTAACTTAAATAATTATGAATTTCAAATTCAGTCTTTTTTTTCTGGTTTGCTAGTACCTCTTTAGTAAATTGCTGTGCTTAACCTCCAACTTACTCTGTTGTCTTTATGTGGCTACAGGTCTGTGCAGAAGGTCTGTGCACTGCCAAGGCACAGTGATTACACTGTGCTGTCACCAAGAACACTCTGTTTCCAACTTGAACAAGTTACCCTTGCAGAGGCTTTTGCTTTATGTCTTTGCATTTCGCAGCCAGAAGTCTGCGCTTACTTTGTCAAAATAAAGATAGTTTTTGTCCTGGCTGTGAGTCGGTGTGCTGTTATAGTTTGCCACCCTCACTGGGATTACCTCTCGTCACAGCAGTGGATTAGATTTTGCACAGGGTGGGTTTACAACACACTGCTGGATTTTGACCGGAGTCATCCCCAGCTTAATCATCCCACGCTGCATTCAAATGCCACCTTCCAGTTTCTCACAAAGCCATTTTTGGACCCCCTCCGTATGTCTAGAACATTTATCTGGGACAGCTGCTCTTTGATGCTTAAATTAATAAAAATTTCCTTGTTTGGGTTTGCTGGTAGGCAGTGTGCTGTCGTGTTGACAGCAATCTTGGGTCTTGAGAGCTGTTATCCCCCCCCCCCCCCCCCCCGCTGTATCCTGTACAATGAGAGCTGGTGCATAATTTACTGAAACTGAACAAGAACAGGGTGTTTTCCATCACTTTCCTTCACTGGATGGAATTTGGAGTTTCTAATGGGTGAATCCTATGAGATGTACGAGGGGATGAATCCATCCCTCATCCCTTTTCAAATATGTCCTCTTGGCTACACTATGGTGATGCTGTCTCTGTGAGAAGGGGAATCTGTCTGTAATCCATTTCATCCATTAGCTTCCAGTTGGCATGCGTGACACTAAGGAAAGCAAGGAAATCCACATGTGCATTTTTCATCTACTGTCATGTGTGTGTGTGTGTGTGTGTGTGTGTGTGTGTAGAAGATGGTGCTGAACCTTATGTGTGTGCTGAAGGGAAACTGGTGATTTAGATAAGGATCCTGCCTCCGTCACTGTCTTGGCATTAGGACTGGGGCAGAGTGCATTTTAGGGAAGTTATCAGGGACCACTGTCTCAGCATTCACTGTCAGCTCTCAGAAAGTAATGCTGTGTGTGTCAGCTTGTTTGTATGTGCAAGCGCAATGTTTGTGTTTTCAAAACAGAAGACAAACACACACTTTCACGCGCACGTGCACACAGATGCAGTCATACACACAGTTGAGCTTCCACAGGATGTACTATCGGCACGCAATGGTGAGCTAAATTAGGGCTCTCGTCCTAAAATATAAGGAATAAATATTTCAAAGAGCACTATGGTGGCAGTGAGAAACCAACTGTTTTAAATTATGATGCCCACATGGGATTGAATAATACATTATGGATGAGCTTTGTTCACATTACACAAGTTTAGAATTTTAAAAATGTATGATAAAAGATTACTCGAAGAGTATTTATGTTAAGTAGTAATTATTTACTGGATTATTTGCTTGAATATAATAAAGCAGCAAATGAGAGAACAGTTCTGTGTTTACCTGAATCTGACAGGTGTCTTATACATACTCATTTGTGTGTTGTTCACAATTTAGGATCCTAACATCTCTGACTCACTACTTCATCCTCTTCTACAATAGATTAACTTGTGCCTGCCAGTCTTGCTGGCCTCCCCTTACGATTTGAATGAAAGCTGATTACATAGTGATAATCACATTGTGAGCTGCCTGTATCGTGGGGACTTGACTATGAGACTATGCATGTGCTAGTGGTGTAATTTATTTTGTTACATATAAGGTGTTTAATTTCCAAATGCCGCCCTCCCCCTTTAAACAATTCAGAGTTTTGACAGTTGAAATGTGGACCATAGTTAGTGATTATGATTCATCAGCTCACATTGTACGCGAGTCATACAGTGACGTGTTGCGGCGTTGCTCTGTTTTATGTATCCCTGAAACCAGCTTAATTTAGGAACAGGCAGTGTTCCAGGAATAAGTGCAGTTTGACCCAGTTATGAGGTAATTAACGGGCACTGCTCAAAATTCCTGATTCCTGCTGAAATTGCCACTAAAATACTAGGGCTGTTCAGATTTTCATCAAATGTATTGTGCTACCCCACACATATTGAGAAATATGGGGTGAAAAATTGCCTTGAAGCTTGCCTGAGCTACCCAGACAGTCAGTCTGATAAGTAAGCCATAGCTGTTCACTATGCACCTCCATATATGAAAAAGCTGTGTTGTTTTTGGAGGTCAGTGAGCAATTCCCCTTTGCAGTCCACTGCTCTTTTGAAGTCTGATGTGCAGTGCTTGTGCTTTTTTAACCCAGCAGGTGCAGAAGTATGAAGTGCTCAAACCTACGTTGTCATTTCCATACTACTTACTTTCTGGAATCAAACACTTCCTCTTTGACCTGGCTCCTTGTTTTTTTTCTGAGCCTGTCAGTCACTGTGCACAATGTGTTACTCTGAGTCTTGTGAAGGGAGCCGAGTGTGTATGCACGCACAGACGTGTATGAGTGAGAGAGAATGGATGTGTTTTCAACTTGGACTCTGTGTGTATGGTACATTCTTGCTTGGTAGCATGTGTGGTTGTATGTTTATGTGCTTCAGCTCAGATCTTGTACACTTGATCTGCCAAGACAAGAGAGCAGCCCATATGGGGCAGTCCCCCACTGCTGCTGTCAGCCCTTCTGTCGTCATCTCTCCTTCCATCAGCTCATCTCATGTTGGTGCTTTTTCTTATATCTCCTGTCATCGCTCCTCCAGTTAACATATTTACTCCCCTGTTAAAGTCCTCTCGTATTCGTTGTGCCAACGTACCCTCCTCTCCTTATCTTGTTGCCCTTTTCCATGTGAAGCACTGAATGTTAATTTCTTAAGCTCGCCAACCTTCTGACTACCTAAAGATCTGAAGCCAAAGTTAGTCTTCTGGGTGCATGTCGGCTAGATCTTGAATGACTTGCACACAGCTGAAATGTAGAGGTTGTCAGGAGGTGGTTCCTAACTCCTGCAGAGAAAGTATAAACTGTTGTCTGAAAGTAGAGATAGACACTCAACACGGAGTATTCATGTTGCAGCTTGATTGTCCAGATTAAAGCTGCAGAGAAAATTGCGTTAAAAATCACTTTAGGAAACAGCCAGTGATGATGGAGAAAAGCATGTTTCTGCTGTGCAATGACCACGTCTTACAAAAGACTGCTGTAGGCTTATGAATTTTATATTATTTGTAAGAGCTTTCATCAAAAACAGCCCTGTAATTTTCAAGTTGGCCATTTCATCATACCACTGGTACTCCCACGCGGGTTTAAAATACCTTAGCAACTACTGTTGGATTAATTGGAACGAGCTTTTACCTCAGGGTTGAAGGAGGTGGCCTCTTCTTGCAGAGCTTTTCAGTGTCAGCCTTGATGTGTTAAGGAATAGTAATTAGGGATGAAACTTTCAAATCACGATTATAGTGACCAAAATTATCATGGTTATCAGTATTATCACGGTACTGTAAAAATGTGCCAAAAAATATTAAAATGTACTGATAGACACACTGAAACCATTTCAACAAGTTTTATATTGAAAACTACAAATACAATTGCCATTTTGTTTGCATGAAAAATAAAATAACAGCAAATACCTTTTGTAAACATATGAAAATCATCTAAGTGCGCATTATCAAGATTTTATATTATATAGGTAATACAATGATCCCTTGGACAATTACATGAAAACAAATAAGTCTTTAGAAGACAGGCATAGTAACTGCAATGAGCCCAAAAACTGACATAAATACAGAGGAGTCTGTAGTGTTTCTAGAGATGCTGGTTGGTTGACTCTGCCGACGCACACAGCAACAGAACAACGTGTAGCGTTTCTACTAGAGCAGCAACACTGAGAGCTTCAGTTTACACGCTGTTAGCAAGTCAGAGAGACAAACCAAAGCTAAAAGTTAACTCACCCTGTGTTCACTATAAGAAACCATAAATTAGAAAACTAAAATATGACCGGACTTCAGAGTGACTGAAAAATTTCTGCAGCGTTGTCTTCCGCTGTGTTGTCATTGACCCAAACAAACCCACGTTGCATTCTCAACAACATGCATTAAAAACCAACAAATGTAACTAGTGATTTATTAAAGAGGTGGTATTATGCTTTTTGGCTTTTCCCCTCTCCTTTATTGAGTTATATATCTTTTTTTGTGTATGTAACAGGTTTGCAAAGTGAAAAAGCCCAAAGTCCAGCCCAAAGGGAGTTCCCATCTCCCACAGAAAGCTCTGCTCTGAACCACTTGAAAACAGCTCGTTTGTAGTCCAGCCCTTCACTTCCTTTACTTGTGACGTCACAAAACGCGTCATAAAGCTTGCCAAGCGGCTAGCGGGGTCAGGCACGCCCTCAAACCAAGCTAGTCTGAGCGGAGGCCCTTTGGCTCGACTCGCCTTTGTTTGGTTTTACATTGTAGAAATGTTGTACCTGCCTCCAGGTACTTTTTTTTGTATCACCTCACCTCCATCGAGGTTCCAAGCGAGCTGAGGGATACTAAAATGAAAATGAAAACACGACAGACTGCTGATTGGTCAGAGAGAATCGTCACTATTCACTGCATCATCATTGCGTGCGCCAGACAGAGGCCAGCAACAGAAAGTTTTATATTTTACAGTTTTCGTATGGAATTTCACCACTAAATCCACTTCTGAGAAGTTTTGAGGTGAGAAATCAGCTGTGTAGATTTTATTGACAGTTTTCCGAGAAGTGATGGCGGAACGAAAATGTGCTTGAATATTTTCGGAGTGGAGGAGCTCCGCAAGTGGCTGCGGGGGAAGCCTGTGCCAACCCACGGGAGAAGCATGTGAGGCCGGCCAGCCAGCCGCCCGTCACACAGACCGCTGCAGCAACAACGGCAGAGGAAAACACAGCTGGAAGGTTTTCATACCTCTTATCTGTCTTTACATTCTGAGGAATGTTGAAACGTTTTAATGTAAAAAAGAGAAAGCTGTGTGGATCGCTGGTGTGTGTGTCGCATTGAACATTACGACGCGGCAATTGTGTGTGGCGTCACTATGACAACAAGCTACGTACTATCTCTGGGTACTATCTGCAACGCAAAACGGAGCAGGGCCGAGTAGAGTCGAGTCTATTGATTTGCGTTATGGTAGCATTTTTCGGCAAGGCAGCATAGATCGTCAGAACACCGGCAACAGTTTAACGTTTAGTCCTAAAAGACGATGCAACTGGAAATTCACAATCACAACCTGTAAGTATGCTTTATTGGTTGTGAATTATATTTAAAATAAACACGGTAATGTAACTTCACAGACTGTTCAAGTGTGGAGTTGTTGTAAACGTTGGCTAACACAGCTAAAGTTATAGCTATAATGCTAATGTTACACCTGATGTGAAAGCTACTAAACAAACGTTGAAATTGTTTGGCCAATTTTTATGTAACATTTGAGTTGAAATATGGTGATTTTTGTAGTGATTTATGGTAAGATGTGGAACAATGATATTGTGGACTTGCAACTTATACCATCTGCTCGTTTACGGTCGCAGTCTGAAGCGGCTTTGATTTGGATGTACCTTGTTTCTTACGACCCGCCCTTCTCTGCTTCTGATTGGCTAGTAGTCCTTACCTGCGAACTGCGCATGTGCAACTCCCAGCAAAGATTTTATATAAGTAAGATGCATCACTCTGTAGCTCAAGAGCGGAGCGTACAACACATAGGGTGAAAAGAGGAGCTGCAGCAATGTGCAGTATGAGGAAAAATGTAAACCTGTTCTGGTACAACCCCTAATTAAGATTTTTAACCTGAAAATAAGCATAATACCACCTCTTTAAAATTGAAGTGGACATTTGGGATCTCGTTAAATGTAATGGCAGTTAATTTCAAATGAGAGAAATGGACACCAAGGCTGTCTATATTCTTGGTACTGTGTTGCAATCTAGTTGCAACAATAAGTGATCTTGAACTAAGGGACAAAATACAGGACTGTCCTGTAATAGTTACATCACTGGGTAGTAAATCTAACAGTAGTGAGAAGTTTGGCACACCAAAGACTCCTTTTGTGCAGCCAATTGTGGCAAATGTCAGTGCTACACTCTTTGAAAAAGTGTAAACTTAGTTTATCAGATGCATAGTGTGTAAAATGCATAGTTTGGCCATGAACATCGTACTGAAATTTCCTCTAGTGTAAATATTCAGTACTATAGATTAGTCTGTATGCACTGCCCCTGCCAGGAAAGAGATGATGCTCCTGTATCCGTGTGTGTCTGAATGTCTGCTCGATCTTGCCTCTAGCATTTGGGGTCACTGTGTTGTGGTTAGGTTTTGTAATGCAGCACTCTATATACCCAAACTTCCTCCAGCTCTGTTTAGTCTGCATCTCTAGCATAACTTGATCAATTGACCACACACCCACCCACAGGTTCTACACTCATTCAGTGTTAACGTGGCTCTTGTCATCATATGGAAACGTTTATATTCACTTTATGATGCAGCTGTTCCAGCTGTATTTATTCTTTCTATCAGTATATCTAAAAGGAAAATACAGTGGACATTGTTTTCAGATGCAGCAGAATAGACAATGATTTTGCTTAATTTGTAGTCAAAACATGAAAGATCTTCACTTCACATGTGGTAATGCCAAGCAACAAATGTATACGTAACATATAGCTTAACTTGTCTTAATATCACCTCATGAGTCAACACAAAGCAGAACTTGAGAGCACTTGTGACATTTTAACTCCCCAAAATAAGCAAAAACTTTTAAAATTGAAAATACAAAAGACACGTGGCCTGTTGTTCATGTTTTTAAGAGGGACCCGCTGTTTCTAAATAACAAAATAGGACAGTAAAACATTTGTCACTTTAATCTTGATTTATCAGCCTTGTTTTCATGATAATCATAAAAATTATGCTGAAAATACAATGACATCTGAGTGTGTGTGTGTGTGTGTGTGTGTGAACCCTTAGGACAGAAATACTTTCTGTAGAAACTAGATGTCCACTCCGCTGTATGATTACAAATAGGGTTATCTTGCCAAGTCGAGCGATTTTCATCAACTGCTAATGTTACACTTTTAAATTAAAGGAACGTGGAGAGTCTATGAGACAATGCTTGTATTTGTTTATGGTTAGGGCAACTTTTGTTTTGAGACTCAAAGCCAGCATCTGACCTTGTCTGCATAATAATTTAATGCAGAATAGTTAACATGACCTCATGCTCCAGCAGTACTGACTGACCTATTTTTCTTCCTTTTCCATTAATCTGTAGATACTGAGCCAGAGTCAGGGCAGTATTTGTCTAACCAGTGGCTCACCTGGACAGCAGTAGCTCAGGTACAGGTGTCTGGTCACTGTGATGATGGCACACAAAAGGCTGTCTCATCTCTGATTAATAGGGGCGGGCGTTTCGTGCAGAAAGACCATTCGATAGTCAATCCGAACATTCTTCAAAGATCATGACCCATCCCTACTGATTAACACAACGTAGTTGTCGAGTTAACACTAGGAAAACTACATGTTGGAGAGTATGCTAACCTAAATCCACTAAATCCCTAAATTCACTGAAAAGGTTTTTTGTTTTTTTTTAATTAAAAAAAAAGTGAATTTATTATAAAATGTTTGCCTATATCTACTTGCGCCTTTAACCTAATGCTGGCACTCTCCAGTCAGTCCCTGAAAATGAATTGGATCTACATAACAAACAAACATTTTATTATTGCAGCCCCTTTTCCCCCTTTTCTTACCCCATTCATATTCAAATGCCCCTATGAAATCAAGCTCTTAGAATGTATTTTTGTTTTGGATTCTGGCCTCGCTGATGCCGATTTACCGGGATATATTTCCTTAATGTGGGTGAAAAGGGAATACAGAGCTCTACACAGTTTATAGTAATCTCACTTTTTCTTCCATGCTCATATTTCATGCTCTGGGGGAACCCCGGGTCTCTGGTGTTTTTGTATTATACTCTTTCTTTTCATTGATTTGTTTTCAGTTGACTTGTGAATATTCCTATTAGGTTTAACATATTTAACACAACCAAAACAAAGCAGACACAAAGGAGCAATGCTCTGGAAACATGTCAGCTGTGTGCAGCTGGAGAACTCTCTATTAACTGAAGATGGATGCTACTTGTAATCTGATCGTTCTGTAATGATTTGTTTTGAAACACTACTGTTAAAAATGACAAAACTAAGCTGGCTTAGCATTTTCACGCACTGTCTGTATATCTCAACACAGTACTGTGTTTTAGGAGAAATTTGGCATATGAGGAGTCTGTGACTTAGTAATGAAATCTCACAGGGCGCTGCCAGTCTCATAACTCAGCTTTACTGTTCTCCACTCATGACCTGCGTTTTACCACGTAACACACGGGGAGCTTACATGCTTTCTACTGGAATTAAACCTTTTGTGCGAAGGATATTTGCTTGAAAGCTGGGCTCAGGGAAAACGTGTGACTTCATTGCAACAAATGGGTCAGTTTAATAAAAATTATCCTGTACAATGGTGTGTGTGAATGGCATGTATTTATATTGTTCTGCATTGGGTTTTTTGTGTACTACATCACAATATAACCTATGCACTTTCTCTAGATAGCTTTGTACAACTTAGACTTTGGTTGTTTCAGTCAATCCTTTTATCTGCTTTTCAAATTACTTTTGAACTTGGTGGCATCGGCATACTTCTGAGCAGGAAAATGGAAAGACTGAACACCTCACTATTACATAACAGCCTCTGACTGGAGTGGAGGTGGTCTTCAATATGCAGAATACATTAAACTTTCCATGTGCTTCAGGAGGATTTTCCTGCAGAATATCGACGGGAAATATCACCTTTTCTTTTCATATGCCTAGAGCTTAATATTTCTGACAGCCTTTGAGAATTATGAGGGAAGGTGAAAACTTGAGTCTTAAAAATTTAATTTGGAACATGTGAAAAGGCAGGTAATTGGTCTACAAATGTGATTTTTATTTTCTGCAGTGTTGCTCTTGTGTTTTACTGCATCCTGCCTACCGCTCTTCCATTCACTGCATGAACTCTCTACCTCTCCACTGCAGCCTCTCATGATGTGTCTCTGTATCATGTATTTTTTCTCTTCAGTCGTTTGTTCTCTTTCTTGAACAGGACGTCCTCATCTCTCTGTCATTTCTCTCTTCCTTCCTCTCCCTCACTCACCCCCGGATCTAGTCCAGACAGCTGACAGACGACTCTGCTGGTGTGGCTCCAGCTTGGTGTATTAGATTTTTTTCTTTATCTGTTCTCAACTTGTAATGTGTACACACACACACACACACACACACACACACACACACACACACACATACACACATATACACATATACACACATATACACACATATACACACATATCCTGTTTCAGTCCCACATCACAGTGCAGTGCTTGTTAAAGTTTGTTTAGGGACCGTGGGGAGTCTGTAAGGGTATTTGAGGGACCCCGAGAAAAAGTAATAAATTAATTGTGGTTTTATTCACTAAAAAAAATAGAATGCATAAAAATATCACTTTTATCACTATTGTGCCCTTATATAGTGTTGATAGATACTGTATGCTTATCAACTAAATACGCCGTTGATGTGGCCAAGAATGCTATTAATTTCTTCTTTTTTGTTTTAGACTGTGTTGTGTTGCCTTTAACTTTAGTAGATTAATGTTAATGAACACTAAAACCAGTTCTGTAAAAAGTAAAACAACTGAAACAATTTTTTTCAAAACTAAACTGACAAAAAAATTGTAATCCAAAACTAACTGGGATGCTATAATAGCATCCCAGTTAGTTTTGGATTACAATTTTTTTTGTATCAGATTGATATCAGAATAAGAAAAAATAGTTTTATGCCCATATACTCGGCTTAAATGTTTTTGTGTGATTCTCCGTAAAGTCCAGTGCGCAACATCTAAGAACATCCACTGATCTATCACTGTTGCCAGGTAAAGCTGTAAATATTAACTGGTTTTTGCCTGAATAAAAAAGAGGCTTTTCACTCTTCAGTGGTGTATTTTTTAAAACCCAATCGAAGCAGGAAGGCAGGTTAGACTTTAAGGGCCACACTTTCCTCCCCCTCACTCTTTTCCTGCTACTGTTTCTGCAGTCTGACTACCCCAGTGTGTATGTCTGGTAGACCACTCAGCGTGTCTACTGTATGAACACGCAAACACATACACACACTCACATACACTGCCACCCCCCCACCCCCGAGTCTGTGTTTTCAGTTTCAGTGTGGGAGCGAGACAGTCAGAGGGAGAATGTAAGTAATGTAGCAATGTTTTTTGTATCGTGGTGATGAGGATCAAGTAGCTCGGACGGCGCCGGTGTCCCACTACACTGTTTAACATAATCACAATAACAGCAGGTTTTCCCACCTGTCAACGAAGGTCCAGAAGTAAAGAAAGACAAATCCTCCTATGCCTACTGTTATGCATCACCAATGATAGGCATGTTTTGGTACTACTACATCTGAATGAGGGGAATTACTGAGTCTTTTGAGAGAAACCAAGAGCTCACATGCTTATTATAGACACAGGAGATACATTCTTAGGCCGCTCTGTGGTGCTTTGTTGCACTGTTAAAGACTGTTTTTCACAATAGTGATTGTCAGATATTTCACAACATTTTGCAACATATATGACAGTCCTGCTGCTTGATGACAAATTAACTGTGTGAATGTGTTTCTCAATGGAGCTATGAAAACAACAGCCCGAAGCACAGTGTTTAATTGAAACCTTTACAGAGATAGCTGCAAGGACAGAACTCTGTGCAACATAAGAGAATAGAGTTTGTAGTCGAATACCAGAAGAAACGGCTGTTTTGACACAATGTGGGGTCCTGATCTTTTGCATGAAAATAAGAATGAATAGTTTTGTATGCAACCAGTGTTCCCCCATTACAGTACTGTTAATAAAGTACTGTCTGCCTCAGAAGTTCTGTAGTTGTATTATTGCAGTAAGCATGTAAGCTAAATGTGGTCACTGTCAGGTTATTGCAGTCTAGTTATAGATGCACTTCTGTGCCGCACATCACCACTCTCCACCCACAGACAACAAAAAGCCCTGGACTCGCCACTCCTCCGCTAGGCCCAGCTGAACATTATATGTAGGAAGAGATGAGGGGAAAACCACTGCAGCCCAAAGTAACCTCTCTCCATGTCATTCATACTCAGAGTGACGGGAAACATGGCAAGCACCGCCGCATCTCTCTCTTTCTCTGTTTTTCTTTCTTGTTGTGCTGTCTGCCTCTTTCATCTCCATCTTCACAGTAGCTGCCTGTCTCACACATCTAACTACTTGTCTCTGAGCTTGATCTTCATGCCCTGTTTTTCTGTAAACAAGCTACTTGAATGACAACATAAAAAGAGAGATACCAGGTGCAACTGGCATTTACTGTATGTTAGATGTATTTCATACTTAGACACATTCTAATGACTTGGCACTTCCGCTGTGGCTGTGCCATATTGTCAGTGGGTGGTGGGCCTGATGGTGACATATGGGCAGTCATATCCCCATATGTACAAGAGAAGGCAGCAATGGCACACTATCTGTTTGAGACAGACTACTGATTCAGCTTCTTCACACTATAATTTAACTTGCATATAGGCCAGTTTCACACTTCATCCAAATGTTTGAGTCTGAAACAGCGGTCAATTCGCCCCACTCCTGCTGGTCTTTACACATTTGTTGTGATTGAATGACAAGAGCTTTAGTGTTTATATCATGCTGCCTTAATTGCCCACTTGCACCTAACATTAACATTACCAGCTGTGGAAAACATGGATTTGTGGGTAATTTATATATAGAGGATTATCCTTTTGAAACTTGTATTGATAGCGTTACAACCCTGCATATTTAACCCAGCTTACCATGACTCTTTCAGTGCTTGCAACACGTACGGCAACTTTGCCTGAAACGGCGATGATAGGACAAATTAGAGGAATAGTTGCAGTGATTGATCAAAATTGCAAACTGCGCTGAATTCACGGATTTGTTTAATGTGTGTTCAATAGTTGCGATCGCAACATTCCAAAATCCTGGAGGGACTGGTATGATACAGAACAAAAAACAAGTTTGAGGAACTAAATTTCAATCAAAATTGACAGTAAACTTGAGAGGAATTGGCGTTCCACCAAAGTAGAAAATTCTCGTTTAATTTGGCATGATAGTCTTAAAACTTATAGGAAGGCCCTCCGTAATGCTAGAGCAGCGTACTACTCGTCATTAATGGAGGAAAATAGGAACAACCCAAAGTTTTTCAGCACTGTAGCCAGGCTGACAGAGAGTCTTCCCATAGCTCTCAGTAGTTATGATTTCATGAGCTTCTTTAATGATAAAATTCTAGCTATTAGAGACAAAATTCACCAAGACCTGCCCTCAACTGGCACCGACTTATCTCTAAACTCAGGAACCTTAGAAACAGCTGTAGAACCAGATACATGTTTAGACTGTTTTGCTTCCCTCAATCTTTACCAACTAACTTCAATAATTTCTTCATCTAAACCATCAACCTGCCTCTTAGACCCCATCCCGACTAGGCTGCTTAAAGATGTTTTACCCTTAGTCAGCACCTCTATACTAGATATGATCAATCTATCTTTATCAACAGGCTATGTACCACAGTACTTTAAAGTAGCTGTAATTAAACCTCTTCTGAAAAAGCTCAAACTTGATCCGGATGTTTTAGCCAACTATAGACCTATATCTAACCTTCCATTTCTCTCTAAGGTTCTGGAGAAAGCAGTTGCTAAACAGATGTGTGACTTTCTACAGAGCAATAGTTTATCTGAGGATTTTCAGTCAGGATTTAGAGCTCATCATAGCACAGAGACAGCACTGGTGAAAATTACTAACGACCTCCTTATTGCATCAGACAAAGGACTTGTCTCTGTACTGGTTTTATTAGATCTTAGTGCTGCATTTGATACCATTGACCATCAGATCCTATTGCAGAGACTGGAATATTTCATTGGCATTAAAGGAACCGCTCTAAGCTGGTTTAAGTCCTATTTATCAGATCGATTTCAGTTTGTACATGTTAACGATGAGTCCTCCATGCATGCCAAAGTTAGTCATGGAGTTCCTCAAGGATCTGTCCTCGGACCAATCCTCTTCACTTTATATATGCTTCCTTTAGGCAATATTATCAGGAAACCTTCCATAAGCTTTCATTGTTATGCAGATGATACTCAGTTATATCTATCGATCAAGCCAGATGAAACTCATCAGTTAGCTAAACTTCAAATGTGCCTTCAGGATGTTAAAACCTGGATGACCTGTAATTTTCTCATGTTAAACTCCGATAAAACTGAAGTTATTGCTCTGGGGCCTAAGCACCTCCGTGACGCATTATCTAAAGATATAGTTTCCCTGGATGGCATCGCCCTGGCCTCCAGCACCACTGTGAGGAATCTTGGAGTTATCTTTGATCAGGACATGTCGTTTAAGTCTCACATTAAGCAAATTTCAAGGACCGCCTTTTTTAACCTACGTAATATTGTGAAAATCAGGAACATCCTGTCTAAAAATGATGCAGAAAAACTAGTCCATGCATTTGTTACTTCTAGGCTGGATTACTGCAATTCCTTATTATCAGGCTGCTCGAAAAAGTCCGTTAAGACTCTTCAGCTGATCCAGAATGCTGCAGCACGTGTTCTCACAGGAACCAGGAAAAGAGATCACATTTCTCCTGTTTTAGCTTCTTTGCATTGGCTTTCAGTAAAATCCAGAATAGAATTTAAAATCATTCTTCTCACCCACAATGCTCTTAATGGTCAGGCACCATCTTATCTTAAAGAGCTCATAGTATCTTACTACCCTACCAGAGCACTGCGCTCCCAGAATGCAGGGTTACTTGTGGTTCCTAGAGTCTCCAAAAGTAGACTTGGAGCCAGAGCGTTCAGCTATCAAGCTCCTCTCCTGTGGAACCAGGTTCCAGTTTGGATTCAGGAGGCAGACACCATCTCCACATTTAAGAGTAGGCTTAAGACTTTCCTCTTTGATAAAGCTTATAGTTAGGGCTGGCTCAGGTGAGTCCTGAACCATCCCTTAGTTATGCTGCTATAGGCCTAGACTGCCGGGGGATTTCCCATGATACACTGAGCTCCTCTCTCCTCTACTTTCTCTCCCTCTGTATGCAACCTCATCCCATTATTGCATGTTACTAACACAACTTCTCCCCTTTCTGGTAGTCTTGTGCTTTCTCGTCTCTCTCCTCTCTCCTCCTATCACTTCCTGCAGGTTTTCTGGCTCTGGAGCTGTGGAGCTTTTGTAGAGTCTAAGGTAGAAAGCAGTTTGTTCAATATGTACACTGTACCTTGTTTTTGTTTTCAGGTTTTCTCCCCAAACTGTTATGGGATACAGAGATAACTTCATCTCTGCCTCCCTTCATCACCCCCTCTCCTTTTTATCACATTTACTTTCTTTTTGCTCTTTAATTTTCCCTGTCACATTTCTCAGCTGGCTTCTGTTTTATTCGTCCCTATCTTCTCCTCCATCACTGCAGTTCTCCTTTTTTATTGCTGTCCTTATTTTAGTGCTCTATATCCCCACCTCCCCACCCCAACCTCTGAATACTGTTTCCACTTAATAATCATGGCCATCATCTTCCTCTGCCACGGTCTTCTCTCATTACCTTGTTTATAACGGCTGGTAGTTCATACATAGATGGGTAATAAATTTATCCTGGTATCCATATGGGAATGAACACATGTAGCACAAACATATTTCATGCACAGAAAAACACACACACTCATGGTGGACTCATAGTAGTTGTGGTTTATAGCACTTAAAGGAGATGGGCTGAATAATCAGTGTAACGCCCACTAATATAGCATCCTTACACATGTTTTTAAGATTATGTAAATATATCCCAAAGAAAAAAACATTGTATCCACACAACTTAGCATGTACATTTACTTCCATGCAAACTCATACTTGTAGTGTTCAGAATCACACCCAAAAAAAAAAAGTGTCCAAACCTGCGTTTTAGCATTTTTTTTGTATCTGAACTTGTTACATGTAACACTCCTACAACTTACAGATTCGGTTGCTCGGTAATAGCAATTTTGTTGGGAAAGCTAAAGTTATCAACGTTCCCTGGTAATGTTATGTCTTCATTAAAGCTCCGCTTTAATCTTGAGAAGCTGCAGAGCTCCATCCTCTGTTCATTACTCACTGTAACTTACACTGTACATTTCCAGCTAAACTGAAGCCTATTTTTGACCCTTTTTTCTCTGCTCGCCTGCTATTCACCAATCTTGTGCAGAGCTTTGCGTGCATGCCATGCGGCTGACAACTGCATGCTCGTCGCTGTTCCTCATAGGTCTATTCCAAGTAACTGTTTAAAAATGATATTATATTCTTTGTATGGTTCATCAATGGTGAGAAATGATCTGAACGTCCCTCGAGGTGCCGACAACACGGCTACACCAGCACAGCTGATGGTCTCTTCCTCGTCTGCCACACACACACACACCTGCCGAAGCGCACCGACGCCCCATATCTTAAGGGTTAGGGTTAAAATTTTTGATTTATTCACACACTTTATAAAGATTTATTCCTTTTTCACATTTTTGTTTACAGCATTATATGTTGAAATTTATATCATAATAGGTTGTATATTAACTTATTGGGAGAAAGCCCCAGTTAGTTTTATGTAAAATGAGACATTGAGCTCGCCCATATAGCCAAAAACGTTAGATCCTACTTTCATAATGCCACTGCGAAGACTCACTGTGAGATTGGCAGTTGAATGAGGCTCCACCCATCGAAGCATCAAATCTTCGACTATTTTTTTCTGATTCCGCTGGGAATTGGACCAGGTGACAGACCTTAAGAATAACAATATAAAGATAGCCAATCTTCTTGCTGATGGTCTTGTTTGCTTATGAAGGTCATATTGAGTATGACAGTCTGTTCTTGTAAAGAGGTTGGACTAATTTATATCAGCTAAAGTAGGTGGATTTAAATAATCTCCCAGCCTTAACACCGTGTCCACTTGGGGAGCAGGGATGGAAATTAACACCCGCCAAATGCGGGTGGATTTTCCGTTTGGTGGCCAAATGTTGAAAGGCTACCCACCAACAAATATTTTTGATGTAATTAGCAGCAGACTGTTGGTTGTTGTTTATGTTCTTTTCATGTTACTTGTGTTTGATTGGTGACGATTTGTAAGGGGTGGGCGTTAGACTGTATAAAAAAATATTGATCCCACAAAACCTGTGATGCTGTGGCACCAGGACTCTGTCAGAACCAGGAGGCCAGAAAAGACCGTTTGTAGAAAGTGAGAAGTCTGAGGAGGAGGTTTAAGTTGAACGATAAGCATGACAAGAGTGAGCAGTGATAAAATTTAAGTTGAATGATTAATAAGCATCTTTTAAGTTTATAAAACAATTTACTGTTATGTTTTAAGGACATTTAATAGAAATAATATAATTTTGCTTCAAATTTCACTCTGGCCTCTTCTTTAAGTTTGTATTTGACATAATACCTTATTATCTCCAATTAAAAGTATGGAAACAAATGTATATGTGATACAAAAGGCAATTTATTATTTTGGCCGGTGGATTTTTTTCATCTATCAGCCACCTTGGCAGGTGAGCCAAAAAGTTAATTTCCACCCCTGATGGGGAGGCATAGCATGAGCAGCACTTTAGCAGAGCAGCAGCAGCTTCAGTGCTCCTACGTTGAGTGTAGGTCACCCACACTCTGGCAGCACTAAGAGCCATATACACACTCGCTGTGGTTACACGCACAAAACAGAAGCGTATCTGTTCTAGGGCTTTTTCAAAAGGTCGATACTGAAGAATTCCACCTAATACATCATTCATTCAAAGTCATTTGAACACAACCAATCTAACCTAGTGTATGGTCTAGCACCTACAATTTTTGAGTTTGAACAGGTCATTACAGTTTTCCCACAATTGAAAAATGTTCATATTTTGAATAAAAGTGTCAGCTCTAATCTGTTCTGACACCCATGTGTGATGGACGACTGAAAAACGCGGCTGTAATGTCTACTGTGCAAACATGCCATTAGTGTACCTGATAAGTCATATGGGAATGACTTTCCTGTGGTGTCATATTACACCCTCTGTATCTAAATTGGACATAAATCCAAATGCTTCCTGTATGCGTATTACATTAACTTTGGCTTGTTTCTTTTATTTCTGTGTCCTCCCTTCATCCCTTTCTCTCTTCTTTCTTACTTGGTTTCTTACTGCCCAAGCTTTCCACCTTATGTGGCTGCTGGCCTCCACCTTAAAACTCGTTTAGTTTATTCTGTTAGTGCTTTCCTAACTGCAGTACCTCTGCATATCACTTCCTATCTGTTTGAGGACATTTCTGTTAATACTTTGTCAGAACGCTATGGCAGCTTCTTAGTGAATGAGCGAACAGCAAAAGCGGTGAAATTTTGCCCTTGGGTATGTTGAGGTTGTGGCTGTGCAACAGTTAATTTGTTCTTGTTAGCTAGCAGACATTTTTCAATTGACTTACAGTGCAGCTTTAAATTAAAAAGCAGAAAATTTGAAATGCTATATTTTCACAACTGATATGTTTAGGTTTTGTTATTAACCTCTGATACATTAGATCTGATGACATCATACTTGCTCAGTTTTAATATAGTAACATGATCCCAGGCCCTGTTTATTAAATAATGGAAACCTAAATAATGGATAAAAGTGCCCTTGTATTTCAGAGGGTATGCATGTTGTTAGATTAAATGGCTCATCGAAGTTGAAATGGTTGAACTTTGGCTGACATTTATCTGCCATCCAACAAGATTTATACAACCCACAAAACGTTTTAAGACATCTAATTATAGCCTTGGTGATTTCAGTGCAGACAAATATCTAATTTGTATCCCATTTGCACACGATACATTTATATAAGTCATTCTCTGGTGTATTTTCCTCATTCTTCTTCATCATTCTATCCCTCCTCACCTCTGTCATCTCCTTATCTCTTTCCGCCACCCCTCCTGCTCGCCCCTCTGTGTTTCCACAGTTGCAAGAGTGTCATCATTGTCAAAATTCCCTGGTCCAAATTAATTTCTCCCCTTTCTTTACCTCCCTCTGCTTTCCCATATTTCTCTTCCTTTTTCCCCCTCTACTGTGTGCATTCCGCAGATTTGTGACTCTAGATAGACCTTTCTCCACCCCTCCTCACATTCCTCCCTCCCTCCCTCCTAAATTCCACCGTAGATGCCTCCAGATAAACACATTGTCCTTACCTTCTCACCCCTCTCCAACCCAGTCCTCCTCCCCTGTGTAGTGACTACGTTCCCCTTCCATTCCTGACTCCAGATTGTTGGCGTCTCCTTGGGGAGTGGGGGGGGGGGGTTGTCAGCTGTAGGCTGCTGGCCTCTCAAATGAATGACATAATTGGCATCCAGAGCATTTACTGGGCTGGAGAATGGGCGGGAGGTTGGGAAATAGAGTAATGGCTTTCCACAGGAAGTGTAATGTAGATTAGATCCCCAGTTTGGCAACATTGCCCAGTTTTGGATACCCAGAAATGCAAATTCATACAACAAGGTTATTTTTTGCTGCAGCAACATAAAGTTGGTCACGTAAACACAGTGTACTTGTGCTTGACATTTTGCCAACACATATTCTCTGTGTGTTCTAGTGAGTGAGCGAGCCCGACAGGGAGGCGTGAGGACGGGAAGAGGAAGTGTTTTGTTTAACTGTTGAACAATGCTGTGAATGAGACAGTATGGTGCTGTAGCAAGAGTCATAATGGGGCAAAGACAAAGGATGTGGACCTTCCCTTTTAAATCTGAATGACTGTCATTAATGACTCGGAGGAGGAGGGGGAGGTTAAGTCTTTTTAACATAGAAATCTGTTGGCTTCTATAAATGATTGTTGTATTTTATAGTATTAAAGTATTTTATAGTGTATATAGATAAATAGAAAATTTACAAACACACACCACATTGGCTGGCATCAAGAGGTAAAGTTTGCTTTGAGCCATATGCACATTTCATTACTTGGTAGCCTAGAAGATTCACATTGAAGATCAGCTTGTTGGTATACAACTGCATCTCTCACGGTCATCCTACACTTTTCAGTTTTGGCAGGGTGGCGTTGCAGTGTTTCGGTGATCGATTTTGGGGCTAGCGGGGTACATTTCTATTTCTAGTAGTTAAGGTTATTTCTTATTTAACCAATTTAATTCTACTTCATTCCCCACCTTTATTTTAGTGTTTACTCTTTAGCCTTCTTGAATCTGCTGCCTTTTCTCTTACTTCTCTTTTCCCCGCACACTTGTACGCCTACACCTCTGCTGCAAACACAGCAGCTTGCCACCTCTTTCTGTCTCTCTCTCCCTGTATGTGTCTGCTCTGACGTTCTCCATCAGCAGTGGGCTATATTTTATAAAGACTGTGATTACGTTTTCAGCTGCATGTGGAGGAGGCTTGTGACAAAGCCTGTCGAAACCGATGTGGCACCAAGTGACATCTGCACCGCTGTGTTCACTGTTGTTTACCTGGTCCGGGCTTGTGAAAAATCTCTCCATGCGTTTCTCTGCAAAATGTTAAAATGGGTCAATACTCCAAATATAGCTGGGCAGCTGACAATCATAATAGTATTTCATTTCATAAACAAAATGCAGTTCAAAGTGCTTTACATTCACAAGCACTTAAATGAGCAAATACACCTAAAATACAGCAGCATGCACATACTCCACAGGCACAATATACAGGTATTAAAACTGGAAAGGGGTAGTAAACAGGGCTATAAAATCAAAATACATAAATAAAAGTGTGTTTAATCAGTTAAAAGCATGCATGCAACAACTTTTTGGCATCTTCCAAGGCGTGGAAGGGTCTAACTCTGGCAGAGATTTTTGACAACACTTTCTGTACAACCAGACATTTCAATCTATTAGAAATAATTTCTTTTTGTGTACTGGTGCCAACTGTAAGAATTTCTGTCTTGTCCTCATTCAGATATATATCTTGGTGACCTGCCCCTGTAAAGTCTGTGTGTGGGGAAACACTGTGTTGGTGTTGGCTGTATGCACTCTGTTGTAGGGAAGTTTAAAATGATCTAGTTAATGCTTAAACTTGACACCACACCATACACTGTTGAAAATGTCTTGTGACACATTTGATTGCCTCCCTGCTATGCTTAGGTTGCATTTAATTGAGTTGTTGCAGTTCCTGTTTTGAAGTAGTGACTGTTGGGTCGTTGAACCTTTGTTTTCAAATCGTTTAAACCTTTTTATGTCCGTCAGAAAGTTTTTTTTATTTTTTAAATAGACGCATGTTCTGTTAAATATTTGAACTCCAACAACAATAGGTCTAGAAGCCTTTATTTCACCGTGAAAGATGTTGCCCTGAGGAGGGGTTTTAGCTGTGGGACTCGAGCTTTTTCATGCTTCCTAGACAGCCACAACACAGTCCTGTGTGTTGAAAATGTCTAGACAGCCCTCAGCCACACTGTTGACCATGCTAATATTTGGTAAAGATTTACAGTTAGAGTAGTAATGTTGTGTTGGTTAAATACCAGCATAACACTAAACAAACACATTAGCTCATTATTGAATCACAACTTGACTGTGACAGTCACTGACAGGTTGATTACACGTGTAAAATTCAAAAGTGCATCATTATTGCACTAAATTTAGGTTATATTCCCAAAAAGGTGAAGAAAGCTATTGATCGATTTTAGATGATGGGTCTGCGTAGAAGCAGGGTGAGTTGTGAGCAGCTAACACAGATTTTAAATCATGACAAATGCAAGTATGAATATTTTCAGCCTTGTTGGCTACAGTCTGTTATGCTGTATTTCAGGTAGAAAATGTGAAAATGTGCTTGCTCCCCTTACATTAAAACACAAGCTGAACATAATGTCCAATGGAAGCACCTGCGTTGTTTTGATGTCCTTCAGTGTACATGTATGCACTGCATCCTTGTCCATTGGGCTTAGTCAACACTATTACATACATCGGTCAGTGTTTCCCCTATATGTATTCAGGAGCGGCGGTGCGCTGCTCCTGAATCACGGCCGCCGCTACTAAAATTTCCCACGATCAATAAACTATGCGCTACAAATGTTTTCACTTGCACACTGTGCGAGCACGGCAGCACTCGGCTCGCTTCCTCTCCTCGTTCTATGCAGAACATATGTAACAGATGGTGTTATAAGAGCAGCGTGACTCTGAATCAGGCTCTAGCTTTTCAAACTGTTTGTTCAGAGATATGGTGAAAATAATGGCCCAATATGATGTGAAATTACATATTTTTCATTAGAAAACACAAAATTTTCTTGGGGGAGGACCCCCCAACCCCCGACCAACACCAAAACATTCATATAAGCACACATTAAACTGGGAAAATACTGCAGTTTTAAGCTATTTTAAGGTGCATCGCATGCTCATGGACACAAGAGCAATGTTACTGAAACATGTTGTTTTGGGGTTTTATATTCAGACAAAAATTTTGCTTCACCTCCGCTGTTATAACTCCATCCTAGGTGAAACACTGAAGTTTATTTGTTTTGTGAAGTGACTAAAAAATTCCTAGAGGAAACACTGCCTGTGCAGTTACCTTTCTGTAAACAAAACAAATTTTTTGTAAACTTGTCCCCATACACCAGGTGCCCTAGAATCAAATGTGCACTAAACTGAAGCTAAAATAAAAAGATCCTAGGATCACCACTACAACAGCAGTGTTCTTCATAACCGCATCAGCATCCAAGCTCAGAAACTGGATGCTGATGCAGCACGACTTGACTGTCCCGTCCTTGTAGTGCTGCCGGAGAACTCATTTAACAAATGGACCACAAAATGGCTGTACTTGACTGTGGAGTTGGCAGTGCACAATCACGCAATCGTCTACTGGAGTTACTGACCACAAACCCTTTGTCTAGGGCAGAGCAGCCTAGATCTATGGTTTGAAAATGTTCACAGAGTGCTAGAGTCATGCTGCTGGTTCAGTGGACTGTACAGTGCGAATCATACACTGTTGTGAACTTGAATAAAGCTCTTGTCCTTTGTCTTGTCATCCTGTTTCTCCTACAATCCTACAGTATTATTTTCCCAGTTATTTCTACAGTGCCTTTCTACTTTTGCTGAAAATCCCCACACGACTCCCACAGCTCTCATATCTTATTCAGTGGAATAATACCACTATGAATGAATGATTCATACCACTCAGAATTAAGTGTCCTCATGAATGTGTGTTGGGACAGCATTTTCAGCAGCGTTTGTTGTTGTCAAAAAGGTATTGATTTTGTGAATTGTGCTGCTCTTATATTTGTAAAACTCTAAATGACCTGATCCATCAAACTGTGATGCAGTTTCCAAAGAGAGCACCCTGTTTGGGAAAGGATTTGAACATCTGACTCACCCCACCAACCTCTTTTCCCAATGAACAGAGTGAGGTGTTAAATAACCATTGCAAATGGCGACTTGGAGACTCCCTTGAGAAAACAAGTAGGAATCCCTCGACACCCCTGTCTGTTTATTACCTTTCACCTTTTGACCAGAACTAATACCAACCTTAAGCATGACCTTTTGTATTCAGACAGATGGAGACGAGACAAAGCTTCCGCCCCTCTAACTGCCTCTATTTGTGGTCCGAGGGGCATTGTGCATGCTTTTTAATGAATACTGAGGTACTTGCTTTTTGTAATACACAATATAATTATCATACATAATTGTGCAGTGACTTATGTAAATTGCAGCATGTATATAGGTCTTACTGCAGGGGAATTTTTCATTCTACTAAATGTAATTATGGCATATTACATTAAATTATATGATGATCTCATTGACAGGGAATCAGACAGGTCTCTTTAGTGTCCTCTCTGTTAACATGAGTCTACAAGACGAGCATGATATTCACACAAAGTTAAAATTAGATCTTTTGATATTCTATTTGATTTATGAGTCATCTGTATATGACCCTATGATTCAGCGTGTGGCTCTGATTTTATACTCCGCAGGTGGTTGGACATATTCAAAGGAACAGACATCAAAAATATTGTTTTTCATATCCTCTTTTCATTTAATAGCCTTTAAATTCTGGTTTGCAAGCTCAATGAAGGTGTTTGCTTAAACAGCATACTACCGGTTCCCCTGGGGATGTGAAACTATGGTTGACCTCTGGAGCCTAAGGGCATATTGTCTGGGTCTGTCTCCACCTCCCTTAGCTACCAGACAATGGTAAAGGCGTTATCCTCGTATGTTTGTTGCTTAGATGGATGGGCTTGGTTTGGTCTGACTGTTTTGATTTATGGCTTGTTTCAGACTGGGCTGTGTTGACTTACCTACAAATGTTCACAAAACAGCAGCTGTTTCAAATCCTTTTAATACACAATGGAGCAGAGTTGACCCCTTTTTGACCTTTTAATTACTATCACAGCTTAGTTTAAGATGAGGGCAACTTTGGGTGGTTGAATGACTAAATCATCTATTTTTAGTGAAAAAGTTAATGTGAGCTCTTATAGTAGTCTGCAGTAGTTTTCTTCCCTTCTAGAGGCTGATTTTCCCCATATACAGTAAATGCTCACAGACTTGGGCTGTAAATGTGAGAACAATTAGATTTTGACCTTATACTGAGGAGTACATGGGTCGTCTTTAATTAAATATATCTCATATTATTGTTGCACTGAAATGTCTTACATATGTGTGACTTGTTTGAAAGTGAGAACAACAATCTGGACCCACAACCAGTGTTGCATCAACACCAGTAACTAAGTATCTTGTGTGGACTCCCTCCTTGTTACACAGTTGTCAGAGTTTACTTTTAGAGGACCCCCTGGTGATGGTAGATAGTTGTTATCTACCCCTCTGCTTAGTGAATTACAGGACACTAGTGTGCCGGCGTATTTACTGCCTCTCCTCTTACTGTGAGAGTGAGGGTTTGTGGTGGGGACGATGATACGCAAACGACACAGAGGGCAGCTTCACCCTAGGGCTTCCTGCTCGTTCACTGATTCCTAGTTGACCTAGCTTTCCATGTTAGGGTCTGAATGAGTCTGGTCCTCTGCCAATCCTGGGTCACCATGGCCAGCCAGCTGACATGGCAACTATTCAACACTGCTAGATCCCCATAGGGCGTGAGATGAGATTTGATTCCTCATTGATGATGCTAAGCCCAAATAAGATTATCAACATATTTACTATGAAAATCCTTGTGGAGCTACTTTTATTTATAATAAAATCCATGGGGGCTGTATTTGCTGCAGTACGTCAAATAGAGGTGGCCTGAGAAATGTTCTCAGTATAAAGGCTGGGACATTTGAAAACACAAATATTTTGTTTCTTTGATGCAGTAGTTTATTTCTCTGCTCACCATCCAGCTCATTTATCTGTTTTTTTTCAAATTTTATTTTTGTACTCTGCTCTACTCTGATGACAGTGCTTTTTCTACAGCCATGCAGGGCTGCTGCATAGCTAAAGGTTGAACAGAGAAACCCTCTCACACAAACGCTAAGGAGCCCTTTATAGAAGAGGCTTTCCCCATATTTCAGGGATGAGAAGTTCATCTATAATGCAGATCTCTTGTGTAAAGAACACTTATTTCTAATGCACATGTCCAGATGGCTTTAACTTGCACCTTGTTGTTGCATTCTTTCTCATGGTACTCTGTCAGTACCTTGTCGTTAAGTGGGACAGACAGTTGTAGCAGTAATTTAGGTAAGCCTTCACCAAGCCTGATTCACCATATTTTTGTGCCTTCAGAAATCAAACCTCACTGGTAGTTTATCTCTGAGAACGGTGACTCCTTTTGAACCTAGTCGTCGTCAGTAGCAGCCCCCTCCTGTGCCTGGCAGCACAGTTGAGGACAATGAGAGAGGCTTTTCCCTCTGTGGTAATTGTGGCTGAGACAGTGGAGCACTGTGCAGGTTAATACCTTAAGCTTCATTAGCATAGTTTGGTAACCAGTGCTCAGCATACTCAGTTTAACTTAGTAGCTACTTTAACAGTGTTGCCTCTTCAGCAGTCATGTGCACCCACATCAAACACACTGACACACAGGGGTGGGAGAAATAATCGATTCTTAAATGCATCGCGATGCAGACGTGAAAGATTATGAATCGATTAACAATCTTGGCCTTGGGTAGTCCTAACGACTGTAACGACTGTCGTTACAGCAACCAGGAACACTAATGAACCGGCAGTATCGACGATCCTGGCAAACGACCCCACTGAGGTTAAATAGCTGAGTTTCCCTTCCAGTCAGTCAGAACTGAAGAAGTCCTTTAGATGAGGGACGAAACGTCTTCCAGTATCTTCAACCAAGTCCAGTTGCCCATGACTTTAACCTTCGTTGGATAAATGTCTAAAAATCGATTATTTAAATGTTAATTGATAACGTAATGTTGACGGAACGTAAAAGGCGGAACTCGCAGAGCCGTCGGTGTCATAGCCTCCACCCTCTTTAACTCATCCGCCCAGAGATCCGAAATGCTCCCTGTCTGGACACTTTCAAAGATCTACAAAAAAATCCAGCTCTTTACCCAGGCATTCAATCCTGAATGACTTTATGTTGTTCTGTAACTATGTGTAAAGCGTCCTTGGGTCCTGTGAAAGGCGCTAAAATATTTATGTAGCGTTCCCTAAATTAGTAACAAAGTAATATTAATTATCAGCTGTATGTCATTCCTAATTAAACTACTACTCAAGGGCTCAACACATCAGGCACAAGCTTAGACTAAACTGGTGTACAGCTCTGTCCTGTATACTGTACATCCTGATAATTATATTTCAGTTTTCAGGAGTCTGACAACTGGTTGTTAATGAAATGAGGGACCATGGAGCTGTGGTTAATAAAGGAAATTAGGGATGCAAACTACTGCTTTTAAGCTAATTAGGAGACGTTTCTTTTGGATTTTAATGTGCAAATTAAATGCTTCGTAATTATCCAGGGATCCTGTATAGAAAAAATTATGCATCAAGATGCATCGATAATCGTTTTATAATCGAATCGCAGCCCTCTGAATTGTAATCGAATCCTCAGGTGCCCAGAGATTCCCACCCCTACTGACACAGCTGTGATAAAAATCTAAAATTGAGTAATAACATGTAGACATTTTAGCTAAATTTCCCAGAACATGACTCAGCACTTTTGTCCAGCAGTTTCAACTGAATGAATGAAGTGAACCAAAATGGCAGCTCAAGTTAACAATCTAGTTGTTTTTTATTTATATAGCACCTTTTTTAAAAACGCAGTTAGAAAGTGCTCCACAGTATAAGAAATACAGTATGCATATTAAATGCACAGTATGTAATTTCTGCTGCCAGGGGTCTCTCACGTCAAAACAACAACAAAAGACAATTTGTTGCAGTGAAGTAGCGCAGGACCATGGGAGATGTTGTCGTCATTGTTAAACAACCACCACTGCCGATAAAAATGTGGTGAATCTATCTGATGTTGTGAGGTGTCTCATTGTGAATACCTACAAGAAACTGATCCCCCAAATTTGTCTGTTTCACAGTATACTCCAAGCTTTTACTCAATCACAACATTATGACCAGTCTAAGATAATTTAATGCAGTATTAAAGCTTCCCTTTGGACTCTTAGACCTTAGTAGTGCTGTGGAGCTGTTTTGAGTGGGTCCCAGTTTTGTTCACGCAAGTGACTCACTATTCCACTGATCAACAGGTGGTGGTAACATGCCAAGATATGCTGCAGTGTGCCAGCAGTAAAGAAGACTGCAAACGAGTAAACATAGATGTAAACCATGCTGGATTTAAGAAAAAAAAAAAAAAGGAAAATTGACTTGGCAAATGTTTTATGAGGAAGGAAATACACTCAACACGTTTGTAAGACCTCAAGGGGGTACTCTCAATGTGTTTTGGTGAGTATCACCTAAATGTTAACACAACTCCACAAGGGCCCTTTTCAAACCAATGGATCGAATGAAATTTGTCACTAAACCTCTGCGAATACCCTGATATACATGTGCACAAAATATGCTCATACATACATCATTGGTGGCTGATCTCGGAGTTGGATTCTGTGTCCACAAATGTTCTGCCAAGACTTCAGCCCTCTTTTTCTCCTGTTTTTCTCCTGTCTGCCGACAACATGGTGTCCATTTTATCCCACAGTAGGCTTTTCTGGCTGCCTCTGATTTGGCCTGTGCCCATACTGTCGGCTTTGGCGGTGTAATTTCCCCTGACAAGCTGATGGTTAGTGTTCATCGTGTTGGGCCAGTCACTGTAATTTGGTTTGTGTTGAGATCGTCTGTTCCCATGTTGTGATTCTGTCTGGTTTGTCTGACTGTCATTTTGGGCACTGTCAAGGTCACATTGTTGAGTGGGTGTAATGCTAGGTTGATTTCCAACGCCTGCTTGCTTGTTTGTTTCTCATCCGTGGCAAGTTTACATACTCTTACATGATCTATTGTGTAATGCATGTACATGATGTCTCCGGCACAGCACAGTTTTGGCATAGGTGTTTTAATGTGCTTGAAAGATGGAGTAACAACAAAACCTTTAATGATAAATTGTCTTTCTCGTATACAAAGTTGACATTTAAGCTTAAAACAGCTGAAGTTAAGCTATTGGTCTGGCGGTTTCACATGATTCTTAAATGAATAAGGACGTCAGAAACTCCTATATGTTAAAGTGGGATAACTTAACACTTACAGTGCTAGAGTGTAAAAGACACACTTGAAACCAACTTAAATAAACTCACTAGTCTACAGTGCTTTACTGGTAGACTCTCTAAAGAGTTATCTGCTTTGTGAGTACGTAACTTTCTAGTCCTCAAATATAGTAGGACCACCACTTGTTCAAACATTATTTCCAGAAAATAAAATTGTCTTGTATTCGGGCCACTATGGTCATATATAAATAAGACAAAGACTGCTGAGAGACAGTACCCACCCAGCCACAGCCTGTTCACCCTGCTGCCATCTGGTAAGAGACACAGAAGTATCTGCTGTCGTACCACCAGACTACAGAGCAGCTTCTTCCCTCAGGCTGTGAGAGTCCTCAATAGTAAAATAATTTTATTTCTATGACTTATTATTTATTCACCCATCTGCTGTATATAATTTTTGTATGTTTGTTTTTGTTAGTAGAATAAAGGGAACTACAACTTAATCCTGTAATACAACCCTGTGTTGTAAAATTATAAATAAATCTACCTTGTTCATTTGTTGTATGCAGCTAGACTACTTTATACCTACATTATGATACCTTTCTGTGCTCATCTAAACATGGTCACAACAGCTCCTTGACCTGGATAACTGCATAAGAATTGTATCCATTAAGCTACACAGGATATTCATAGACTGTGTCATGTTTTCTAATGATGGTACTACATGCACACTTGGTTGCTGTAAATAGATGCTCTTGCAACAAGCTTTAGCCAGTGTTGTGTATGGACCCTTTTGGAAATAAAAGACATAGCCTAGAGTTTATCTGCCACTGGGTAGAGCATAACGTTTTTATATCTAATCTTGTGGTATTTATTTCTGCTTTATTAGACTGTGGTAGAGGGGAAGTGGCAAAAAATATTGCAAGAGAAAGAAGATGACAAGCCGCAGACATGTCTGTAAAAATTTAAGTATAATAAGTGAGGTAGTTGTTCTTTTGCCCAGAGACTAAGGCCATGATTTGGCAGGAAACTTGAGGGGGGGTCACCTGTACATGGATTGATAATGAAGTAAACGTGTCTGCCCATGACCATGAATAGAAAGAAGTGAATATAGGAAATGGATGCATAAGTGGAAGCGCTTGCAGAGAGACTGAACATTGTATATAGGTTTTCCCACACCTTTTTTTCTGTCTCTTTGCTTAGAGTTTATCAAAACCTATAATTAATTTCATCAGACAAGTCATTAGGATGTTGGTCTATCTGCTGGCAGTCCACGATGTTTATTTAACTCCCTTTGGCATCTCTTCAGGTCACTGCTGTTTTTATTGTCTTTGTCATGCTGGTTTTCTCTGCCACTGCTCTTAATTGTTGATGCTTGGCATGCTTTGTCTCACTTTATAATTGTCTAAGATTGTCTCACCAGCTCCAAATAAAACATTGCCCTGCTTCAGTTCACCTAGGACCTCCAACATGCTAGGAGGGAGACACTTGGGGTGGGAAATAAAAAATACAACAGCAGACAAACACAAACACAGACTTGCCCTCTTACGTTCTCTATCTCTGTTGAAAAGCCATTGTATGTTTTCTGTGATGCGAACCCCCCGGGACATGCTTAATACAGGAGAGAGTGCTTTTCTTCTCAATATTTTACAAGGAGAAACTGTTAAATATGATCTCCTGACCTGTGATGGGACAGTGGAGATGCACAAACCAATATGTTGGCAAAAGACATCAGTTATTACTCAAAGGAAACTGTGTCAAGTTTTACAGCTGAGACAGAAATTGATTGCTGGATTTTTACTAAAACATTACCAGAGAGAAACAGTTAGCCTAATTAACATGTTATTGATGATACATTATATCTGCAAAATTTTAAAATGATATTAAATAGTAGAATATTTCTCAGAGTTTGTAATATCACTAGCAAGTAAGAGAGATGACTGCACAAAACGGCTATATAAGCAGACAGGTGGCTTATGATGCACTAATGATGCATGACACTAATGATGAGTATCTGTCCAGGGACAACGGATGAAAAATTGCGTTTTGGCTAATTCTGGTGCATTTGCAGCAATGTTAATTAATGTACACTGTCCCTGTCAAATAAACTAATTAATAAATAAATAAATAAAGGCTGAAATACATTTGTCACTACTGATGTTTTATATAAATGGAATACAAAGATTAAAAGAAGAGAGATCACACGTTCTTGGAGTGCTGCTTGTTTTTTCAAAAATATATGTGAAATACTGTGTACTTTCTTACAGCAAATATTCAGAACAAGAAATAGATGTATAGAATAGTGCCAAGTTTGTGCACATCTGATCTTTAACCTGTTATTAACATCTCTCTGTATGTCTTCTCTTCCAGTCCTGTGTGCAAAGAACCTGGCAAAGAAAGACTTCTTCCGTAAGTAGAGCCTATTTTTACATGTTGCTATTCCTGGCACATTCCCTCCCTCGTGCATTAGAATGGGCTTTGTCAGCAGTGGCAGCTTGCTGGCTTTTGAAGCCATCCTGTAAATGAAGTCCCTTAGGAGCCTGTCTTTTATACACCGGGAGGCCTGGCACGCATAGGGACCCACCGCTAACCTAACTTCTAGTAATGGGTATCGGTTTCATTAGCACAAAAGCACTAGACTTAATTAAAAAGGCTTTATTTGAACTGTACAGAAATTACACCTTATTTAGTCCAGCTCATGCCCAATTCTGAATGGCAATTACATGAGGATAAATGCAAAGTTCAGGTGACATTTCATCATCTGACTGCATTTTGTCATAAAAACATCACATAGCATGTCAAATGATGTTAATTTTGTAGTGGAAGAAAATTAGGATAGTTGAATATGGTGGTAAGTGGTACAAGTAGAGCCTACCTAGCAATGTTTAGCTTTCGATTTGAACACATGCTAATGAGACTTTAGAGAAGCTGAAAAGTCCCACAAATAGGGATGGGTATCGTTAGGAGTTTAATGGTATTACTACTCTTACTGATACTGCTTATCCTTCCCAAGAAACAAAACAAATTAAGAACTGTATTAACATTGTTTGACTTTCTGAACAATAATTTAAAATAAAAAAACAGCAGTGTTTTGAACAAATCACTATTATAGACTCTAATGTTTTGATGATGCAAAATAAAATACAAACGTAATCAATCGACTGGCTAAAACTGCCTGTATATGATGCACTTTCGATAAATGTTTGGACAGACCGCTTGTGTTTCCGCGAGCAGGGTCTCTTGTGTGCGTGCTGTAGCCTGTGAGAGAGCGAGCATGCAGGCTTTGTAAGAGATGTCTCTTCTGAATTGGGAATAGCGAAAATACATCATGGACGATTGTCTTAATCTTATTAGAAATTACACAGTTGGTGAGATAAAATGTGCAAGATAACATTTATGTAGCAATAATAAATAGGGAATATGTTTTCTTAATTTCTCAAGTACTGAAAGCAGAACCGATTACGTCAAAGCTCATCAGTACTACAGTCTTTTATAATTTACCCATCCACAGCCACGCCATGATTGGACTTGATGGGATAAAACACACAAGTGCACACAAACATAATACATAAGGTCATCCGAGGGAGGGAGAAATATGTTTTCTTCTTTCTGGCTTCTAATTTACTATTGCTTTAGGCCGTTTCATCAACTTCTTTTTAGACGATCAGGACAGGAGGCCGTGTTCTGCTGCGGGCATTAATGTAAGAGTAAATGTATTATTAAATTTCAGTAATGAGACTTTTTTTCACCAAAGAATACCTTCTAAGCAACCCACATCTTTTTACCATAATTGTCAGTGATGGTCATGGTAAAAGCTCTAAATTGCAACAGTGGCGGGGTGTTTAGCTAGTAGTTTTGTTCTTCATTTACCTGAACGTCATGGTTGCTGACAGAAGGGATTTCATTTTTTGCCTATCACGGACACACACGAACACACAAAGCCACAGAAAGAGAAGTGCCATGAACGCATAAGGGTGACTGAACAGGTTTGACTTGCGTGAAGTATCGGTGCCCAGAGGTTTCTTGTCATATTGAAAATATGCACATACATGCATGCTCAGTCACACAGAGAACACGAGATAAACACACCATGAAGAATCCCTTATCAGATTTTCAACTAAATGAGGTACTGTGAAAAGACCTCATAATTGTAGTGGCAATTTGGCTTACAAACAGCAGTCAATAATAGTAAATACAAAATGTATTCAACAGTGATTAAAAACTGCAATCCTGTGTTTCCCACAGAATTAGATTCTATTTACATTTATTCATTTAGCTGACGCTTTTATCCAAAGCAACTTACAATTGCTATTTAGGTCAGAGGTCGCACGCCTCTGGAGCAAATAGGGGTTAAGTGTCTTGCTCAGGGGACACTTTGGTAGACACAGTGTCATAGATGGGGAATTGAAACCGGGTCTCTCACACCTAAGGTGTGATTCTTACCCACAGTACCATCACCACCATTTGTTGTGTTAGCTAAATTATACCGCATATAATGTGCTCCACTGCAAATATAAATAACTGAACAATATATACAGTTCCTTTGCTTCAAATTCTGTCAAACAAATAACGGCATCTATACAGTGAAGAATAGAAATCACAATTTCTGACCTGCCCTGCTGCATGTCTCTGTCTGCTGTCAGTGTAACCTAATCTGCCCCAACTGGCTCTCCCCTGCTGCCCTTGTCCTCCGCTCCTACAACTGGCTCTTCATTAGCTATAGTTATCCCTCCCTGACCCTCTCTTGGTGCTTCATGGTGATTGGTGCTTCAGTGTAGCCTATTGAATCCTTCAGTTCAATGAATCGTTCAGTGCTTGACCGGAGCTCTGACTGCGTAGTCCTACTGACCAAATTGAAAGACTGCCCAACTTTCAGTTTGCCTCGCTAACTAGGGAACTGGGATGGTGATTCGTGAAGGTTAAGCCATTGAGCTGAGAATTTAGTTGGATAAAGATAGCGTTTGCAATCTGAAATAGCAGCAACACACGTGCACACACTTCTTTCAGGTAGTGTATCCTTATAGCTGTCCTCAGTAATGTAAATGTTAGCCTGTGCATCTGCGCTAATATCAATCTAGTGAATGTCATCTGGATTCCTGTCTAAGGGCGGGGGGACGCTGTCACAAGTGTATTGGAAACACTGGGCAATAAATACTATAAACACACACACACACACACACACACACACACACACACACAAAAGTAGGTTTATTATTCAGGATGGCTCCCAAGTATTTGGGTAGGTCTCCTGCCAATTTCAATAAACATCTTTGGTTTTACATGTTCAGTTGTAGGAAGACTGTCACCAACTGACAGATTATCCTTCTACTGGGCCATGACTCTGTTTCTCCTTGTACAGAAGGCTTATTATTACAGAGTCATTCGCAAACTTAATTGGAATCAGAAATACTATTGATCCCAGAGGGGAAATTCTTTTACAATTCTGTTACAATTGCTCACTTTGCATATGAAGATATTAAGGACTAGATAGAGAATATAACGAAATATAAATGTAAGATCTAATTAGGGCTGACCCTAATAGTCGATGCTGCGCAGCGAAACAAGGATCATGCCATTTTGGCGATATTGGGGTGCTCAACGTCTGATTTTATATAGAACTACCAGTTTTCTCCCAATGAGTTAATATACAGCCTATTACAATATACATTTCGAGAGAGCGAGAGAGAGAGAACACGAACGATTATAGTGACCAAAATTATCACACTTATCAGTATTGTCACGGTATTGTAAAAATGTGCACTGAAACCATTTCAACAAGTTTTATATTGAAAACTACAAATACAATTGCCATTTTGTTTGCATAAAAAAAAGACAGCAAATACCCTTTATAAACATATGAAAATCATCTAAGTATGCATTATCCAGATTTAAATTTTTTATATACATATTAAGAATATACACAATAATTAATGAATACAATGACCCCTTGGACAATTACATGAAAACAAATAAGTCTTTAGAAGACAGTGACAGTAACTGCAATGAGCCCAAAAACTGACATAAATACAGAGGAGTCTGTAGCGTTTCTAGATACAGTGGGTACAGAAAGTATTCAGACCCCTTTAAATTTTTCACTCTTTGTTTCATTGCAGCCATTTTCCAAAAATCAAAAAAGTTAATTTTATTTCTCAGTAATGTACACTCAGCACCCCATCTTGACAGAAAAAAACAGAAATGTAGAAATTTTTGCAAATTTATTAAAAAAGAAAAACTGAAATATCACATGGTCATAAGTATTCAGACCCTTTGCTCAGTATTTAGTAGAAGCACCCTTTTGATCTAATACAGCCATGAGTCGTTTTGGGAAAGATGCAACAAGTTTTTCACATCTGGATTTGGGTATCCTCTGCCATTCCTCCTTGCAGATCCTCTCCAGTTCTGTCAGGTTGGATGGTAAACGTTGGTGGACAGCCATTTTCAGGTCTCTCCAGAGATGCTCAATTGGGTTTAAGTCAGGGCTCTGGCTGGGCCATTCAAGAACAGCCACGGAGTTGTTGTGAAGCCACTCCTTCGTTATTTTAGCGGTGCGCTTAGGGTCATTGTCTTGTTGGAAGGTAAACCTTCGGCCCAGTCTGAGGTCCAGAGCACTCTGGAAAAGGTTTTCGTCCAGGATATCCCTGTACTTGGCCGCATTCATCTTTCCCTCGATTGCAACCAGTCGTCCTGTCCCTGCAGCTGAAAAACACCCCCACAGCATGATGCTGCCACCACCATGCTTCACTGTTGAGACTGTATTGGACAGGTGATGAGCAGTGCCTGGTTTTCTCCACACATACCGCTTAGAATTAAGGCCAAAAAGTTCTATCTTGGTCTCATCAGACCAGAGGATCTTATTTATCACCATCTTGGAGTCCTTCAGGTGTTTTTTAGCAAACTCCATGCGGGCTTTCATGTGTCTTGCACTGAGGAGAGGCTTCCGTCGGGCCACTCTGCCATAAAGCCCCGACAGGTGGATTGATGCAGTGATGGTTGACTTACTACAACTTTCTCCCATCTCCCGACTGCATCTCTGGAGCTCAGCCACAGTGACCTTTGGGTTCTTCTTTACCTCTCTCACCAAGGCTGTTCTCCCCCGATAGCTCAGTTTGGCCGGACGGCCAGCTCTAGGAAGGGTTCTGGTCGTCCCAAACGTCTTCCATTTGAGGGTTATGGAGAAATTTTTTTGTAACCTTGGCCAGATCTGTGCCTTGCCACAATTCTGTCTCTGAGCTCTTCAGGCAGTTCCTTTGACCTCATGATTCTCATTTGCTCTGACATGCACTGTGAGCTGTAAGGTCTTATATAGACAGGTGTGTGGCTTTCCTAATCAAGTCCAATCAGTATAATCAAACACAGCTGGACTCAAATGAAGGTGTAGAACCATCTCAAGGATGATCAGAAGAAATAGACAGCACCTGAGTTAAATATGAGTGTCACGGCAAAGGGTCTGAATACTTATGACCATGTGATATTTCAGTTTTTCTTTTTAATAAATTTGAAAAATTTCTACATTTCTGTTTTTTTCTGTCAAGATGAGGTGCTGAGTGTACATTACTGAGAAATAAAATGAACTTTTTTGATTTTTGGAAAATGGCTGCAATGAAACAAAGAGTGAAAAATTTAAAGGGGTCTGAATACTTTCCGTACCCACTGTATGCTGGTTGGTTGACTAAACTGCGTAACGTGTTATCATGTGCAGTGGACGAATAGACTCTGCCGACACACACTGCAACAGAACAACATGTAGCGTTTTTACAAGAGCAGCAACACTGAGAGCTTCAGTTTACACGCTGTTAGCAAGTCAGAGAGACGAACCAAAGCTAAAAGTTAACTCACCCTGTGTTCACTGTAAGGACATTTTCTTCAATGAAGTTTCCCTCATGAAAAAAAAAAAAATTTGACCGGACTTCAGAGTGACTGAAAAATCTCCGCAGCGTTGTCTTCCGCCGTGTTGTCATTGACCCAAACAAACCCACATTGCATTCTGCGCATGTGCGCCTGCTTCTGGGAGAGGCTGGACAGTGTTTGCCGTGAGATTATAATAGCGCCGTAACTGTACCCGGTTACCATGGTAATTAAAATGTTTATGGTAATAATAACCGTCTGGAATTTTACCATGGTTTACCATTAAATTGGTAATCGTTTCATCCCTAGTTTAGAGTAAAGTGTATACATCTACAGTTGCCATCTTAAGTCTTTGTGAATGGAGACAGCCAGAGACAAACTTGTGACTGCAGTTTCATATAAATGGGTCAAATGGGGGTTGAACATGTCATATCATCACACACCTATTTCCTCCATGAAAGCGGTGTTAGTTACCTCTCTAGGTTCATGCACTTGCTAAACAAAGTATTTGCCTCTGTCTGTTTTTACAGGGTTGCCAGATCCTTTTGCCAAAGTGGTGGTGGACGGCTCAGGACAATGCCACTCTACAGATACTGTGAGAAATACGCTGGACCCAAAGTGGAATCAACATTATGATCTGTAAGTCAACAGGAGCGCCGTGGAGCAGTGTGATGTGCTCCTGTGCCATTTATGCCTCATTAATAAATGAATGCTGTGAGGGTATAGATTTGTGTATGAAGTCATGCACCACCTGAAACTCGAAACTGTACAGAAAGCATTGTTGTCACAGAAGTGTTGTATACCGGTTTTGCTATCTAGTGTGTCTCTGTGTGGAAGCGCTACAACAAGTGTTTCAAGAATGTAGATTGAGTCTTCACTTTACCGTGTGCAGAAACACCCATCTATCAAGCTTTAGTGCTTTTACATGAGAACAAAACATCTTGTAGAGTGAGATTCTAGACATTCCATATCTCAGGCCACATTACATTACATTTATTCATTTAGCTGACACTTTTATCCAAAGCAACTTAAAATTGCTATATATGTGAGAGGTCGCACGTGGTGCAAGGGGTTAAGTATCTTGCTCAGGGACATATTGGTGTCTCATTGTGGATTCGAACCCGGTTTTCTCACACCAAAGGCATGTGTCCTATCCACTGTTCCACCACCACCCACATCGAGACATATGCATATGAGATCTTTTTTGGGGGGAGGAAAACACAGCTCATACTGAATAAACTGATATCAATTTCTACTTAAAACAGATTCTTTCTATTTTGGGTAATAGAAGATGGTAAATATTTTGCTCGTGTATCCTCTGTGAATTGGATTTTTTCTGGCTTGCTCACTGAGCCATATTTTTTACAGCTTTATATATATTTAGATTACTACTTTATTTTAGTAATCTCCTCTGGGTTAACGACATATCAGCCTTTTGTGAGTCTTCTTTTTGAAACCTGATTTTTATTTTTTTTTTCTCATTAAGAGAGCTCCCCTTTCACTCTGTCAGTCTCAGAAATAGAAATGCAAATCATTGGTTTTTCAAACTAAGTCTATGAATAATGCAGTGTTCAAAGAAACCAAAAGCTGCTCATATTTGCTTTTCAAATTACTGAGAAAAGTTACAATAACATGTGGTCATTATATTGTCCATTGGCCTCAAGCTATGGACTACAAAAAGACTAGAACAGGACGACCGTTACACTCCACAAGTGCCCCTATGAAACTATGTACTTGACTCAGCAGTAGGAGGAGTGTTTTCACTGGGGTTGTATGTTGTGAATGTTCCCTGTACTGAGGTCTGTGTCGTAATCACCCCAAAGAACCCACTGGCGACTAAGCTTATGTAGTGGTGAGAGATGGTGGGGAACAGTGGTAGAAGGAATGAGGGGAAAAGAAAGCCTGATGGAAAGAGTTGGAAATTTGCAGTATTGAGAAAGAGAGCTGTAAAGGGAATGGTAGACGAATGGAGTTCACTTGAGAAAGCAAAGAAAAGAGGGTAAATAGTTATGAGTTGAAAGTATGTTTGACAACGGGTATCTTGGCATACTGCCACTTTAAACAGATAAATTATAAAAAATTAAATAAAGTTTAATTATTTCGGGAAAATGGCAGCATTTTCACAATTTTCTGACATTTTATAAACCAAATGATTAATCTGTTATTGAATAAAATAATAGGTTAATTTATAAAGATCATTATTTTTATCATCATTAATCATTATTTGTAGTCCTAATTATAATGTAACCCCCGTTGTCAAAGAGCCACATATGTATGTAACTGTACTCGTGCCTTTATTTCCATATAATAACATATATATCTTACCTTTCTGGGCACTTTCATTTTCGAAAACATGCCTGTTTCACAGTGCTTCTTGTGCCCTGTTAATATCGACCTCAGATCCCCTCCTTCCTATACACAGTTCTCCCCTCTTCCTCGATCTCCACCCACTCAGAGGAGGGGGTTTCCTGCCAGTGACCCCTGGCCTGTTCCTCTGGTTCAGGAAATGGTTAACATGCCACAGAAAGCATGGGAGTGTAGCTTGGCAGTTTGCCAGTTCGCCACACCCCCATATCCAGCCTCCAGCTTCAAGAGGGTAGGGTCTTTTCCCACATGACACTGATATTGCCAGGGGGCTCGATGCCTTACAGTACGTACCATGCCCTGCAAAGGTTATATAGCTTTATATAAATCATATAAGTCATATTTGCAAAAATGTTTAACTACACATAGACCCAGCCAACTTTCTGAAAAAAATGTTATAAATGCCAAATGTTCATGAACTCGCTGTAGTACATGTGTCTGGTTTTGGCAAGTTGCCTTCTCATGCTTGGCCTCCAGTTTCCAGGTTTTTTAGTACAAGTCTTCACATTGCTTTGGTTAGAGGGTCAGATTCTGCTCCCTCTGCCTTCACTCTATATTAAATGCTGTACACGCTGTCCTGTGCGTACCATATCCCATCATAAGAGCCTGTATTACCCCTACCGGTCCTCACACACAGTCTGAGCATGATTTGGTTTGTCCCCGGTTATAAAATGTTGAACATACCAGTGGCTCTAGCACTGCTACAGTCCATTTTTACGCTCCCTATGTCCATTTATTTCAAAAGGGCATTGGCAGATACTTGACAAGTTGACTCTCTTCATCACAAATTACCTATCGCAAGCCTTGGAGGTCTGTATGGTACACATACCCATCCACAGCATAATCAAAATGTGAGGAGCTCCAGACATTGATGAGTTGTGGTTTAACCTGGGGGAGATTTCTCTCGGCTTCATTCATTATGGCACAATAAAAACATGGGCTGACGCTGCAGAAAATGCAAAGCAAATTATTTTGTTGTATGCCGGGAAACGGGCATGGTTTTGGTTTGCATATTCATTAAGTGTTTTTTCTTCTCAGCCACCTTCAGAAATCACCAGAACTTATTGTACTTGGTGATATTGTTGCTTAAATATTCAGTTTTCCATTATGAGAGACAGGAAAACTATGTGGCAGCATATGTCCAAAAGTGGAAGAAGAGAAGTGAAATGGGGTGCTTTGTTCAATGTAACAGTAAAGAAAAGATCAGTTTTGAGGGAATTGAGGAAGAGTTCTTTGGCATCAACTAACTTTTTCATAAATCAGATCAAGGTATGTGTTATGGACGAGCCACAGCTGTGGATTGATTTATTTTTGTCTTTATAGATGTTAACAACTGAAGGATGTCCAACATTAATATGAAATATATCCAATCTGGAAAGAAATCTTGTTTCCCAATGTAATGTACGTTCCCTGGCAGGGAAAAGTTTAGGAAGTCCTGCAGGTCTGGATTTAGTATATCCCAGAAAGCTAATCTGGATTTGACTCAAGAATTTTTCCCCCTTCACTGCTGTTGTCTGTAGAATTAGGAATGCTAATCCTTATTTTTGTTGTGGCCGTAACCACCTAATGGCATGTGTGTGAACAGAAAAAGGAACATCCAAGAACATTAGGTGAGCCAAGCACATCTTGTTCTGTTTGAACCGTCTATGAAGAGGAATCTCTAAAGAAAATTATGGATCTAATGGCTTACATTATTATCACATTAAATATTAACTTCTAATTAATTTCTCATTAATTCTAGGTATCTATGTTATTACTTTAATGGCTCCTATTATCTTCAGGGAATATTTATTTTTACTTGGACATGTTAATATTTTGAACATGCAGGGATAATATATTTTTGTGATCTAGCAGTTATTACGTCACTACTTGCAAAAACTATAACTATAAAATACTTTGTCTTAAAACCCAAGCCTTGAAATGTTTTGAAATAAATAAGCATAAAACACTTTAGCATTGATGTGCAAAAAGCCAATAAGTGATGTTGATCAGTTTCAGATGGTTACACAGTGAGAACTGGAATGTGCAGCTCTGGACATCAGACAGCAGTCCTGGTCAGAAAAATGGTCTAGTGTGTAAATTGTTCACACCAAGCACAGTATACTGTGGCCTTGATCATTTTTATTTTGCCAAAACCCATCAGCAGAAGACCGTCTGTAGTGATGTTGTGTCATCTTCTATCTGCTTTGGAGTCCATTTATTATTCAATGCTGACAGTTTACTCTCCTTTCAGCAGTTTAGCCCATCGTCTGTATCAATTTGCTGTTGATAACAGTGTTGTAATAACTAACTGCAATGTTATATTGGAGGACAAGGTTTCCTAACAGTTATTGCGAGGAAATAAATTTTTTTTTTCTCCCTTATCCTCAGACACTCAGCCATTGTCTTGTCTGCTGTTTCAGTTCTTTTTTTTTTTTTTTTTTTTTTGCTCCTAGATGGTGCTTTGCACCCACCTCTGCATCACATTGACCTGTTAATCCCACAGCCGCGCTGTTTGAGGGGAAGAGCATGAGATTAAATTTAGAACACTATAATGTCCTCAGAGACAGTATAAGTTTACACACCGCAGCGCACAAAACGCAGGGAACCAAAGTGAAACATAATGGTACAATGCTTAGCACAGCTGTCGTTCTAAGATAAGAAGAATGTCCTAATCAAGGATGAGCTTAGTCAAAATTGGTCATGTGAAATCAAATTATAATTAATAATAATTTTTTATTTAATCTTTGAGTAAAAAAACCTTCAAAGTTGTCATAACTAGTGACATTTTCTGTATAACCCCATATTATGGTGTGAAGCCTTTTACAAGATAATGTTTGGAGCTGCTTACCTCTAGTGATTTCTAGTCTGTAAATATTCACTTACTGGTGCATATGGATTTAATTAACCCACCTTTATTGCAGAAGAAAATTGAAACTGCCATTGCAAAAACTGTGTTCTTTCATCCATTTGTCATCTAATAGAGTTAAAGGGCTAGAATTAGATCATAATCATGTACAACAAAGCACAGGCCTAGACACGTAGCAAAAGTGCAAGTTCCTACTGCATCCTGATCACTGGTAACTTAAAAATATCCACAACCTACACAAGTTATAGTTTAATTTTCAGTGCAACAAGAACGTTTGTGATTTGGCTTGCATGTTTAGTAGGGAAACCCCACTCCCCGCTAGTGATACACAGTATAATATAGAGCTTGGCATCAGTGCTGGCGGCCAGGCTGTAATTACGTGTGCTTGTGTGTGTCGGTGAATGGTTGATTGTGCATTTGAATGTTGTGTATTTACTGTGGGAGCTGTCTGGGTCTCAGACAGTGGTGGAGCACATCACAGGAACTTCCTCTGTTCTTCAACCACGACTAGACTAGCCTCAGCTGCACAAACATGCAAGCACATACACACAAGTTACTTTATAATCAGCTAATCGGCCTCATTACACAGTCTGAAAGTCTACACCGCAAACACCGTTCTCGTGCTGTCAGGGAGAAGTAGTTGGAAGAGATGCAAAAATAGAAGTTTCAGGTTATTTGGCTGTGTTTTTAGTCAGTGTTTTTGTTAATGTTTTGGAAAATGTCTTGAGCATAAGTGTGTTGTAGCTTAGGATTTAATTAAATTTCCCTCTTACCCTGTGAAAATCTACTCTGTTCGTTGAGCTTTGCGCTCCCCTGCAATGTGCACACAAGCATACGCCATGTCTCATTGGACCCTTTGAAATGCTATACACATTGTCAGGATTGCAAACTACTCCTCTTTTCTGTCTTATTGACCTGTGTTCTTTTGCTCCCTCTCTTCTGTCAGATACATTGGAAAGGCAGACTCAATCACCATCAGTGTATGGAACCACAAGAAGATCCACAAAAAGCAGGGTGCAGGATTCCTGGGCTGCGTCCGCCTCCTGTCCAACGCCATCAACAGACTCAAAGATACTGGCTGTGAGTACCCGTTTGTGTTTGTCTGTCTACATAAGTGCATACTCTGTGTCTCTGAACACTCACTCAGGTCACTGGTGTGTGGTCTCTATATTGTCCCTCTGCGATCTTACTGTGGCCTTTACCCTAAGGTGCCAGTCTGGGTTTTTGGTGAAGGGTGATAGGGAGGCTCCAGGAAATACAGGATGAATAAATTAATAACTACACGGCAGTTGGTTGAGCCATGTTAACCTCTCTTCACATGTATGCACACACATCCTGCACTCGGCATACTTAACCTTACTTGTGCCTCCTGTTTTATTTGTCTGCAGCAGTTTGATAGCTAGCTAACCTGCTGCTACATTTTGTAGCTCTTTCAACAGTGCCACTGTACCATTCGCGGCCTATTGCTGCTTCTCTACCAGCTAGTCATTGCCATAATATTTATGGGAACAGTACACTGGTAACTCCTTTAGGCCACACATATCAGAAATATTGCCTACACTAGACATCTGGTACCTGGGACTAAATCAGAAGCCACAATTCATTTTCCAGCAATACAACTTTCTGGCAAGGAATCAAATAGCTTTTATTCTTAGAAGTATAGTCCTGCTGATTTGGCACAAGATGCAAAAGGAGGAAGAAGGATGCTGCTTTGGGATAGTTGTGTGATAATCCTGGCTTGACCACAAAGTTGATCCCAGGCTTATGTGGGTAACATACGAAGGAACAGAAGTGATTTTGCACATACACACACATTCTCAAATAGTTAGTTTCCCATCTGCATGGCTTCAGACTGCTGCCTCTGTGTTGTGCCCTTTGATTTCCAACTGATTTAGACTCTTGTTAATGCTGTCTACCTTGTTGGCAGTACCAGTCAGTTGAAACTGACACACACACCCCCACCCACCCACCCACCCACCCATTATTATGTTATTACGATCAGAATAACATTCCTTCCACTCGCTCTCTTCTTCTCCTTCAATCCATTTTCCTGACCTGTCATAAATACAGGCAATCACACATGTACTAGTACCACACACTTTTTCATGTACCTGATCTACACAGTCACGCAATACAACCACTTCACTCACAGTTCTCTGTCTGAACAAAATTGCCATTTGTTCAATTTAAAAAAAAATCCAGACTACATAGTTGTTTACTTCCATGGATGGACGTAGTTGTAGTTTGGCTGGCCCAGATGTAACAGCCTCTTACACCAACCCCAAACTATCTTGTTAAATAGTCACATAAGAGTTCAGGATAGGTTCCAGGAACCTTTATGTTTGCTTCTAAATGGAATTCTTGGCTCATAAAGTTCACCCCCTAATCCACCAAAAACCACAACAGCCTCAGTATTGCCACAAAAGGGACCTTGACAGCCATGGAAGCCTGGTCCTATACTTTTACCCCACTGATGCCAAAGGACTTACCCACAATTTCCAGAAACAGACAGTATAGGCTCCAGTTAGGCTCCAGACCAGCCACTTACTGTACAGACAACATGGCAGAAATGACACTTTGTCGCAGCCACAGGAAGTGGACAGGGAGACTTATTCATGATCTATGACAAGACACCAGTGCTCACATTATCCCTTCGTCCTCCCTGCCCTGTGTGCTGCACGCACATCAACAGTGCTCAATCTGTGGTCTGACCAACATGCGTACACACACGAAGACTTTACTGGAATTGCCCCAGTTTCTAGAAGTCATATTCATTTACATAGCTCACTTTGTCATCCAAGGCAAACACAAACTTACACGAAACTGTTTCACACCTGCGCGCACACACACACACACACACACACACACACACACACACACACACACACACACACTCTTGCAAACCAAAAGGAGATTGACCGTGATTGTCTAGTTTATTAGAAGTCTGTCTAGAAGCTCCGCTTCCTGTAGCATCGCAGACACAACCCTATAAGTCCTCTGCCCCACTTCTGAACTCACAAACTCACTAACACACACACACCACCAGTTTTTCAAAATGACTTTACTGACTACACATGTTAGTCTGCCTCACTTTGAACCGTGTAGTATTTATAGTGTTGATGTAATGCGCAATTATATTTACTGATTTTCTCATTGTATCACTGTTGATACCAGGATCTTAGGATTTTGAAATATTGTGAGCTAAGCCTGGCCCAGACATCTTCTCCTTTCTTAATCCTGTAAGTCATTGAGCCACATTTTATTTATAAATGTATGTAATTTCTCAGTGCAACTATAATAATTGGGGTGGCTGGGTTCCTTCCCCCAAGAAGTTTGAGTGTTAAACACTTAATTTCCTGCATTCTGCTGCATTGTTTGGCACCAATTTCCAACTTTTCTGCAATCCAGTGGCACGTGACAATTAAAAAAAGAAAAACATATGATACAGTAAGGCTCTTAGGCATTCTGTATTGCTTTCAAATATGTATTCAACTATAGATCAACGTTTCTCATTTAATGTCATCCCTGCTGAGTCAACACACACGTAGGTTTGATTGATCGAAGTAAAGTCTTTTGAAAGGCATGTGGCACCTATTCACATCAATAATAAATGAGTTAATTTTGTAGCTTAATTTAATAGCTCAAGAAATGTACAAAAAACAAAACAAATTAAAAACAAAAATGTAGCAAAAATCAAGGGTCGCTGCGTCTACAAGCACTGCAGAGAATTTCGAGAATAAAGTCCTAATATAACAAAATCGACCTGCCTTCTATTCTGTGCAGTAGCCTGCATTATTGCTCTGCTATATATCCCCTTCAGACCGCTTGACAGACATAAGACCCCGTTTGGGACTGTACTCGATGAGACAAGAGCGCTGCTCTTCATAGGAGGTGGAAAACTGAAACTAACTAACACTTCTGATCAGGCATAAACATCACTACATATCTACACAAATGTTAATTTTACCACCTTCAATAAAGTGCAGCCCACAGCTGCTTCAGTGGGAAGCATCTTAGAGCAGTGAGACAGTCCCAAACAGAGCAGAGGTGTGGCGATACATTAACTAGACACTGACAACAATGCTTAGAATAAATTTTTTGATCAAATGTATTTGGATAATACAGTAGTGGCTGACAAAGGACCCCTTGGACAGAGTAACCAACAATATATTATTTTCAAGGGCTTTAATGCATGATCGTAATGATAGATAAATAGATCCGGAGCTATTTTTTTAAAGTTATTTTCATATTTTTTGTCCTTTTTTTGAGATCAATGGTTTTTTTAAAAACAACAACGCTTATGGCTGATACTATGGTTCATATGTATGCATACAGACATGCACATGCAGAGACGGATCTCATGTGGGTGTACATGCACACATTAACACACATTTATTTAGTTTGTTCATTGCGTCTGCCATATGAGTAAATTTATGTTAAAGTAAACTTAATGATGCGGTGAGGGCTTGTGGTTATAGGTCTATAAATGTTCTGTCTCTTGGTTTCCCTCTTCTGTTATATAAGAGAAAAATTACTATTACTATTGCAGCCATGTAAGGCTTAGACCATCCATGTCTAGACACGTATCTGCAACAGATGCACAAACACACATGCACGCACACACACGCACACGCGCTTTCTCTGTATCTGTCTCTCTCTCTTTCTCTCTTGGAAACTACCTATGGGACTGTTTACATCTGCTTAGTCTATGCATCTCTTTATCTCCCTTTCTCCCACTCACTCTGTCTGCCTCTTATCTGCAAATGGCCCTTTTTATATTTAAGTAAACCAAAGCCCCTGCAGGACTCGCGTGCGCACGTGTGCACGCACACACACACACACACACACACACACACACACACACACACACACACACACACACACACACACACACAGGTTGCAATGTTAGTACATAGTAAGTATCTGTGTCTGGATCTTGTTCAGAGTCTTCCTGGGGTGTGTTTCTTTGCTGTCTGTGTCTGGCGATGCTATCCTGTGCTGAACAGACAATGACTTCTTATCATCCACAAACAACAAAACTGTTTCATATCTTCAAATTGTAATCTTTTCACACACAATGGTTGAAGCTGTGGATGCATTTATTCTGCAGAGTAGTTGTATTCTCAGGCACACTTGCATGACTTCATTTATTATCAGAGTTGTATTTGTGTACTACTACAGTATGTATTAAGAAACAGTAATTTGATTGTGTAAATTTCAAGGACATTGTGAATTAATTGATTTATTTTCAAAAAAGAAATTGTATCTCAGCTTGACAATATTGATATGTTTAACAAAATAATGGTTCCAAGGCTATCCAGCGCTGGTCATATTGGTCCCTGTTGGTTATGGTTCTGCTGGATCTTGAACAAAGTGCTATTTACTCTGCAATTGTTGCAACAAAAGCTACAAATGATCAATACATCGCACAATAACTTTCCAGGGTTGGAACATCCTCTCTCATTGTATTATAAATCCACCGTGCATGGATCTATTACTCAATCCGGCCTTCCTGGAGTGTGTTTCACTGAGGCAACACGCCCACACAAATGTAGTTCTCTGCAGTTATGTTTTCAGTCTGAACGCACAGTTACTCAGCATGAAATACAAGTTGCACATCAGCTTAGTACCTGCTTGCGTTGTAAATGGTGGCAGACACTGAATCAGTGGTTATGTGTTTTGCTTGGTTTTTCCCTGCAGATCAGAGACTGGACCTGAATAAGCTGGGCCCCAATGACAATGACACCGTAAGAGGACAAATAGTCGGTAAGAAACACAAACGCACACAATTTCAGTTGCATACTGTACATCCCAATATAAAATTCAACCTCAATGAACTATCATTAACTATCATTATAAAATCTGTAATTGAGATTTGAAGCAAGCCCTGGTAGGCCCGCAACTCTGGATGTCTGGATGCCTTAGTGCATTGTATTATTTTAAAACTGCATCCCCTGTCCCAATACTCTACCTTACCAAAGACCACAGAGTGGAATTCCATTGTTTTCTCTGGCTTTGTAATACAAAAAAAACATCTTTAATTTTCTTATTGTTGCTTTCCTTTGCATTATGACAGAGGAGAAAAGGAAACGGGAAGAATATGAAGAAGACAAAAATATATCAAAATTATTAGTAGAGACTTTATACAAAATGATGAAGGTGCAAAGTATTAATCATTATTTGAGCTGTGTATTTAGAAAAATGTTATTGAATGTTTTCCTTGTCTTTGTTAACGGTTCAGTAAGTCTTCAGTCCAGAGATCGCATTGGGACAGGAGGGCCGGTGGTGGATTGCAGTCGTCTGTTTGACAATGACTTACCCGATGGGTCAGTACTGCAGGCGGGGCGGACACACATACACATACACATACACACACACACACACACACACACACACACACACACACACACACACACACACACAGCGTGTTAATGAGAGCTCATCACTTTGACAAACTCTCAGAAGTGCAGCCACATCAGGAGATGCTAGAAACAAGCTTGTTTAATACCTGTATGGGGGGAGTCAGATAGTCCATTGGGAAAAAATTAAAAGCTCTGTTTCTGGTCAAGTATTATAATCAAGAAGAATCGCTGCCCACGTGAGAGTAGCCTCCGTCAGACCTACTTATCACCGTGGTGTGTTCGAGGAGCAAATGGAGGTTGTCCTACAGAAGATCAGTGGGAAGAAATTGTCATTAGTCATTAACCTATTTAATAACTCCATAAATAATTGCACATACATTTGAAATGTGCTTTAACTGTAAAACACAGAATTCAGAAAAATTTAAATGCAAAATGTGGAATTTGGGGGAGAAAATTAAATGTAATCTGGAAAAAATTCAACCTCATTTTCAGATGGCTCTAGACAGGGGTCTAGTTTATCTGTGATTTTGTGTGTATTTGAAAAGTGAGATATATTTAACATCTGTAAACTGTAGTTGTGAATATTAATATCCTCTCTTTGAGACCCTTGTCTAGTTTGTTTCTTTTAATTCTTTTCCGGTGCAATTCTTAGTGTGTTTAAAAAAAAAAAAGATAAATTTATATGGTTCATCTATATGCCCATTGGTGAAACTCTTTTTTTTGTGTTATTTATAAAATGAAGGATACGTTGTTCACAGCACTGTTAGATGAGGATGTTCTTAGAGGTGTCAAAAGTGGAAGTTTGAGGCTTGTTTTCTCACCAGTTTGTTTTATCTGTCATGTAACAGCTGGGAAGAAAGGAGGACAGCTTCTGGAAGGATACAGTACCTGAACCACATCACACGTACCACGCAATGGGAGAGACCTACCAGGTACATCTACACTAATCCACAACTATGACTTCAAGTAATGTATAATATTATAAAAAGGGAGCCGTGTTAAAATGGGAGCTTTCCCACGGCTCAAATTATATCGCTAATCCTTCTACTGCCTATCTTAGGTCCCATCCACACTACTTCGTTTTAGTTTACAAACGGAGAATTAAAACAAATACGATCTCCGTCCACACCAGTGTTTTAGCTGCCTATCAGAGTTGATCTCCATCTACATTAAAACAACTGAAAACGCACATCTATTGGCTGTTCAACGCAAAACGGGATCGGCAGTGTTTCCAAACTTCTCCGTTTTAGGTCTTTGTTTTCGCCGTTTTAGTCTGGACGGGAGGTGCAAGCGTAGCAAAAGGTTTCCGTTTTAATTTGAAACGTAGTAGTGTGGATGGGGCCTTATGTATGGCAGCCCTGCCGATATAATGCACAGCAAACTTCAGCAAATTCTCCACTGCAACACACTCACACACCAGTGTTTCCCCCAGGATTGAGTTGTTGTACTATCTTTGTTTGGATCCAAGATGAATCTTCCAAATGTTTATTTCACAGATATGTGTGCATATAGGGGAAACATTGCACACAGTCTGAACCAAACAGCCCTTTGAAGGTCTGTTCCTAAGGGGGGACCGGCCAAAATGTCCTCACTCCTGTGGTTTAAAACTCAAAATGGCTCTCACAAAGATAGATGTAAAAGTACACACACTCACAGGCGCACCCACACACCCCTACCTAAATAAACTAGCCAGCCAGTCGGGCAGCTTGGTTTGACTTGGCCCCTGTTCCTGCAGGAACAACTGTCGCCTTCCTACTTGGCCCATATCAATGGATCCGTTTGCGGAGTAAGCAAACAAACAGACCCCCCCCCCCCCCCCCCCCCACTCAACAGCCCCAGTTTTGTATTCTTAAACAGACGGTTGTTGGTGGTGACTAGTCATTGTTACTTATTCTCACAATTCTTCAATGGCCCTTGTCACTCCTCCTGAGGAATGACAAAGAAAAAACTGGTAATTGAGCTACTTTTAAAAGGACAGATTGGAGGTGTGGAGGAGAAAAATGGCTCATAGACTGGAAAGAAAAGTGGAGGGCGACGTGGCACATAAGTGGGCGGGGGGATGAAAGGGAGGAAGAGTGTATGGGGGAGAGGGGGTGGAGGTGGGATGTGGATTGACAGAAAAGGGTCCAAGGGTTTAGAAAGCCATGGCGTCAGTAACTCACAACAGCCAGTGGTCAAACATGCTACACACACAGATACAGTAAGTGTCAGTAAGCAAGCCTGTTTCCTGTCTCCATTTGTGTCTGCTTATCAGATATTTGTTCATAAGACCTGCCGTTTAAGTAGCACACAAACACACTAAAGATTCTCTTGTAGTCTTATGATGACTTTGTTTGCTTTTCTGCAACACAAAATCCTTCATATCACTTTTTCCTAAATATAACCATTAAATAGATTTTTCTGCTCAAGGACTGATGAAACATGCTCTTTTCCAATAATTACATTATACTTGTGTGTATGTCTAGACATCACAAGAACAAATAAACATTCTACACCTATGGCTTTGCTTACATAAAACACAGTAACGCACCTCCTTGCACCCTCCACACCCAGGTCCCTGTAAATAGAGGAAAACATGGTGCACAGTTGCATACATTTACCAAAACCAAAAGTTCACCACTTATCACAACTCATTTAGCACACTGTTCTTATCAATTTATTATAGGGATGAACCATATTAGATTTTTGCCTATATCTAGTATGCCGATTTTTTTCTTACTCATTTTGTCCGATTGCAGATACCAAGATGTGCATATATTTTCCCACCTAATTGCAGAGAACATCAAATCTCTATTTTAGTGAAATTTAACATATTATTATGTATGCGTTTATCATGCAGACATAAAATAGAATGCTTTTCAAAAATGTTGGTGCCTGTTTCTCTTTGTTCTTCACAAATTCGTAGTAATGGGATGATGTCTTAAGATGGCCAATACCGATGACGTGCTGATATTATCGTGCATCCCTAATTTATTCCTTCAGTTCACCGCATTTAGCCAAATTAAATTTAAAAAATGTTTTTTTATTTCTGATTTGTTATAAAAATGGTTATGATGTATACATATAATACTGTACATTATATCTTGAAAATAGAGCAACTTCAGATTACACTCACAGAGAAGACCATAGTGTGCATACACATGAACATATGCACTTTCTACTCTTTCCCAGGCCAGCGTCAGAGTACTCTAGCCCATCAGGGCGTCCGCTGAGCTGTGTGGTGGACGAGAACACTCCAGTGATGACACCTGTTAATGGGGCCGAGGCCAGCGTCCCACCGGGTGAACAGCGGATCCAGGAGAGACGGGTTCGATCACAGCGGCATCGTAACTACATGAGTCGAACGCACCTGCATACACCGCCTGACCTGCCTGAGGGTTATGGTAATAGACACACACATTCCCTTTGCTAACTGATTACTATTTAAGAATTCCATCTGGTAAAGTAGGAAAAAAGTGATACAGTCTCAATAAATTATTGCATTTTGTATCTGTCCTCAGTGAGGATACCATAGTAAAAAAAAGTAGTGTTTATGATGTCACATGACATTGTCCGATTATGATCATGCAATACTGAATCTTGCTTGTAGCCTGGAGGCAGTGACGTGTTGAGCATTTTTTTTCTTTTAATGATGAGAATAAAGTTTAAATGCCCTTTTTATTTTATTCTGTCGCCCTTCTCTGTCCTTGGGCTCACTCACACTTTCTCTACCCCCCCTACTCTCCTCTCCTGTCCTCTCCTCTACCTCCTTCCCACAGTACCACATCATGACAACTGCAATCAACGCTTGCTATGTGTTAATATTCCGTCTCTCCTCTTGTTTGCAAACACTTTCCATAGTTGGAATTTTTTGGCTTTGCAGACTGATATTCCCACAGCGAAGAGGAGGAGGGAATGCAGGGTATTCATAGCTCGGTGTTTAGCTCAGGCTATTGGCTATTTTTTAATGTCTGTAATTCCTAAGCTGGCCTTACTTAGGGCATGCGAACATCAGCGTCTTTTGTTTTGTTTTTTCAGAAAAGTGTAATTTTCACAGTCAGCCACAGTGCACCCCACAATACCCACAGAGTCTGTAAAATAAATTATTATTTTAAGTGTAGTGCTGTATGCCAGGGATTTTAGAATGGCAGTGTTGGACCTGTGCCCCCTTTTGAAATGTCCTGCTGTGTCCACTGAGGCTGGCCAAGATTGGACAAAGTGAGTCACTGATGCCCAACAGCTCGTGTGCTTTCTTTCGCAGCTGAACCCTCTGAACCAGTGGCTGGGTGTGGTGAGAGAGAGAGATTGTGTGAGTGGGGGGAAAAAGAGAGGCAGAGTTGGGTAGGAAATTAGTGCGTGCCAGTAGGAAGTTGGGTGGGTGGTGGAGTAGTGATGGATTAGCGGGTGAATATGCACACATGAACAACTCCTCCTGTACAGTGTACACACTTTGTGCCACCATTCACACACTCACTCTCCATTCATCCATGAGCTGAATGGAACAAATTACCCAACAAGCCAATGACAAACCGTTATCTTCAAATTTCTTTTTGGTGTCCTCATTTCCCTAATTTTTTCACAGTATATTACATTAGTGGGTTTGAAATGAGTGGCAGCATTTTCTTTGCCATTCTTTTTGGTTTTGGAGATTAATAGGATGAATTTGAGAGCACACACCAGCCTTTAGGGGGAAAAAGGCAACAAGGATGCGTCGAGGAACTCTTAGCAAGGAAAAACACTCATGGAAGTTTTTGATAAATTTTCCTCACATTTTATTCCCATCCCATTTTTACTCCCCATCCTCTTGGAATAGGCCTACTGGAGAGGAACTAATTGATTACATTGGCCTTAAGAAAGTCATGTCTCTGCAGTTTGCCTGTCACATAAATTATAAACAGACTTCCCCTTCTCCAAAATACACAAACTCCGTTTCCATGCTTGTACCCACCAGGACTGCACTACAGAACAACATTCTCGACAACCGTTCCAATCTTGTTTCAGTGCTCTTTTTACCTTTTGACTTCAGAATTCCAATCAATTTATCTCTCTGTTTTAGAGCAAAGAACCACTCAGCAGGGGCAGGTCTACTTCCTCCACACACAGACTGGAGTCAGCACCTGGCATGACCCCCGGGTGCCCAGGTAACTCCTTCATGTTAATATTTTTCCATCTTCATTGTCCACATTTGTAGAGCTCTTTATATGGTTGGTTTGATAAATGTTATTAAGAGATATTAATATGAGCATAATTATCTCAGCAACACATTTTCTTAAACACATAAATACACTGCAGTGCTGACAGCTTGTATTGCTTTAATCCTTATCTAAAACCTGAAATATATTCCCAAAACTGACAGGAGCCAAACTGAACATGACTGGACTGGATCAGACCTAATTTCTCACTTAATTGCTCACAGTTGTGTTCAAAAACTTAGTCTTAGTAGTCAAATTTCAGTCTCATGTCAGGGTCGGCCAGACTAGTGACCCCTGAGTTCGATGTAGAGTTGGAAGAACATTTTTGGACAGATGTTGAGCTGATCACACCACAGGCCAGTGGTTCTGCATTCAATCAAATGCAGAACCAACTCTCAATAGCCCACTAGTAAATTCACCAGAGACTGCAGGCAGTGCTATTGCGTTACGTTTTTGGCCATGCCTCGGTGTGTAGCTGCTGCTCAGCGATGAAGCACATGCATTTAACATCCAACTCACAGCAGCAACCTCTGGGTTTGGTCATTTTGGACGGTGCTGTTAAAATGACCCAGTATGTTGTGATGAGTGCAGCGAGGCATGTGCTTTGTCCCCGAGTGATGTGTCCTCACTTCACACAAGGACAAAGTACTCGCACACAAAGTACAAGTCCTCTTTCGGCTATGGCGTTGTCCCAGATCAGGGCTCCGGTTTCTACTGACAGGAATATCAGTTTACAGGAGAAGAGAAGAATCAAGAAATTAGAGCGGCTACTTTGTCAGAAGGATAATGGCGATGTTAATGTTGATGCGTTTGGGTCTGTTGAGAGCTCTGCTCCTGTGTTCTGATTGGCTGATTCCTGTGGACAGGCTGTAGAGGAAATGTCTACTTTACTACTTAATGTAAATGTTTAATGCCAACCCATACTTCATCACTTAGAACAGCACTATCACTAAATATGCCATTGAAAGGATAACCTTTATTTACAGCAATGGCATTCTTCATTCTTCTTGTTGTAGTTTGTTTAAAAGCAATTACCTACTTGCTACTTAGCATTGAGCTTTAGAGAGGCAGCTAACAATCAGTCATTACTAACAACAGCTGTAAAAATGTGAAACCAATATTGCTCCTCAGAAAAATCTGAACTCCACAAAGGGCAGTGACTGAAGCAACACTGAATCGGCACATAAGGCGTTTGTTAAGCAAGTTAATTATAGAATTATTCTGTTATCACTGTTAGGCGGAAATTCTCCCATCTAAGGACGGTCAATTATATAGCAGTCCATCATTATCCTAAAGTCCTTAAACTAGTCAAAGTGTGAGGATTAATGTTGTTTGGTCTGCAGGCTTCTTTGTGTTAGCAGTATGCATTTGTAGTTTAATTTAGAATGGAATAATTGAGTAACTTGTAGTGATAATACTTATAGTAATAATTTGTAGTGATTCTTAATGGGGTTATTTTTGTTGTTCAGGGACCTAAGCAATGTGAACTGTGAGGAGCTGGGCCCACTTCCACCAGGCTGGGAAATCAGAAACACAGCCACTGGCCGTGTCTACTTTGTCGACCACAACAATCGAACAACACAGTTCACAGACCCACGGCTATCTGCTAATCTGCATCTAGTACTCAAGTGAGTATATCAATCATTGATGCGTTCGAGCCCCCAGAACTTAAAGACATTACCTTGGCTGTGGTTTAGATTTGTGCTACCAAGGACAAATAAAATTGTGCATTTTTCCCCTGTATTTGTACACACAACTCTTAAACTCTTCCAAAACAGAAGAGCTGCATGCAAATCTGTACTGCTGCTTTGTATAGTTAACAGTCCCCTCTACCTGGAATACTCAAAGTAGTGGTGACAAAAACAGAGATCAACAATAGTTGCAGTGATACAACACCAACCAAGGTATTATGACTTTAATTAGCTATTTACTCATTTGAAAATACCAGATATAAATAAAAGCAAATTAACTGGAAAAGAAAAACAGGAAGCTTTTTCTCAAGAAAACAAATCCAAGTGTGATGCTTCAAACCACAAACCACATAGCGTTAATGTTAATGAACTTATTTTGCCCACGTGATGCATCTTTTATATGTTAAGGCTTTTCAACGAGTCCAATATTTTGTCTGTACTCACTGCTGACACACTACTGTACTGCTGGTCTTGGTTTAGTCTCAATTTTAAAGTTTCGTCTGAGGACTGTTAGCAGTTTAGTGTATTTAAAAGTAGCTTTACACTCAGACTATCCGTTTTGGAAATGGACATGATGACTCTTGTCTGGGGATGCTGGAAAAACCTGAAGAGAGGGGAAAAACGGTTTGGGAACCTGTGATACACACTGCAGTCATGAATCCACCAGCAATGAATATGTCTGCTGTAAGATGATCACTGATGGCTGTCTTGGCTTCATTCATCATTCGTCCCTCTGTCAATGGTCGTTTCCCATCTTCTTCCTTTCTGTCTTTCTCACTGACACTGCCATTTTTCTCCGCTGTTTTTGTCTCCTTCCACTAATTCTTTTCTTTGTCGTTGTGTTTAATCTACCTTAATTCTGTTTCTTTGTGTCCTCCATACTGCTCTGTTTCTGTTTGTACTGTCTGTCCTGTCTCACTGTTTCATTTTTTAAATCCCTTCCCCTGTTGTTTTGAATGCTCCTCTCTGTCATTCACATTCTGTTTAATGCCCTTTCGCCATCTTTGTCTTTTTCTGTCCTTTCCTCCCTTTTCCCCTCCTGTTTTCTCCAGCAGCCCAAGTCCAAATGGTTCCCGTGTGGCCATGGACAGCCAAAACACTAACCTCAGGTAACCCGTCCCACACACACACACACAAAGACAGACAGACAGACATTTGTGCAGACATACACGTGTGTTCACATACTTGCACTCATCCATGACAAACATGCTTGTAAACAGTACAATCAGCATGCACAGGTTGCCGGACGTTTTCATACATTCATCCCAGCTGTCCGTATAAAGCCATTTCAGCAGCCACACAAACCAAACCACACAAACACACATACATACTGTTACACACTCATGAGAGAAAATGCAGACTGTGATCTTTTCCACAGGGGAATGTCCAGTCTATGAGTGTTTATGTATATACGTGCATAACCTTCCACAAGGTTGACTTTCATGTGGATATCATTTAAGTTCAACACACACACTCACACAAACTGTCTGGCTGTACGTACTGGGGGCTGTCAGTCCATCTTTCAGATTGTTTGTGCTGTCTGTCAGCAGTGTGCCTCCACTGAAGAGCAGCTCGTAGGCATCTTAAGCCAACAGAGAGGCCTGTTGAAATAATACTAAACAGTTGTTAGCCCAGCAGCTGTTAGCTTAGCACCAATTCTTATATCCTCGCCGAACACACATGGGCTAGACACTTTAGCAGCATGTTAGCTCTTCAACTGAGTAATTTAGAGAAAATGACAACTAGCAAAGTCGTGATATTCATGTGGAAGGAACCTGTGAGTAATCTCGATCGCTGACATGATCGACCCGATTTTAGGATTGTTCTTTTTGATATTTTAGCTGTCAGTGTGTGAGGTAGGAATCATTAGTACAAGAGGAACATACAGAGATGTGGAGATTTTTCCTGTTTGCTTTTTTAGTACACATTCTTCGTCTTAACCTCTTTCAATAACAGCGGCTGGCACGATAGACATGTTTGGGAAATCAACATCTGGTCATTTGGTCAAATAGTATCCATATGTGTCAGAACAGCCTCTGGTTGTGAGTTGAAGCTCAGCTATGTTATCCAGTCAGCATCATTAACTGCTTGTCTGACTCCTTATTAGGAGAGATTTGAGGGAATCCAGACAAAGTTTTAGAGCTTTGAGAAGGTCAAAATTAACGAGCTCTAATTTCGAATGCAGCTTTCCGTAATGCACGCTGATTAATGAAAACAAAATTAATACACCCTTTTTGTATAGTTGGTGTCACAGCAGATTTTATACTCTGGCTTTAAGACTATCCGCCAAATCAACCGTATTTCAAATGTACAATATCTCAAAGTAGAACGTGATCTAGGGTCAAATCATTTTTTCAGTTATTTTATTTTAAGAAGTTTAAAATGTTTAATAGGCCAACTGTAAAGTGAAATGAGTTCAAACTCAAATAGGCCTCTTCTCAGCTTTGGTTCTAAAATACAAAATTTTATTAGCCTTGCTAAATGATCTCGACAACACAGACATGATGTTAGATTATTTAGTGGGTGGAGGCCACACAACAATCTGTCTAAATATATTGTTCATGTACATACATTTGACAATTTCTTGGAAGTAATAACGTTGTTATACCTTCTGTTCAGGTCTACTAAGGCCTCTGAAAAGAAAAAAAGAAAAAAAAAAAGGATCCAGTACAACTAGTCAAACCCACTGACATAATCTGCTTTTTCTACCTTTTCTTCTCTCCTCTTTTCCGACAGTCCTTGGCCATTTGTTTTTATCCTCTCATCTCTACGCCTCCCCCTCTCCTGTTATCTCCTCTGTCCTCACCCATTCTCTCTCTGCCGCTCGCCCTGTTCTGTGCTCCAAAACCTGTTAAAGTTATCAGCCTCTCTGCTGGCTCAATGTCAAGACATCTGTCTTTTATCAGCACCAACATTTAAGAATATTTCACCCTATATCCACGTAAGTCCACCACACACATGCACATGCCATAATGCTGCGCTACATTGACCTGTTTCCATATAGGCGATTGAAGGTGGTGGTGTTTCAATGTCAGGACTAGAGTGCGTGTTACCTCATGCTTGTGTGTGGCTTCAGCAAAAATGCCTCTTTGTTTTTCTTGAGATATCTACAGAGTTGCGTAGATAGTGTTTTGATTTTATTCAGTGGAAAGGGCTTGTAAGGGGGGTTGTGCATACTGCAGGGAGTGTGCAAAGGGACATTTATTTTCTTGCATACTGGTAAGAAAAGCATTAAGCCGCTATGCCTCGGTCTCCCTTGGACCACTGGAATATGTTTTCATTATATTTGGGGTGCATCTTTCCCTTTTTAATGTTTCTGTTTCCTGGCAGACAGACAATGAACAAAAGAATAAAATATAGCAGTTGGCAAAAGACAAAACAAAGATGGTCAGTCAAAGAAATTCGACAGCTACAGGGTACAGAGACTTGCTTTGATTAAGTTAGGAGAAAGGCTTGACTTGAAATAAAAAGCTAGTGCAAGCAAGCCGCCCTGTCAGCCTCGACCTGAAAGGAGACCGATCGCTGTAACAATAAAATAATGGTCTGTTTCTATTAGGGCTGGGCAATAAAACAATAATGATAATTACCGCAATACAATTTTCCTCAATAACACTATAATAAATGTTCAATATATTGTCAGTAAATATTTGCTTTAATTCATTTGAATCACAAACTAATTGGCACTTAATTTTTCTATTGAAATATTTATTTTGTTGGAAAAAAAGAGGCCTGAAAAAAGATTAACTAATCATATTTGTTGAAAAAGATAATAGTTTTGAATGTTCTACCTCAGACTTGTGAAGGATCCACTGTTTGACATCAAGTGTTTGTCACATTCTGACCATAAAGAAAAGTTTAACCACATATTTAACCATCTGGTTTCTTAAATTTTCACACACAAATCTGCCTTTAAACTTGAAAGAAATAATGATTTGACATATATCGTGATGATTATCGATATCGAATCATATGAAATGTTTTTATCGCCCAGCCCTAGTTTTCGGAGGAAACTGGATGCAGAGTTGCCAGACATGATGGTTGACTGAGCTTTGGGGTCTAAGTGCGTCTGATCTTTTATCATTGTACAGCTGTTTCAGTTTCATTCTTCATCAAACTTGCAGACTTGCATTGTTGTTGCTTAAAATACAAAAGCAATGTTGTAGTATCTTTTACAGCATTTTATTTCTCTTTGACCCACAGACCAAAACAACATTTGGTTACCTAGAACTTAACAGTTGTTGATTTACCGTGCATCTCTTAACCCCTTTTTGTTGTTTAGTGAGTGTCTTTTTTTTACCCCCTCGTCTGTGGAAACAGTTTGTGTTCTGTCTGCATGTTGGACACAGCGACATTACTGTGGTCTGCCACACTGTCTCTCACATACTTGGCTTCCTCCCTTGAACCAGCTTATAGTATATGTCTGAAACATTACATCAGTGTTTGCTCAATATATTTTTAGTTGCTGCTGGATTTAGGTTTAGTGAGCATCAGCAGGTATTTTCCCAACCAACAAGTTTTAAATCTTCATGACATTTTATATCAACAATTGCATTGGTGTTTTTAGAAGTGATTGTTAGATATTATATTTGATACATTAGTGTGTGGTGTATTTAACCTGTGAAAGATTGATGCATATATATGCCTTGGTCTGGCTAGTTGTAAGCTTAAAGCCCTACAAAATGAAATTAACTCTTACCAAATCACTTCGGTGGAAAGTGCTTTTTTGCTCCCATAAGCTGATGATTTGATTTCTGCGTGTTCTAGGTTTGTAACTTTTCCATATTTAATTAAATTTTTATATTTTTCAAGGGAACGTGTGCATACAAGTCAAGTCAAAAGCAGACAGTACAGCGGATTGTTTTCTCTAACGTTTTGCAAAGCTTTCGTTCGTTATTCTCAGTAAGTGTCTGCAGCTGGTTTCCTGTACTTCCTGTATTTTTTGAAACTAGTATAAGGGTGCAGATGTGGTTGTTTGGTAGGTGGGAAGAATGTTAGAGATCACGCATTTACTAGCAAAGTGCACACATGTTGTCCAAGTAAATAATTCTCTGTACACACTTTCTATAGAGTCGGCTGTAGTGTTTGGCTGTCCTCGCTGTCCTCTCCTGCTTTTTAGGCAAGTGTAAAAGTGCACGGCACCAGCTGATACTCAGACCAGATCGACTCATAAAGGGCCCTTTGATTCTCTGGGCTGGGTGGGGGGCAGAGTGGGTGTGTTGGGGTGGCTAGTGTGGCTTGAACACCGCTATACCTACTCAACACTAATTTCAGCCCGTCTGTGTCAACTGACGTGGAAAAGAAAAAAGTACACTTTCTCTTACACACACACACAAACATGCGGCCTTGTGCTCTTGTGCGTGCCCTCTCTCACCTAAACACACACCCGGTCTGCCTCCCTGCAAACACAGAAAGAGGATGGAGGCATGTCATGACTCTGCAGGTTCATGTGCAGGTGACCCAATTCTGGCAAATGTTCACTCCTTCATTTTTTGACTTCTCCAGTTTCTTTTTCTCCCGCTCATTCCACCTTGGAATAACAATAATAAAGTCCTCTGGCTCTCGTATTGAATTTGAAAGTTTATATTTCTCTCCAATCGTCGTATTTCACCCAAGCTGTCACAGCAATACGAACCATTTCTCTCTTTTGGCTTGGGCAGATTTTCAGCTTTGCTGTGCTTGTATTTTCTATATTTACCATCAAATATGCAGAGCTTGTCCCGTTTGGAAACCAGAGACGCTGAACTATGTAGAAACGTATTTTAATTACACTGTCCTCAGAAGGAAAAAAGAGCTTTATTATATGGTGCTTGAGCCTCTCAGCCAAAAGCAACTCATTCCATTTTGTTTTAAGGCCATCTTTTCTTCCCCTCCTTCCTAAAGTGGTTTTCAGGACTGCTCCACTGCAGTCTTACCCTTTCTTTGACATGCTAGGAGCCAGAGCGCCTGCCAATAAAATAAATAGTAGCGGACTTTGATTATACAGGGATAGACTGGCGAAACACTGCACCCGTTTAGTTTGGAAAGCCCGAATAGATTAGGCCTTTTTCAACCCACTGAACCAGAGAACCCAAGTGTGCAACAAGTCAGAATAAGTAGGTGGCTATGTGCTGCTACCTTAGAATGTCTCTCTTTCCTTTTATATACCATTCAGGTCTCCTTGTGTGGTGTCTTTGATTTGCCAACAGCAGCCTCGACACTCCACTCCTAGCGGAGGACAGTAGCTTCTTTTAAAGAAGTCCTCTGCTGGCTCAGCGTCTCTTCACAGGAAAATGAGGCTTGCTGTCCTGGTGAAGGGAGAGATGAATTATGTTTTTACGAGGCCCACCCAGGCATCCCACCACCAACACCACAGTGAGGGCTGGAGGAGGGCTGAACTCAAACACTGACCATGGCTCACTTTTGTCAAGATTGTATTTTATAGCTGTCTCATCTTTTTTAGAACATACGGGCCCTGAATGGCAAGAGAGCAAAAGGGGGGTAATGGTCTGGAGCTAAGTTACTCATTAACTACTGGGAAACCACCTGGGCTGTGAGCTTCTTTATGCATGAGACAGGAAGTAAAGATGTCTTGCGATGGAAAAGAGTTGAAAACACAGACATAGCTGGAGTAATTTTAGGGGGAATTCAAAAGATTAAAGTCAGAGATGTTAGACTTGAAGAGAAATGTGATGGAGGAGCGCAAAGAGAACACATCAGCTTATCTGTTCAGCTGAGCTAGCCAGAGGCGCCAGCTACTTTTACACCACTCTGCTTTGTATATTTCTTCCCCTCTCCCTTTCTTTTCATCTGTGTGTATCTCTTTCTCTCTGCTTACTCTGGGTTTATCTCCATCTCTTGGTCTGTCCTGATGATGATATTTACCAAACGTCTGGTCAAAGGCTCAGCCTGTTCACAGATCTGGATCAGATTTACACAGGGCTTAGGGCTCTGTTTAGTGCTCTTTGCTTTGAGAGGGGAGAGGAGGGTGAGCGCTAGAGAGGGAATTTCTTACAAAACTCCCCAGTTCAGTGGTTAGAGGATATTTGAGATGGAGGAGCTGGGGAATTCCATACATGACATATCCATCTTTCTTCCATCTTTGTATAAATCTGTTCCCTCCACTGGAGTCAAAGCAGTGCACAAGACGGATGTCAATATCCCAATGATGATGTGACAGTAAACAGCTGTAATGCATCAAATGGAAAGTGGATAAGAGCAGCTCAGGACAAACTGTTTAAATAGTGCTGTTTAAGTGAATGGTTAATCATACTGACATATGACTTTTCTTATCTGCCTATTCAAACCCTGTGGATCTCCCTCCACCACTCCTTGACTGCTCATCATCCACCTCCCCTTCAACCGTATAATGCCTCCAGTCATCCGCCCCAGGCGAAGGACCAGGGTGGTCCTGGGGTCCCTCAGCAAGTTCTGTCCCCAGCCCAGTTGCCTGAAGAGGCAGAGTGCCTGACGGTGCCCAAATACAAGAGAGACCTGGTGCAGAAGCTGAAGATCCTGCGGCAGGAACTTTCTCAGCAACAACCCCAGGCTGGCCACTGCCGCATCGAGGTCTGCCGTGAGGAGATATTTGAGGTAAATAAATAAATAAAAACTGCACACCTGAATAGAGGGATGACCCTTTCACATATTGATGTATGTACATGTTAACAATGCACTTGTTTAAGTAGTCTAAAGCTCTTGAAAACAGTCATGCTACATTAAAAAAATGCAAGCGGAACACAAACACTACTCTCGTTTATGTTTATAGATTATAACCCATCATGATACTTATCACATTGTCTGAAATGCTCCACTTCAGGAGTATCAAAAAGTTTTTGATACTCGTAAACACGACACCCTAAATTTAAATTTCTAACCTGCCATAAAAGGAAACATTTGGTTGACTGTTGAAGGGCATCTGAGCACAGCTGCAGAACACGTGCACATAAACGAATGCATAACAACGAAGAATTTAGCATGAATTTGTATAATGTGCATTGCACCATGTGTTTGTAGAATTCATCATCTGGCATTTAAGGCATCACATGCAGACATGCAAACTCTAAAATAGCAGAATGCTCACAAACCCAGATCTGTGCATTTTACTGACATTTTTTCACCCCATTTATGATGTGCACCAGAAAGCCCAGGGCAGCACAGAACGAGTACTCAGAATTGCTTTATGATTTCCAGGGAAAAGCAGAACAGAAAACGCCACAAAAAAACAATTTCTCTGTTACTTTTCATCTCCTCCGCAGACTTGTTTTCTTGCTCTCTCAATCATTTGTTCTACCAAGGCGAGGCATTCTTTCTTGATGATTTCAGCAGCTAAATAGATGGAGAGAAATAAAGAGATGGGTGTGGGGGAGGGTGGGAAGGAGGGCAGCAGTGGCAAGTATTCGGGGCCAGACATAACTTCATGACTACAAGTTGAGCAATGAAAACTATGACTTCATCCTGCTACGACGTGACAGCTGTGGAAGGGGAAAGTTAAGTGTGAAAACCAGCCCTGCAGATCTTCTGGAGGTTTTAATCCAGGAGCCAGCACTACAGTTTACAGCTGGCAGTGTGTTCATGTGACCGTGTGCATGTACTTAGAATGGTTCTAGTCTGATTTCCAATCTACATGTGTTCCGTGCCACAAGGTGACAAATGATTAAGACAAACTCAGTGTATGTTCCATCAGTAATTGAGTGGAGGGTTTTAACACAAATATTTCACAAATATTTTTGCTCATCAACACGTTGGATAAAAAGGAAACACACGGACTACTGAATTAACTGTAACTTGGGGGGGGGGGGGATATTACAATGAATAGAGGCAAGGGCATATATTATTTATTTTTTAAGCAATACTTAAGTATTAATTGTATTTTAAGCGTGACTCTGCCCCAAACTTGCAGTGTATGCATGGAAATGAGCCCTTTCGCAGCCTGAGTATGTCAGTATTCTCAGGAAATCAAGACGAAGGATCTCACACAGTTTTAATTTTGGTTTATTTCTGCAATCTTTGTCCTGCACACCATGAGTGTATCTGAAATTGTGTATTAGTTCTGTAACAATCATAGGGCAGGTTCACACCTAAAGGTCCGGTTCCTGAATCGTACCAGTACGAGGATGATAACATTGTTTACAATTTCCAGCTTGTCCGGTTTGCGTTCACAAAGGTGAAACTTGAACGGTCCAGAAATTGTAAACAAAAGCCACATGGTGAAAATGGAGTACAGTTATTGGTCATACAGTCAGCGAATAATAAAATGAACCCTTCCAAATATTTACATACTACAAGTACTTTGATGTACTGTTGACACTGCTCAACAGTTCGCTGGAGTCCATTTTCGTTATCGCTGAATATTTTGAATGCCTGAGTGTTCTTATGCACCTTCTCTAGTAATTGAGAAATTTGTCCTCTGCTAGTTGACAGTTTGGTAGCAATGAGAGAGCAGTTTTTTTGTCTGTACCAGAGTTCGAGTCTGGCGTACACGCAAATTAACCTCACCAATGGGGTAAAAGCTTCAGGGTTCGATTCGACCGGACTAAACAAGGCTGGTGTGAACCTGCACTTGTAGAAATGTACATGTGTACACACACACAAACAAAAACAAAGCAGCAAACCTCCAAAGTTTATAGGTAATAATGATGTCCTTTCTGTAAAGTTCTGTAAAGCTTGTCTTATTTTCTGTATTATATTAAATTTGCTGTTGGGTTGAATTGTAGGAGTCGTACCGGCAGGTGATGAAGATGCGTCCAAAGGATCTCTGGAAAAGACTGATGATCAAATTCAGAGGAGAAGAGGGACTGGACTATGGCGGGGTAGCAAGGTACTTTGTCGCATGTTTAGTTTTCTCTGGCTTTAAATGTCCACAAACATTTTTATGTTATGAGCATTATTTTGTTTGTTTGTGTGTGTGTGTGTGTGTTAGGGAATGGCTATACCTGCTGTCCCACGAGATGCTGAACCCCTACTACGGCCTGTTCCAGTACTCCAGAGATGACATCTACACTCTACAGATCAACCCCGACTCTGCTGTCAACCCGGTAGGACAACTCTTATCATGTGACATCAGATGAATTTCGTGTGTGAGTGTTTATGCTGATGTTTCATAGAGCAGTGAGCTATCTCCTCCTGGGGAGACCTCTTAGGTACTGGCATTATGGTAAAAACTGGAGCTGTATAATCTGAATATATGAATGTAATATAAAAGCTAACATGAAATGAATGAAGCCTTCATATGAATTCTCCTCTTTAATGTGCAGGAGCACCTGTCGTACTTCCACTTTGTGGGTCGTATCATGGGCATGGCGGTCTTCCACGGCCACTACATCGACGGCGGCTTCACTCTGCCCTTCTACAAACAGCTGCTGGGCAAACCGATCACGCTGGATGATATGGAGTCTGTCGACCCCGACCTCCACAACAGCCTTGTCTGGATCCTGTAAGACTTCTTTTGTTTCTAGGCATCATTTTTTAAAATCCTCTCACTGACAACCCAAAGTTAGAGGAAATGGATATATGTATCAGACATGTGTACACAAAAAGGGACAGAGCACATATTGTATAATAAGGATGGGCACAAAAATGTTTTTTGTCCTCAACTTTGTAATGACTGTGGCGCCCTCTGCTGCCACTTTAGCTGAAGACCTCTGATTTAAAAAATGAAAAAACATGCTTGCGGGTGTAATCCCTTTCTTGCATGTTTTGACACAGTGGTGAGGTATTGTTTAGATTGTTTCAGACATGAGGACGCTGCGACTCTCTTCCCTTCAGACATTATCATAAGTAAGAAGTATTACTGTAGGTCCTATTACAGTAAAACTTATGATAATGTCACCCACTATTATGGCTGTTTGGTAGCATAAATTATAGTATAGCATAAAGTATCACTGACCCAGTGAAGATGAAGGATGATAAATGCTCCTTTTTTATGAAAAGAAAATACAGCAAATGAAAACTGAACAGCAGACCAGTTGCCAAAAAGAATCACAATCAAACACGTGTGGTATACTTCGAATATTACTGCTGTTATACTTAGTTGGACCAAAAATAGAAATAATTTCTGCAGAAGCTGAGACGATTCCTGTTACATATATTCACTCTCTAACCTCTTCCTCCTCTTCAGTGACAACGACATCACCGGCGTCCTGGACCACACTTTCTGTGTGGAACACAATGCCTACGGAGAAATCATCCAACATGAGCTCAAACCCAACGGCAAGAGCATGCCCGTTTCAGAGGACACCAAGAAGGAGTATGTCAGGTATGGAGAGGGATGCGCACACACAAAGGCAAGGATGTGACAACTAGATGTAGTAAGCAACCAAGTTCAATGTCAGCCCACACAAGTACCATGTTTTTGCACGACTTTTCAGTGTCATGATGTTGAATCTGTATTTGCAGTCACTCAATTGTTAAATTAATAAACTGACGGACTCCTTCTGTGTTGCTCCCCCTCCCTACTCCCTCATGTTCTGTGCAGGTTGTACGTGAATTGGCGTTTCCTGCATGGCATTGAGGCTCAGTTTCTGGCCCTGCAGAAAGGTTTCAATGAGGTTATTCCTCAACACCTGCTCAAATCCTTCGATGAGAAAGAACTGGAGGTACAAGAGAAAATTGTTTCAAAATAAAAGCGATCCCATTACTTCTTACACAGACACGCCCGCATGTGTATCATTTTTGTTTTTGCAGTCTGGTGATAAAGAATATGTTCTCTTCCATCTTCCAAAATACAATAATTAAGTTTCTATCTGCCTCTCTGCCTTTAGCTGATTGTGTGTGGCCTGGGAAAGATCGACATCACTGACTGGAAGTCCAACACCCGTCTGAAGCATTGCACCCCCGACAGCAACATCGTCAAGTGGTTTTGGAAAGCCGTGGAGTCGTTTGATGAGGAGAGGAGGGCCCGGCTACTGCAGTTTGTCACTGGCTCATCCAGAGTCCCACTGCAAGGCTTCAAGGCTTTACAGGGTACTTATCTGACTCTGTGTGTGTGTTAACCTGTTTCTCAGATAGGTGTCTCTTTCCACTGCTAATAGAGGAGTCACTTTAGAGAGCTGAGGTTCTATCCCTTTTCTGGCTTAGCTTCTGTTCTACTAACTTTCACCGCTCACAGAGGGATTCTTTTGTAATTTGTTTTAGAAACTTTCAAGCCTTATACTGTTTTTCTGTCCATATTCCAAAATAAATGGCTATCTGGTACCATACTTGCTAGTAAAGTTTGAGGAATTTTTAATTTTAACAAAAACAAAAGTTCCCATTAGGCTATGACAACCTTAATGTGGCTATGACTAATGATATATATTGTTGAATATGTAGTGAAATGCAAAGGAAATAATTTACTTTATCTTTGCTTCTATAAAGTGCTCACATTTTTTTCATCTTAGAATATTCCAGGACTATGTTTTAGTTGTGCCAGTGAAAGAAACCCTTTGATAAACGACTTGTCTGGCCATGGCTAATGGAACAGAGGCTGGATTAAAAAGTGGTCAGGACTTTGTTAGCTTAGATGTTGTTGGTGAGTTTGATGCTGAACTGCACCTGATGGATCCTGTTTGTGTTTTTTCTGCAGGTGCTGCAGGGCCCAGACTCTTCACCATTCATCAGATAGATGCTAACACCAACAATCTGCCCAAAGCCCATACCTGGTGTGTACCGCATGTACCTGCAGACATTTTTATCATGATAATGGGAAAAAACTACCCCTTTCAGTCTCTCATTCATATGAACACACTCTTCTCTACAGCTTCAATCGGATTGACATTCCGCCCTACGAGAGCTACGACAAGCTGTATGACAAGCTGCTGACGGCCATCGAGGAGACATGTGGCTTCGCAGTGGAATGAGAGACACGTTGGAGAGTGTGTTTGTGTGTGAACATGTTTCACTGTGTGCAGGCGATCATTGTCACTGCAATGTACCAACAGGCTCACTCAGAGCCTGATACGTGCATCTTCGACAAGCCTGCAGTCTTCCTCTTCTCTCACCGCTCCCCACATTCTTTCTTTATCGATATCGGTTTGAACAGCTGCTAGAAAGTAAACCCCTGTAATTCATTTCTTATTCAGTTATTTTGTTTGGGGGGTTTTTTGTTTGTTTTGGTGTAGATTGTGTGAAATACAGAGAGCAAATTAAGAGATGTTAAGTTAAACGTCTTACAGAAGTGTTTCTTTTAAAAATTCAGCGAGTCACTATTGAATTGAATTGATCCTTGTCATGCTACTGAATCATTAACAGCAGGTAGCCATATCTTGCCCTTAGTATTCATCTTAATACGCCTTCCAAACTTCATTGCTGCAGAGTCGGTGTGCTTCATCTTGTAGGAGTGCCACAAATTCATCCTACCTCAGTGTAATGCTTTGATATCTGAAGGGTTTTCTTTTAAAATACCACAGATGGATGACAAATTAAAGGAAAAACCAACATGAAGTGTCTTAGTATGGAGTCAGGCCACCACGAGCCTCCAGCACAGCTTCAGTGCGCCTTGCAAAGTCTGTGGAACTCTGTTCCTCCATAAGATATTCCCTCATTTATATAACAACCTTCATTTAATCAGGTAATCTCATTGAGATCAAAATCCCTTTTGCAAGAGAGACCAGGGTACAGTAGAACAGACATATAGCATTAGAGGCAGTCACAGACATCACTAAATAGATTTGAAGATGAACATTTATATTATATATATTTGGCTTTAGGGAGATGTTGGTGAAGAGCATTATCTTACACGTTGGTCAAAAATCTTCTATATGTGGCAAACTGGGTTGAGATCTGGTGACTGTAAAGGCTGCAGCCCTGGTGCACAGAAGCGTCTGCATTTGATATGTTTCTCCACTCTTATTCAGGTTTTTCCTTTTTATTTGTCCCCCTTCTGTGTGTGTGTGTGTGTGTGTGTGTGTGTGTGTGTGTGTGTGTTTATGTGTGAGAGAGAGAAAAAGTTGGTCATTCAGATTAGAACATTTTTAGCGTAAATTTTCACACCAGCAATCGTTGTCATCTGTCAAACCATATAATTTAAATTGTGAATATATCATTTTGAAATGGAACTCGTACAAACTGACTTGGATGGGTCTGATGTTTTGTGGCGTTTTTTTAATTCGAGCTCGTTGTGGATTGTTTAAACATTAAGGACGGACTCTGGTTAAGAAGAAGGTATGAATCTTGTTTTACTCTCCTGAATCACTGCAGTGTGGCCACAGCTCTTGTAAACATGTGTGTCTGTATGTTTCTGCATGTGTATACAACTGTGCGTTTGTATGCTAGGAAGGTAGACCTTTTACTAGCACAAGGACAGTATCCTGTATTTGAAGCTGCAGAGCTGATTGAACCTCACATTTTGAGCCTCGTTCGCCTTCACTTTTCCCTCATTTACACATTTGTCTTCAGCAGTAACACGTATGCATGTTTTTTTTGGGTTGTCCAACCCAGCATGCTTCCTGCCACATCATATGTGTACAGGGACAGCTGTCCACGGGACCAGGCTTGATAAAAAGCTATTCAACGCAGGCAGTCTATTTTCAGTCACATCATCAGTTAAAAAAGGCAGAAGAGTTTCTTTCTCTCTGTCTTATCACTTTAGAGCACTTTACAAACTGAGGCAGTGAGAGCAGGAGATCGTTCTTCACATTAGATTAAAATATATTATGTTTCATTTGCTATACAACTACACTAGAAATATACAGAGTAAAAAGTATCTATACTCCTGTAATTTCTGAGTATATATGTACAAATACATAGCTATTTTGTATATTGTTGCTTGTTCTTTCTGTTCAGTTTAAATGCAAGCATGTTGGTGTCTGTCACAGACCTCTTTGCATTCTCAGGTGAAGTTGTCCTTTTTATTTTAAAATTGTTTTCTTTATTTTTATTTTACATTTATTGGGCTAGTATGTGAGGAGGGGTAAAACTGGTTTTAATGGAAACTATATTTCCGAAGCCCTGTCCCATGATAGTGTAAATGTTGGCAGTTTAAAGTGATATTTTCTTGTGGTCAATCGCTTTCGTTTATTAACACACACATACCTTCATAGGAGGACCTAAATAGCCACATTTGCTGCTCTGGAGGGCTTCGTCACCACTGAATACCAAACAGCTCAGACGACAATATTACTTCGTATGCACAGAAGCAGTCTGTTTGCAACATGAATTTTTTTTTCTTTTTTTTTTTTTTGAAAGCGAGGGAATAAAAGACTGAATGCTGATGGTGGCCTCAAATCCTCAGAGCTGCAAATGTTGGAGGTTGACTGCTGCTGAACTCCAGGGTGCTACACGGTGAAAATGTTCAACCCAAATTAAGTCACTAGAAACCAGAGAGGCAACAGTGAGGAGCTTCTCCCATCACCACAGCCTCCATCCAAAGAAAAAAGCTTTGCATGAATGGATGCTCAACAGAGAGAGCCTATTTATTTGCATAAAAATTACTCTTAGAAAACTTTTTGACTTGGGGGGGTGGGGGGGGGGGGTCAGTTAAATGTTCTTTCTGTGTATGCTGCCTGCATTTATTTGTAACCAGAAACAGTTTGTCAGCTAATACTCAAACACTGAGTTTGTGGTCATCATGAGACAAAACATAGCAAACTGAAAATGTCGTCTTTGTACAGTTAGAGAAATGTATGTGATTTTACTTTTTAATATCTCAGAGGGGGAAAATAAATGCATTACAAGTTTTTTTGCACACGTTATGCATACTTGGACTCCAAGTTATAATCAGACACTTCCTTCTATTTACCAAATACTTAATGGACTGATTTTTTTTTTTTTGTTGTTGTTGTAATGTTATATATATATATATATATATATATATATATAAATATAATTTTTTTTTTCTCCCCACACACATGTTCTTCATATGCACACATGTATGTTTGTCCAGTGCACACAGTCCACTTCTGCTCCTTCATACTTTTTGTCGGCACCAAGTTTTCTGGCTGGCTCAGTCTTTAGTGCTTCGTGACGAGGGGAACTCTCACTTTCCCTCAGTTCGGCAGCCAAATTGATTACGCGTCCTTGACAATGTTGCAGGCGATTGTTAACTTTTTCAAGCTTTGAACGTCTGTAATATAGAGGTTTTTGTCTATTCTGATTGATCTGATTTATGTAATTGAATAAATTGAAATCCATTTCTGGTCAAAATTATGTGCTTTTATGATGGTTTCATTGGTTACAAACCACAATAAGCTGTGTAATGTTCAGCAAACACACTCCCCACGTTTTTCGTACACATTTATAGGTTTATGTGCAAATTCTTGTGTGTGTGTGTGTAAATGACTTTTGATTGAATTCAATACAAAACAGAAAAAAATCTTTTTTTTAACTGCACCATCTTTTATTTCTTTTGATTTCCTATGTGTTTTTGTATTTATTACAGTATGTTTGTTCCTAGTTTTTCACATCAGCTGCTCTGTGAGCTTGTAACTAACACCTGTACATAAGGACAATAAAGAAGCAAAGTAATAAACTTCTTGTACCCTTGCAGAAAGCTGAGCAATAAAACTATGCTGTTTGGACTTCACAGCATTATGTTTTATAGTACAATGTGTATTACTGTCGTTTTTTCCTACTTGAAGTTTAAAGGAGAAAATGATAAACCTTTGCAAATTATACTAATTTTATTTGGTACATTTCATGTATCATTTCATTCATTTCACATCAGTTTTCTGAATCATTAAAATCGGGAATTACAATGAGTATTAAGCTTATCCACAATGATTCTGCTTCAGGAACTACTAGAAGTATTGAGATCCTCAATCAATGATCAATCATCAACATAAAAATATTCCATTATAAGTAAAGTGTTATTGGATTATTATTAACTGATGCATTATGCAATATGTAGTGTTTTAATATTGCATCTTATCAAGGTGGAGCTAACTTTACCTATTGTCTGCATAGTTGAATCTACAACAACGCATTCATAGGTTTTGTTTGTAATTTTTGCAAAGTAAGAAGGCTAGTAGTAGTGCCGTCAGATAAATGGAGTGAAGTAAACTGTACAGTATGTCCTATGTTTGACACTCCACAATGTTTTACAATAAATTAATAGTTTTGTATGCTTTGTTCCTTATCACAATTCATCAGCTGCTTAGACAGCCTTACAATTAATTTTAGAAGATGTAGAATTCTCTGAATATCTCTGTCAAGTCAGTCTGACAGCGACTTTTTTATTAACTATCTTTCACTTGCTTGTGATTGAGAAGTCAACTGTTTTTTGTTTTACAAGTGTTTTATGATTTGTTTATTGTTTAAAACCCCCAACAATGTTTAGATACTTGAGAAAATGTACTTAATTTCCACCACTTCATTCAAGTGGGATAAATGTACCTGTAGCAGGTTGTCTTCAGGTATTTTTTTATGTATTATGCTAAATTATATGTAAAACAGGGAAAAGAGTAACAGGTAAGCCTTGGTTTTTATCCCAGAATCGTCATGTTTTAGCTACAAGACCATACTGTATAAATGGTGACAATGGAAAACTGTGAAGACATGGAAGAAGGACCTTTATTAACTCCTGAACCGTCTGTGAAGAAACCTAAGAAGCCCCTATACAAGGAGGCCGATAGAGGGAAGTGGGAGAACAGGTAGGTAGATTTATTTTGTCACAATACCACAAGTTATAGAATGAAATTGAGTTTGTATAAAAATGGCAAACAGAAATAAACTACATTCAGTAGAGCAGTGCTGAGGATGATTTTCTTTAGTCCGACCGCTTGGGGGGGTTCCTATATAGGCTATATCTATGCGTATGCTTTGTGTGATTATATTCACCTTCCTGTCCGCTGTAGTAAGGACACCAGTATGTGTATGAACATCTGTGGAACAGACAGCAAGGGAGGACCATCAAATAAGTATGACCCCGGGGATTTAAATACTGTGGTGGAATGAAACTTAAGGGTTAGTAAGCCATTGTTTTGAGCTTACTCTCAAAAAAAAAAGAAAGTGCGGTTTTCCTACACAACCCTGTAAATAGCCCGTTCACAGGAGTGATGGGGGGAGCAGCAGGAGGGAGAGCTGTACAGGCTACACACCCGCACATCAGAGCGAGAGAGTCGAGGCTCGGTGCGAAGGAGAGATGGAGAAGAAACAGCCAAAGAGGAGAAGGCCTGAAAGATATAAACAGCTAAAGAAGTTATATGACGAGGCGAGGGCGAAGACCCGTGTTAACATCGGTGCGGCGTTTCAGTGCTGGAGAAACGTCAGAGATTTGGAAGGAATGAAAACCGACGAGGAGGTTGCTATGTTTCTGCTCGACAGGTGAGCAACGTTAGCCTAGCTTGTGTTTCACACACACAATACGTTAGCTTTGTCTTGTCTGTTTATTGTCATGTTTGTGATAGCTGATCCCAACTTGTTCGCTTTGCCAACCTGGCTAAAAGAAGTTACAGTACTTGCCATCTGTTTGTTGCTCGAAGTTAACGTCCATAAAACGTTTCCGAGGGATTTTAGGGCATTTCAATACTTTCTATAGTATTGCAAAAAAACATGCCACCTTACTGAAGCCAACTTGCCTTAAAGATCCACCATGTGGATTCTGCCATATTTCAGCAGAGATATTAGTAGGGTTGTGCTGTGGTAGTCACCCCTGATAGGCGGCCAGGGGCACACTTCCTCTCAGGGATAACGTTATCTACCCTAGCACCCGTCGCCTTGGCAAAAATCCGTCGTTTGTACACATGGCTCTGTACACGGGGAAACAAACAAAGTGGCTCGGACATAACGTTAGCCACACCACTGCAGGCAGTCGACAACACTGGCCGTTCGTGCTCGTGCACAGCGCAGTGGGAACCGAGAGGGTCGGTGCAAAACTGGCACATGCTAACGCGTAACCTGCGCTGTGATGGCCGAGAAACAGCCGAAGAGGAGAAGGTCGGAAGAGTACAAACGGAAAAGGAAGTTTTATGATGAGGCAAGGGCGAAGACCCGCGTTAACATAGGCGAGGCTTTCCAACAGTGGAGGGAACTGCGAGACTTGGAAGGCATGAAGACGGATGCAGAGGTGGCTCTGTTTCTGCTTGACTTGTGGGTAACATTAACGTTACAGAACTGATTGGTCAGTATTTATGTCCCGTTTGCTAATGTTTGTGATGTATGTGTCAGGTAATGATAAAATACTTGCCCACGGGCGTTTAGTTTAGTTTCTAGTGCAAAGACGTGCTGTTGTTGTGATGCAGGCGAGTTTTCGCTGTGTGGAGCTGCTCTGCTGCCTCTGGGGCCGTCTCGTCCTCTCTGGATATTAGCTGGCAAACCACAACCTCGCTTAATGGCGCTATCTTTGTTCGCACTGGTATTTGTTCGTGCAACTTTTGCGAATGGTTTTATATCCACGAAGACCTAAAAACACACGTTTGCATAATGGGAAACACGTTACCTTCCTTGTTAGCTACAAACCCACGGCCCTGTCTTCGGTCACTGTGTGTTGTAAAAACAATCCAGAAAAAAAGTTACACTCAGTTGTTTTGGATGCTGTGTTTGTGTGCTTGCTTGTCGTTAGTTTGTCGTTTTGTATTATAATGCTTGTTTTGCTTCAGCTCCCATCGGGCAGCAGACGGGCTCAGGATACCACCATATTGCCCAGTCAGTGTCGTTGCCTTGGCAATGCGCGGCCATAAATAAGCACAGTCGGGTTTTTTAACTAAGGTAATTCATTTTCTAAAACTTGTTCTATTATAACTTTAGAACCGAAATGGCACATAATCATAAAATAAAGCTATATCAGCCATTGAATCACCAGTTGTAAACATGCACACGGGTGTTACACCATATCCTGTAACCCGTCAGATTCTGACTTGATCGGTGCACCGGACATGATGTCATCACAAGGTATAAAACAAATATGGCGCTCCAGAGCTCATTTACGGCAGACTGTTCTCTTAAGAAGATGGTTAGATCAGAGGAAGGGCAGTGAGCAAAATAATAAAGTGACGGCGCAGTAAGACGAGAATAACCATCGGTGCGGCAATTATACCCAAGTGGTAAATTAAGAAACAATTGGGTATTAAAACTGACTCAGGGCTGGCTTTTATTCTGCTGGACAGGAAGGTTAGGTATGTATCGGCGTACCTGACTATACTGTGGATTATAACCACGGACTGTATAAAAAAACTTAACGTTAAAGGCAGGTTGAGTATACTCCGTATAAAAGTTATTACTTATGACCCACTTGAAGTGTGTGGCGGTGTCTGTTTCTGCAGAGGTCCTGCTCTGACCCCACACAGTAGGACTGAGGAAGCTATGAAAATGGCGGACACAGTGCCGAAAAAACATAAACATAGCGAGGCGAAACGACAAGCGGACAAAACCACAGTAAATCTGGTTGGCTTTCATTAGCTGGCGAGCACTGAAGGAAAAGATAGGACTGAAGAGCAACGCGGAGTTGACCTGTTTTTTGTTGGAGGTGGTTAGCTTATTTCAGATAGCTTGCTAAAGGATCGGCTTTTCCTTTAACGTGACAGCGAAATGTAACCCGTTAGAGAGATGCCCATGCAGTTAACTGTACATTTTCATAAGTTTGAGCTCAGAATAATTTCGTTCTGTCTTAACACACACACAAACCGTCTCTGTCAGTGTTTCCAGATACTGTTTGTGTCCATGTTAATTATCCAACAAGCTAACTGTCATGTTTTATATTTGCAGTTATCTTAGGACCAAGTCAGAGAGCCGACCTGAACAGCCAGCCCTTGAAAGGAGTTCTTCAACTGAAACCTGGTGAGAAGGCCTAGGTGCTAATGTGTTAGTTTTAGTACCACTTCTTCATAGTCATGCTTACATTAAGGTGTCTGTAGCTTCTGACTGTCAATGACGACTTGATGAAAAATATCACGTTAGTCCAACGCAACCTGCTGAAATACACACACGGATGTAGAATTTAATTTATACCCTTTTGCTTCTTTGCCGTCATTTTGATTTAGTGAAAGTGTGCATTCTGAATACCCGTTTATGATGAGTTCACCAAATGAAGCTGAGTGGGAAACCTGTGCCGATCCCTCTGTCCAGTCATCTGACAATGGAAAGGTAAACGTGACTCTGTCACATCTCCCATGTAAAGCTGAAATGGTTAGTCGCTTAGTTGATTGACTGTTTTCTTTCATTTTTCATGTTACACTCTCTGATTCCAGCTTCTGTGTGGATTTGCTGCTTTCCTCCGTCTGACATCATTGCAAACTGAAAATGTTTGGACACCCATCTTCTGATATTTTATAGTGTAAACGATTAAACAAATTTGCCAGATTAATGGATAATGAAAAATACTAGTCAGTTGCAGTGGATAGTTAAAATATTTGAATCCTAAAAAAAAAAAATATTTGGAACATTTGAAGATTGGTACTCTGAAGATAATGTGATATATCCCTACAGTTGAGAGAAAGCTGTTGCTTTATGCATTTTACTGTAGTTAATTTAAGGCTCACACATGGAGTAGACACAAACAATATTCAAACATAATGTGTACTGTAATCCATCATTTTTAGCTTCCTGTGTCCTGCTTTTTTTGTTTCTACCACTTTACTGTCTGACCATGCAGACATTTCTAGCTGAAACACATTGGACACTGCAAGTGAAAGCATCAAACATCAGTGACTTTCATTTTGATTTTCAAAAATATGCATGCATAATTATAAACTTTTGAGTTGTGCTGCTGCCTGCAGCTGGAAAACCGAATAGTGTTTTTAGTTCTGTATCACATTAAAGTGATGCTACTAACTGATCAGAGCCCAAAAGAAAACCATTTATTTTTTTATTTTGTTTTAATTGACGGGAAAGGCAATGGCAAATAGTTTATCAACATACAATGCACTTTAGTTCTATAATTTGTAAACTTTTAAAATCTTTTAATTATAATCTGTAAGTTGTATGTAATTTGTGAGGTATTGTACTATATAAATTAGTGTATGTTGTCCGTCTTGCCTACGCTGTGTCTTGATGGGTTGCTGTTACTTGTCCCATTTTAAAGGAGTCGGGGAAAACATGTGCTGCTCTTCAGAGACTGAAAAGTGAAGATGAGTGGACGACAAGCAACCAGTCAGAAAACAAAGAAAATAGACGTGAGTCATCTTCACATTGGCAACATCCTTCCCCAGCAAAAACAAAGATTGCAAACATCATGTTTAAATGCAGAAAAAGTGCAGTAATAACTGATATCTGTTTAAAATGGATCCACACACAGATACTGAAGATGAGGAGGAAGAATTCAGCACATCATTAAGTGTAGGAGACGGACATTACCTGGTGGATTTGGGAAGGTATGCTAATTAATAATGGCAATCCAGTTTGAAGCTTTTGTATTTGTTAAATTTGACACGGGACCGTTTTCTCACCCCCTGCGTTGCATTATTTTGATATCTTTTTCACCATGCTATTCATGCATCTTTTCCGAATCCCTCAGCTCGTCAGAGTTTGTTGTCGATGAAGAATGCATCCTTCAGCTGTTCAAGTCATGCAAGGAATGCAGCAGACAATGTACCGTTAGAAAACACGTCAAGGGACTAAAGATTGTGGTTTCTCAGGCGTGCTGTTTCTGTGAAAGCCGATATAAATGGACTAACCTACCAGATGACGACGATGGTGATTTCCAGAAAAATGGAAAAGATGCAGCACACGGACAGACCAATTCAGCAATGTCGCCAAGTAGTAACACTAGTTGAGATAGTGTCATGTCTGAAATGACGGTCCAACTGGACAGTGATTGTGCTGAGATTATGCTGAATGAGGAATACGTTAAAGTTTTTTCCTAAACCTGTGATACACTGAACCAGGCAGCTGGACTTGCGGTTATTCTGCTACCTGCCTGTGGAGTTTTTTTTTTCCTCTGGAAGATCACAAAGCTGTCAGTTCTCTGTATGGGTGTAGTGATGTTCTGATGCCATCAAACACGTCAAAGAACTACCCGATGCAAGGAAGAGGGTGGCTGCTTCAGCTGAACACATTTGTCTGTTAACGTCATACATGACCGCCAAGTGAGAGGGAGGGAGAATACTTGCTTTTGATGAGCAGATAAGACAGTTCTGGTGAACAGTTAAATCACTATTGTTGGCCACGAGTGGGGCTGTTGCAGAACAACACACTACAGTTGAACAATCGTAATGGCGAGATGGTTCCCCTGAAAAAGTCTGGACCGTTCTTTTGGTCTTGAAACTTATTGCAGATTTTTTTACTTGCAACATGTCACTAATCGTTTGTTTCAATATGTAGTTTCACAATACTCAGCTGCTCAAACAAGGATTGCTGTCAGATTTTCACACAATATTGAGAAATGTTGAAATGACTCATCCTTTTCACTGTTGAAGATTCAGTGACCCCATTTATACCTGCCATTAACATGCAATCTGAATATCCTATGGGGATATGGAAAAACGCATGTAAACGCACAATGTAATGCATGCTGAATGCAATCAGATTGTCCAGATCGTATCTCTGACAAACAAATGGTAAAAAACAAACAAAAAAAGTTAAGCTGTCACTAAGTCTGCTACTGAGCTACAAATGGCAGCAATTGCTAGCAAGTATTCCCTCCCAAAAAGTGATGTTAAATTGACTCAGTCAGCGTTCAGTTGGTACAGGCGTAACTCAGAAGTTTTTGCATCTAATTGTTCCTCTTCAATTAAAGACTTAATTTGATCTTTGTTATTTTGTCAGACTACAGATGGAACTGATGGTTCTGTGTTTTTCGGTCAAGTGTATTAAGAATTACCTCAATTACATACAGAACAGCAACCTGCAAATAACTAAACGAAAGGTGAGCAGTGCCAGCCAGCGATGAGTGACCTCACATTTATTAGATGACAGGGCATTGGTGTGATCATTAGATTCCATGGACAATACCAGTAGACAGTGTTTTAACATTCCAACCTTTGTGAATTTGTTTAAAACTACCATGTCCTAAATTCTGGCAGTTAAAAACAATCTGACCTGACAGAACAACACCAGGTTAATTAAAAATCTAATGACAAAGTAAAAAAATAAATAATCCACTGGCATGGTTAAGACATTTAAGGAAGACATCACACAAAAGGAAGTTAAAACTGTGTGACATTCATACTTATCCACTTTGCATCGGTGGTCCCTATTTGGCAAGAGGAAGAACTTTTACTAGATGTCTGCTACAATGTCAGCACACACAAGACTGCACAGTGAGTGAGCCACTTTAAAACATTCTTAGGTATCAAGTACTAAAAACCATTGAAGGAGGTGGGGACTTGGTCCAAGGTGTTATTAAATTCAGGTATAGCAGCTGAGGTGGGAGGAAGAGTTAGCTACATAACCTAATGGCTACATTTAGTCAGTGTGTTCAGTTCATTAATAGTGAATTTCCTCTTCCTGTGCAAATCTCTGTAGGAAGATGCCGAGGAGACAATACTGTTCAGCCGTCAGAATGTAGTACCCTTAGTTGTGAATGGCAGGAAGTCTTTTGCAGCATGTTCCTCTGATGTAAATCCAGCCTTAATTGAGTGGACCTTAAAATGGCCCTGTGTCACGCTTCCCCAGTCAGTGCAGATAGCTAGTGTTGTACTGGAAGGAAGCCATCTGTACCCGATTGCGCAGCCTCTGGACCTCTAGATCCTGGAAATGATCGTCCTCATCGTTCTGGATGATGATCTTCTGCAGTTCACCGATCTCACGTTCCATCCTGGAACGCAGCTCTCTCTTCATCTTCAGCAGAGCCTGGAAAAAGTCGGAAAGGTGAATATACACGTGTGCGTGTGTATATATGTATAGAGCATTAATATTTCAGGATGGAATCATGGAATATCAGTCATATAATATCTGCCAAAATAAAAAAACGCTTCAGAGCGAGCATTTGAACAGTTTGAATTTTAATAATTTTCCTGTTTGAATGAAAGTTCAACATTTTAAGTGACAGCCCTAATTCACAGCAGTGGTAAGTAAAGAGATTACCTTCTCTTGAGCTCTTTTCCGAACCTGGATGTCCTCCCGCTCTTGTGCAAGTTTTTCAGCTAGTAGTGAAAACTGAAAGAGAGAAAGCATGTTATAGCTCACTTGGAATTTGAGTAGATTGTAGAGTCCATATCACATTACAAAAACAACCCAAAATGTGTGTGACTTCCTGGTTCTTAAGTTGGGGGGGGGGGTCCTACTTGGTCTTTGTAGTAGTTCTCCATTGACTTTATCTGATCCTGGTGTCGTCGTTGATGTTCGAGACGCTGCTCTCTGGCGTAGGCTCTCTGCTCTCTCAACCGGACTTTTTGTAGCTCCAAACCCTCCTCAAACAGCTGCCGAAACGTCTGTACACACACACACACACACAACCACACTTGGGCATTATGCGTCACCCACACTACAGCCAGATAGATGTGTAATTTAATCTTTAACTTAACTCTGAATGTATTATTTAGCTCTTCATTCCTCTCCAACACCCACACAAATATTTAAGATGCCCCTGACTTTTTAGGACGGGAACCTAACTTGTGTAATCAAGTTTGGGTTTCAGAAGAGCTGAACGAGAAGACAATGTCAACAACCTCAAGTCCATGTAGTCCTTGTAATTTGTGGGAGCCATCAAAGTTGCCAAACATTTGCCGATTCCAGCTTCTAAAATGAGGTAATTTGCTTTTCACTGTTCTATATTTATTGAAAATGTCATCTGTTTGGGTTGTGAACTGAACTCTTAATCAGACAAAACAAAAATGATGAAGACAAATAAATTCTGCAGGTAATCATTAGACATGGCCCTAGTCCTAGAACTGGAGTACAAGGTTATGAATGGCCTTCACTACCCACCCTCTCCTCCTTGGTGCGTGCCCTCATAAGGCGGGCACGGTGCTGGACATGGTAGTCATTGTGGTACTTCTTGGCGCGTGCTATCTGCTGCCTCTGTTCCCTCAGTCTGTTCTGGGTCGACTTCTGCTGCTGGATGCGCTCTTTGAAGTCCCTCTGGAAGATGAGCATTTTATATTGTAACTAGCCAGCTTGATATGACAAATAACCGTATATCTGGAAATGTCTATGTGCACTTGTGTAGGTTGAATCATATGTTTACCAGATGTGAAGAGATCTTTTGAGAGTGTTTATGTATTGAGGCTTACCAGACGCCTGTTGTGGTCCTGGTCTTTACGGACGATCTCCACCAGCAGGTCATGTTTCCTCTGGGCTTCCTCCACCTGACAGACAAGCAGGTATTTTACATATTGGTCCATCAGTCCATCCACTAAATCATACATTGCAGATTTAAAAAAGGGCACAGACATCAAACTAAGGCAGCCGGTACATTTCACCGCGCTTGGCATTTGGCCGTGGCTTGTAATGGCCACAGTCCTACCTGGCTGGAGAGTTTGCTGCGACGCTGGCTATGAGAGGATGACTGGGCATGGAGTCTGTCCACCTGCTGCATCTGCTGGTCCCACATCCGACCCAGGGCTTGGGGGGAGATGTGAAGGTGGGGCAACTCCTCCAGGAGCACAGGGAGGAGCTCATTCCCCTTCACCTTCACTGGAGAGAGAGACAGAGGGGGCACAAACAAGAATGTTACTCATATAATGAGACATCACATTTCTTTTTTTGTTTGACAATAAATTTGATATTGTAACATAACAGGAATTTCTATAGTATTTCTATTGTCATGCCACCCAGCATGCAGCATATGTGCCTCATCTTTGGGGAGGCTTATTTAAAGACATCTCAGTAGTAGCTAAATACAACCGAAAGTTACAACAAAATTGTTCTGTAAAACTTGCTGTGAAATATTAAAACCTTTTCAATTGATTTCCCACAGAAATTTATTTTGACATAATCTTTGTTTCAATTTTCAGAAGTCCACATTCACTTTAATGCCAACCGTTTTCTAGCAGAGAATAACAGAAAGTTTGCATGCACATTTATAGCTGCTACCGACATTTGACTGACATTATGTATGTCACCACAATTTCCCACCCCTGCCGCAGACCAATCATTAACCCGTGGTCAAGCGTGCACACCGGTTTGCTGGTGATGTGGCTCAAATTCAGCCTGTGTGCTTCTGCCAGAGCATCAAACCAAGACCTACCAAGATACGGGTCGCGCAGGTTTCACTGACTGCCATTATACGAGAAAAATATATAAGAAAAATATATAATTAAAATATGTAAGTTGTAGCTGCTCTACAAATAGACCCTAATACAAGTATCAAGGAACGACGTGTGGCAGACTATCGTGTGATTAGCCAACATTTGGACAGAGGTGACTACTTAAACAAGGTCGGATCAAAAACACACCTGAAGCTGCTCACAGTGTCGCCACACCCGATGTGGGCGCAGAGGTAAGACGGTGCCTGTCTGATAGATTTAGGTAGCTAGTAACTTAGCTACAGTATCATGTAGTAACTGTTTGGTAAAGTCAAAGCTAACCCTACTATCTTAACACAGCTTCATCGTCCCACATCTGTTGTGCTCGATTCCGTGTAAATGTTTGCATGTGGTACAGGGGTCTTGGGGTATTAGCAAGTCATTTATAATGAAACTGGGATTTTTGGAAGGATATGGGAGCTCCAATGTTCAGATGGTGGCAGTAAATACGGCATGAAGCTGGATGTCAACCGCCACAACCCCACCGGTTTGGGAACCGGTTGGGATTTATTGTTTCTTACCGGTGCACACCTGCACAGGCTGGACAGCAGCATCCCTCAGGGGAGGTTATGTGTGCGCAGTAAACACAGATCAGAGTCCTTCATTATCACTGCAGACACACGTAATGACAGACAGTAGATAGTCCCCACTTTGCTGAAGATAAGTCTGACTATTAAATGGCGTTATTTGTATGTAAACATGGCGTATTATGAATCAGTTCGTCCGAGAGAATACGAGCACACACACTTTAACAGCTGGTGCGACACCGACCGACTGGCTGACTACAGAGGTACTGGCTAGCTAATCTTAGCTTCCTGGTTGGTGGAAGTGTGCAATGATGGCACCAAGTGTTGTTTCCTTTCCATTTTTTAAATTTAACCCGGGCTGCGGTATTCCCATAGAGGGTATTCCCTATTGCTCAAAAGGCAGAAAACCTACAACAACCAGAATGCACTGGGCCCGCCCCCTTTCCAGGCCATTCCTATTTTTTAGACTTGGCGCAGACGTCGGTTTCCATTGTACTATGTTGCTGGAGCAGGAAAAAGTCCTCTTTTTGTTAGTTTACAAAAACCTTTAAGTCGCAATGGTGTCGACTTGCATTGTTCACAAACAGCGTGCTGTAGAGAGTTATTATCGGTTGCCAGGGCAGTGAATAATCTTAAATTTGGAGAGTACAGAGCGTGGAGTGCTAGTCTTCCAAGTTTGCAGTCTTCATTTCACACCGGAAGACTATTAACACAATGTTTTGGGCCAAACAGAGCCTTACGTAACGGTAAAACCATTGAAAGAAACTGCCGTCCCGTCTTTTGGTTTGGACGAAGAGGAGCCGGTGCCTTCTTCCGCCCAACCCCCGGTGCACAACACCGTCACGTTGAGGTAGGCTGTCCTGTGTTAGTGTTTTCTTTAGACTATAGTGCTGTTCAGTGCTAGTTTCAGTGATAAAGCCTCCGCGTACACTAACTGCTTTAAGGTGACATTACAGATTTATGCACGATACATAATAGTTTTAATAACGTATTTTAGTTCCGGAGTTATGACGAGTTTTGCCTGCCTACTGAGAATTGCATGCACCTCCAAATACTGCTTTTAAACGCTATACTATTCTTTGAGGGGTCCATCCCTAAAGGAGTCCTAAAGAAAGGTGGATGCATAATTCGGCAGAACAAATTTTGTAGCCCACCTGCCGAGATTTGCATCCACCTCTCTCATAAATTACCGTTATCACCCGTGAAGTGCATGCAATTCTGGGCAGGCAGGCAGAATTCGGCACAACACCTGCCGAACTACTTTATGTGTAGTAGTGAAACAAAATGAGTGTCTGCAACCAGGTGTTTGGAGTGTGACTGTGTTGTATTGTACAGCAGCAAGACACCTGAGCAGTAATGGACAGACTGCCGGGCCAGGTCAGAAGCACAGGTGAGTCGGTGAATGATCTTCACAGTTTGTTGTTTTTTACAGGTGCATGTGGGATTAATGAATGACACTGTAGGTGCTATAAGTAGCCACCATAGTGAATTATGGTTATGTGTAAAGACTGCAGCAGTGGTGTTCATGAGGGGACCTTGTTCATGCAACACAGTCAGTAAACTGCATTTCCATTCATTGCAAACTTTAAAATCTGTTTACAGTGTCGCACAAATGTTTCCAACTAAGAATGTTTCTTGTCATACAGTAGGCCATTCACAAGTGGCAGCAATAAATAAGCATTAGTGGAAAAGAGACATTCCTTCAGAGGCCTCTAACAGACATGCCAAATGACTCAAATCTCCCACAATTGATATGTTGTGAAGTTATCAGTATCAATAGGTATTAATCAAGGTCCCAGTTTTGGTGACAAACAATGCACTTTTTTCCTGTATACTCCTCATGGAGCTTACTAGAAAACAATCTTGGTCTAGTAACTTTCTGCTGTTCCTCAGCCTTGTGAAGACACTTTGTCTGCTGATGTAGTAAAAGTTGTCCAATAGAGTCGACTATTAGAAATGATGTTAATTATGTTTTTTTGTTTTACATTTGCTTTCTTTAAAAGTTTCCTTCCAGCTTTGAACTAAAAATATCCTTTTGACTAACAATACTGATATTCATTTACAGGCATTCAAATAAATGCACCGGAGACATGCACTACACCAACCATAGAGAAGTAAGTCAGCAAATAACAAAAAGAAAATGTGATCATGTTCCCCAAATGTGCCAAAAAAACATGTAGCTTAAAATAAGACAGACAGACAGACCTGTGATACTTATTATTGTGAGGATACTAATTCAGGGCTCACTTGGTTATGGTAATGCAAGTTAAGTTTACTGCTGTTGCACCTGCAACAATATATCCATAGTAACCGCATGCTCATGTTTCTGCCACTAGCCATGCTCCATACAACCTGTTTGTCATCATCATTTCTTAGCTTTCTTTTTCTGCCCCATGACAGACCAACTCTGGAGCACATTGTTGATGAGGAGGCCATTCTGCAGCTGATGAAGAACTGCCCAATGTGCAACAGAAAGTGCCGCTGTACCAAGCACACTCGGGGCCCTTACTTCATAGTCTACCAGAGCTGTTACTTCTGCCATTATCAACGCAAGTGGGCCAGCCAGCCTGAGGCTAGAAACTTGAACATTCATACGACGCACACACCGCCTAAGAGGAAACTTCAGTCAAAGGACGACATGTCTGTAAATGCCAAGATTCAGTCATCACAACTTAAGACAAGCATTTCTGAACCATCAGTCTCTGAGTCCCACGACACATTAGAGACTTGAGGAGCCCAGTGTCAACTGTCTTATATATGATAGACTTACATGAATCTGAATTTGGGCATGGAACCCACTTTCAGATGTGCCCTTCAAGTGGACCATAATATTGCAGTTGGAGGTGTGATGATGACAAACAAATCTGTAAAGTTTTCTGTAAAGTTGTAGCTTCTGCATTTTATTAGCTACAATTAGAATTAAGCAGTAAAAGCAGCATAAATGCTTATATGTCAGCAAGTCCAAGCATGAGTGAATGCACAGCACGTTTCATACGGAAAATGACCTGCACTGAAAGGTCCATGTGGTAAATATTATAGTCTTAACCTACTTGGTGGAGCTTTCCAGGGGGCCTCCTGCCTTCTCCGTCCTGGTGTGGTTTGTGTGTTACGTTGCGACCCATGCTTTGTTCTAGCTGGAGACGGTCTGGTGGTTTGTGAAACATCCCTTAGTATGGCCTCTCTGTACTGTCGCTCCTACACACAGACACGCACACTTAACTGTTAGTAAAATGGGACAAACTGCCCAACAATCACTCATACTAGACATCATACTAAAGACTTACAGCTTCCTGAGCTTTGAGACGCGCCTTGTCTAAATCTGCCCGTTCTTTGTCTTCATATCTTTTCAACTCCTCCTCATAGGCCTTATTCTGCAGATGCTGAAAGAGAGATATTCATTTTTAATTTTATAGGTGCATGAAATGAATGATGAACAGAACCGAGAAGCTAATTAATTTAATCTAAACATAAGTTTTCAACTGAGATTTTAATTAACTGCATGACGAAAGAACAGAAATGACTAACAAACAATCAAGCAAATACACAATGTCTTGATTTTTATGATCTTTTTATGATTTTATCTTTAAAATGTGCAACCTCTGTCCAATCTGGTTGAAATAAAACTTTTAGAAAAAGACCAATTAGTTAGCAAATACTATGATATGGGTTGCCATCATTATTTCTATATATAAAAAACTCAGAATGAAACATCCCTTCTTCAGGACACTGTATTTTAAAGATTATTCTGTAAAAATCCAAATGACTTTACAGATGTTTATTATAAAGGGTGTAAACAATGTTTTTCATGCTTGTTCAGTGAACCATAAACAATCAATAAACATTCACCTATGGAACCATTGTTAAGACACTAACAGCGTACAGACGGTAGGCAATTAAAGTGACAGTTATAAAAACTAAGTGTGCTTTCACACCTGCCTCGTTTAGTTTAGTCGCACTAGAGTTCATTTTCGCCCTTGGTGCGGGGTTTGTTTGGGCAGGTAAGAATGCAGCAATCGCACTTGGGTGCGCACAAAAAGAGAACCAAACAAGCGTACCGAGACCATCTAGTTTATGATCTAGTTCGCTTTCAAACGAACTCTGGTGCGGTTCGAATGTGGTGTGAAAGCAAACGAACCAACCTCAGGATTTTATGATAGCAGAGATGTGATCTGTGCATTATTTCCAAAGCTAAACCACTAATAAATCCATTTGCTGACCGCGACATATAATTGATCTGTATAAGCCATGTATAGGCTGTGTTTATGAAAATCATTTGGTAACTTATATTTGTCAGCGCAGGTATTTCCCCTGATTAATAGGTTTAAATCTGTTAAAAAAGGAGAGCAAGTAGTACTCCGTTTATCCTGTCAGTCCATAAAACATTTGTGACAGCGGTACCACAGTATCCTATAGGCTAATAAGCCCCGAATTATTCCTGTACTACATGTCCTGTTTTTATGTTATTATTCATTTTAGGCTATGTGGTCGATCTGCGGTCCAACATTAGGCTACCATTCATGCTTATAATAAATTATTACTTTGTGAGCTCTTTGAGATACAGATCAGAAGCATTAAAGTGCTGCATAAACTTCTGTCAGTCACCGGAGTTTGATTTCCCCACGTGGGTCCTAATGATACAGGATGACAATCGCCAAAGCTGTCCAATCAACAAGCTACCTGTAAATCTGTGTAACATCATAGTTACTTTTCTTGGTTCGTTTGTAAAACTGCAGTGTGAACATGAACCGGACCAGAACTAAAATGCAACAGTGTATAACTTTTTTCACTTGGTCCAGACCAAATGAACTGAACAACAAGTGTGAAAGCACCCTAAGAACTCTCTTTACGGACTCTGAAAAACACAAGAAGATGCCCTGGGTCCCTGCTCATCTGCGTGAACGTGCCTTTAGCCCAATTCACACTACACGATTTTTAACCCGATTTGCTGAGTAAATCAGCGGTGGATCGGCGGTCGCCAGTCGTTATGTGTGAACTACTCAACGACGCATCAAAACGGCTCCCCGACACATCGCTGATGCCAGCCAGATATCTAGCATGCCAAATATCTGGAAGAGCTGGCCGACTACATCCACATCCGGACAATGAGAGCAGGCAGCTGGCAGAGCAGGCAGCTACTTTTTCACTACAAAACACTTTTTACTCACCTTCAGCTCTCTCTGTAGCTCAGACAATCCCTGCTACCTGCGTGTGCTAATCCATTCTTTCACCCAGATTCCTTGTCTTTATAATTGATATCTTTATAATAACAAACAACAGCTGTTTCGTGTGTAGTTTCACTTCATTTCCCGTTTCACATTTCACACGTGTTTTCTTGACAAAACGTGGTCTGGAGATCAGCGTCAGGTGACACAGCCACTGTCAGCTCATGTAGTGTGTGACCCCCTGTCACCAGTCATCAGTCACGTAGTGTGAACCTAGATTCTGGGGGGTATTTTATATTTGATAGCAGTAGCTGCTGATAAACCGAGGGGATGACATACAGTAAAGGGCCGCAGGTTGGAATAAAACACAGCTGTGCTGGTAAGGACAGCAATAAAGCTGGGGTAGGCAATTTATTTCAGATGCAATTTGTTATCTTAGTTAAAATGCTCTTTACATCCCGACAGCAATCAATGAATCAAATGCTCTGACACAAAAATGAACTAAATCCTGTATCTGTGGCTGCTGCAGGACTGAAATAAGCACAGCCATGAAATGATTAGATGGACTACCTGCCTGCGTGCACTCTGCCCATGCACTCAATGTGCATTGATGATACTTCAAAATCTAGCTGCAACTTGCTAGTTTCTCTACCCTAGCTTCAATGGTAAGGGCTCTTACCAGGTGAGCTAACGGGGCACCCCAGTTTTTGCATTTTTAAACTGCATTCACTTAAGGTGGTTTCTGACATGCAATAAATTTAAAGGGAAACCCGTAAAGAAAACAATGACTGTGTTAATACCTTGCTATGTTTTCTGCGAGGCCGTCTGTGGTGTAGCTCTTCTGGCCTTGAATGATCAGAAGCTGTGAGGTTGGTATCCCTCCCACCATCCAGACTCAAGGCCTCTGCCATAGCGTCTTCTAACTGTCCCTGTAGGGAGTGTCGGACCCGTGGAGGGGAGGGGGATAAGGAGCGCGTCCGGTGGGTGGATTCAGCATCAGGTGTTTCTGAAACAAATACCATTCAATACATGTATTTTCAGTATCGGCACAAACCACTATTCAAATCCGTTGTGGCGTGGTGACAGAATTCTGGAAAATGAAAATAATGGAAACAATGTGTAATGTAGTTAATGAGCTAAACACTTTATTTCTTTAAGGCTGCAGTTTGATTTTCTCTTTAAAGAAAATAAATGTGTTCACTGTGTTTTAGCCAAATTTTGTGTGTACCCGTGTGTTGTCTGGGAGTCCTGCGACACTCCATGATGCTATCACTGTGGTGGGACAGCTTGTCCTCTTCTCGGACTTCACTGGTCTCTCCACTTTCACTCAGGACTCGTTTAAGCATCTATAGAAATTACACATCACACATTGTTGTAAGCATTAAAGGGATAATACACAAATACAAAAAAATATAAGTACACGCACTACATCTTCAGAAGTCAGTACAATTAACAATGATTAAAGAGAACGTATCCAGGACTCCCTTGAAAGCAGTACTGATAACGAGGGGTTTATCCTGGTCAACTCAATTAAACTGCATTGAACTGACCATAACTTTTTTGAAAATAAAGAGCAGGTAAACGTTCTCTAATCCACCCCTGACAAAACAGACACACCTATGCAAAAGGGATAAAAATCTCTCGCTTGGATACAAAACATCCATGACAATATGTTGGGACGAAACACACACACACCTGATCAAGTTCCTCGAGTCGATGTGAGAGTTTCTCTGATATGTGATGCAGCTCCTTTTCTGCTTGCTTGTTCCTCTGTCTGCAATATGACAGAGGCTCCCCAAGACCTTCCTCCTCCAACCTGCTACTGCTCAGAAAGACACCGTGCAGAAGAGATAGGTAGACAGTCAGAAAAATTAGCATTACTACATTGTCCCTGCACAAAACAATATTTCTATAAGCCCATTATTTTCCTTATTAGCTTCCTGTGGTTCTCTGGAACTGCACCTCTCTTACCTGAGGCTCACCCTATCTCTGTGACCTATTCTTCTGCCCGGTCGTCTTCGTGTACAACTCAGATCCTCATCATCTTGCTCTTCCTCTTCTGTGTCTGGTGGAGAAGGGATCGAGGCTGCCATCTCATCCTGCAGGTTGAGGAAGAGAACATCTGGTTGGGTGCGGAATAAAACCCTCCTGGGACCCCCGTTAGTTGGCTGAGATGAGACAAAAGAGAATCAAGTTAATTCAGTCAACGTAAAGTAACACAATATAGAAAATAAATAATAATAAAAAACAAGAAAGAGGGAAAGCAACAGAAATGTGACGCAATTGTGTTTAAATGAATCTGTTCCCCCTTAATAGCTTATGTACATGACACAGGATGGGCTTGGATTGGAAAATAGAATAAACTAGAGCCTGATTCGATACATCAGCAGGGCAGCAGATATTACGTCATATAATGACCGTTTTAATTCTACTTAATTGGCCACCTTATTTTAGTTTTCAATCACTAGCCAAGGCCACTTGAATCTGGTTCAGTTTTCCCCGCACTCCCACACCTGCACCAGCTCTTCCTTCTCCCTGTACGTGTCTGCCCTCATGACTTTCTCCTTCAGCAGTATGTTTTATAAGGTCGCAGAAAGGACACAGAACTCGTCTTTTCATCCGCGATTTGTTTTTACAGCAGTAGGTACGCCTCATGTGGGGGAGGCTTCTTAACGACATAGCATATCGAAACGAAACCATCATGGTACCGAAATACATCTGCACTGGTGTGTTTGTTCACTGTCACTTTACTTGGTCCGTGCTTGTAAAATATCCTCTGTGTCCGCGTCTTGTAACATAATGGGTAACAACTCTCTCTCTGTGTTTCTCTGCAAAATGCTAAAATGGGTTGCCAGATATACCCGGGCGGGCATTAACATTCCTGGGTGGCATGCCCAAATAAAGTCTATGTGTGGGAAATGTTCTACATAAAATTATGATTTATGCACAGAAAATATGTTCAGCAAGTCACTTTTAAAAGGTGTGTAAGTGAGCCAAAGGAAAGAAAGAAAATATGTCAAAATATTGGCTTATTTTAAAGAGGTGGTATTATGCTCATTTTCAGGTTCATAATCTTATTTAGGGGTTGTACCAGAACAGGTTTACATGGTTTAATTTTCAAAAAACACCATATTTTTTGTAATACTGCACATTGCTGCAGCTCCTCTTTTCACCCTGTGTTGAAGGCTTCGTTTTAGCTATAGTGTGATACATCTTGTCTCTAAATGATATTTGTTGCGAGTTGCACATGCGCAGTTCCTAGTTAAGGACTAGTAGCCAATCAGAAGTAGAGAATGTCAGGTCAGTGAAAGGCCGGTAATAGCCAATCAGAAGCAGAGAAAGGCGGGTCAGCGAAAACCTAAACAGCTTCGATTCAGCTGTAGGCTACATGTTACCGACCAGGTTGGCAATTTGGACTGGAGCAAGAGTTTCAGAGTGGTGAGTTATTAATCTGTAACAAAAGTATCTTTCATCCATAAAGTTAACTGAGCTCTGTCTCTACATCACAGTAACAACTTTCTGTCCATTGACTGCCTGGAGGGTAGCTAGTTTTTGGAAGGGAGAGGAGGGGTGTGCTGCAGCTCAGTGTTTTTCCACTGGTGTTTTTGAGGGCGTGTTGGAGTAGTCGCTTGGCGAGCGTTATGACACGTATTTTCATTGTGACGTCACAAGAAAGGGAAGTAAAGGCTTTTATGGTTTCCCAAAGAGTGGAGCAATTCTTCATCACAGTTATGGCTTTGAATCAACCTAGTGGAGCTACAAACGAGCTGTTTTCAGGCAGTTCAGAGCAGTGTTTTCTGTGGGAGATGGGTACTCCCTTTGGGGTGGACTTTGGGCTTTGCAAACCTAGTACATGCACAAAAAAGATGTATAACTCAATAAAGGAGAGGGAAAAAGCCAAAAAGCATAATAACTCTTTAATATGAATTTCATCAGATTGCACTTAACCGTTATTGTATATGTCAGTTTATTATCTTGTGTCCATCCTTTTTAAACACCAGTGTAACACCCACAGTTCCAACCCTGACCTACAGCTGAGTGGTTTACAAAGCATGATCAATGAACAATACAAGATCCAAATGTGTCTGCATGGGTCAGAGGTTGCTGTAAAATGAGGAACAAGTGAAGGCTTGTTGCTCTCTTACCTCTAGTGCCTCCCCCTCCACTTCTGTCCTGGCTCTTTGCTGACTGGACAAAGACTTCTCACTCGCAGCTGGAAATTGAGCAAAACATGACATTGAGAAGTAAGTTACACTTCGTTTCACTTGTTAACTGTGACACGAGCATTACAGATAAACAATGCAATTTGCTAGTGGCCTGTAGATCCAATGACAACACCATTCAGTCACAACTGTCAATTCCATCAAGTGCTAGCAGGCTTGTTAAATCCCATGATTTGTGATGCAGAGTTAAATAAATTAATCTGTGAAACCGGTTGACATTTTGTTCTGGATAAGAATGAAGGTATATTTGTTACACTCACCAGGAGACTGGAAAAGGGGAGGAGACTGTTGTCCATTGGTAACAACTGTATCAGCTAATGGTCTAGTCTGTGTGAGAAGAGAAAAAGAGCAAGAAATAAATGACTGAAGTTGAGCTGAGGTCATTAACATTTACTACCGAGGGACACAGTTTAGTACTGAACATAATCTGCTGCTCGTATTGTCCATTTTCTAAAATCGTCCATGAGAGAAACGGTAGACCAGCAGAGAGCAGACAATATTTTCAGAGCATACTAACACAGGTGCTGGGTCAAGTCACTTCAAATAAAGAAGAGGAAAATCTTCTGTAGGTTTGAGTTTGGTGAGTGTTGTTGTGTACTCTTGTTGTGTAGTTGTAGAAGCAGGCCATAGGCTCCTGTGCATGTCAGGACCTGCTATTTAGTAAGTGTGCTGAGGTGTCCGTCAGTCAGACGGCACTTCCTGTGTTTAGTAATTTCCTCTGTCTGGGTTTGAAACTGGTTTCCTTAACATGACAGATTCTCTGACTTTACACAAAATGTCTTGAATAAGGTATTGCTTTCTTTGATTCTACCAACAGGCTTTTAATTGTTAGTGCACTGTTAAAAACCAGAACTTGGTTAAGACTTAAAAAGGCAGATTCAGTACACAAACTTGGGAACACCTACTTTTAGCATTTTACAAGAAAAATAATAAAACAATAATAATAAGAAAAATAATATCTACCACTTAATTCTGATAATTTTGTTTGGCTTTACATAAATGCATCAGCAGATACTCTAGTTTATCACGTACATTTAAGCAAGAATGTTCAGAAAACTATTAGTGGTTTAATGTGCTGTATGTCAACTACCATTAAGTTTATTCAAGTTCACCTGCCTAAATTATCAGCAGACTGCTGCTAAACGGTCAACGCCTTTGGTTCAGATCAGGGGTTGGTTTAGGTACATAAAATGTGAGAATGTGGTTGGCCATGGTTGTAGGCCAGTACAGGAGCTGAGAATGTGTTTCTTCCAGTGGACAGAAGACATTCAAAAACACAATCACTTGAAACGACCCTTCAAAAGGTTATTACGCAATATTGTTAGTACAGTATTCAAGTAAGGAAGCATCAAAAGTAAAATGCATGAGTTCATTACCAACGTGACTCACTACTTGGTCATTTTGAAAGAGTCAAGCTTATGCTTATCCTTCCTACATTGTCCTGGAATCACTAAAATAGGAAGTGTGCATTAGTGTGTGTGAGAAATAGAGAGACGGTCTTGCATTGCTGGCTCTACAGTAATTCATCTCATTACTCCTAGAACCTTTAGGAGATAACAAAGTTTGCATGTCCATTCAAATTGCATGCAAATAACAGGTAAATTGTAAAACAAATGAACCACATCATGCTGTATGGCTACCTCTGTAGTGACAGGAGCGGCTTCATCCTTTTCGTGCCCCAGACTGAGGCCTTCAGCTATGGGGGACTGGGTGGGTGAGTGTGTGTCTATGTTGGGTCTGTGGTGGGTGTTACTCTGTTTGGGTGGCTGCAGAGCGATGGCTGAGTGCAGCGACTCAGTGAGTGGAGCGTCCTGGGTGTCCAGAGGACCAGAGGTGGTGCCTGCGTCTGAGGTTTGGGAAAGGGACAGCAAGTTGTGGCAGATTAATCAAAAGATTTATTGAAAGAGTTATTAAAAAGATTTAATAATCCAATACAATAAACGAATAAAACATATGATACCTGGAGGCACATATTGGGAAAGAGCAGACACATACAGTGAGGAAAATAAGTATTTGAACACCCTGCTATTTTGCAAGTTCTCCCACTTAGAAATCATGGAGGGGTCTGAAATTGTCATCGTAGGTACATGTCCACTGTGAGAGACATAATCTAAAAAATAAAATCCAGAAATCACAATGTATGATTTTTTAACTGTTTATTTGTATGATACAGCTGCAAATAAGTATTTGAACACCTGTCTATCAGCTAGAATTCTGACTCTCAAAGACCTGTTAGTCTGCCTTCAAAAGAAAGAAAGAGAAAAATCAATGTTAATATTTGCTATTTTACAGAAGCCTTTGTTTGCTATTACAGAGGTCAAACGTTTCCTGTAGTTTTTCACCAGGTTTGCACACACTGCAGGAGGGATTTTGGCCCACTCCTCCACACAGATCTTCTCTAGATCAGTCAGGTTTCTGGGCTGTCGCTGAGAAACACGGAGTTTGAGCTCCCTCCAAAGATTCTCTATTGGGTTTAGGTCTGGAGACTGGCTAGGCCACGCCAGAACCTTGATATGCTTCTTACAGAGCCACTCCTTGGTTATCCTGGCTGTGTGCTTCGGGTCATTGTCATGTTGGAAGACCCGGCCTCGACCCATTTTCAATGCTCTAACTGAGGGAAGGAGGTTGTTCCCCAAAATCTCGCAATACATGGCCCCGGTCATCCTCTCCTTAATACAGTGCAGTCGCCCTGTCCCATGTGCAGAAAAACACCCCCAAAGCATGATGCTACCACCCCCATGCTTCACAGTAGGGATGGTGTTCTTGGGATGGTACTCATCATTCTTCTTCCTCTAAACACGGTTAGTGGAATTATGACCAAAAAGTTCTATTTTGGTCTCATCTGACCACATGACTTTCTCCCATGACTCCTCTGGATCATCCAAATGGTCATTGGCAAACTGAAGACGGGCCTTGACATGTGCTGGTTTAAGCAGGGGAACCTTCCGTGCCATGCGTGATTTCAAACCATGACGTCTTAGTGTATTACCAACAGTAACCTTGGAAACGGTGGTCCCAGCTCTTTTCAGGTCATTGACCAGCTCCTCCCGTGTAGTTCTGGGCTGATTTCTCACCTTTCTTAGGATCATTGAGACCCCACGAGGTGAGATCTTGCATGGAGTCATGTTTAGCTTCTTCCATTTTCTAATGATTGCTCCTTGTGGACCTTTTTTCACCAAGCTGCTTGGCAATTTCCCCGTAGCCCTTTCCAGCCTTGTGGAGGTGTAGAAATTTGTCTCTAGTGTCTTTGGACAGCTCTTTGGTCTTGGCCATGTTAGTAGTTGGATTCTTACTGATTGTATGGGGTGGACAGGTGTCTTTATGCAGCTAACAACCTCAAACAGGTGCATCTAATTTAGGATAATAAATGGAGTGGAGGTGGACATTTTGAAGGCAGACTAACAGGTCTTTGAGAGTCAGAATTCTAGCTGATAGACAGGTGTTCAAATACTTATTTGCAGCTGTATCATACAAATAAATAGTTAAAAAATCATACATTGTGATTTCTGGATTTTAGATTATGTCTTACACAGTGGACATGCACCTACGATGACAATTTCAGACCCCTCCATGATTTCTAAGTGGGAGAACTTGTAAAATAGCAGGGTGTTCAAATACTTATTTTCCTCACTGTAACTATAATTCTTTTGGTTTATGTAGACAATGTTATGGCTTGTCTAACAAACTGAGTGATGATGCTAAATTGGCTCCGACTATCTGGTTTGCAGCAAAGCCACACGACAGGTTAGGTTACTACTGTATACTGTGACAACTAGACCAACAACTTTAAATCAATGCATAAAACAACTTCTCTCCGCTACGAGAACCTCTCAATCTTAACACTCTAGCCACAAAACATCTGGAAAACGAGAGTGGAATAAACAGTGATATGGCTGACTGTGCACACATTAAGACAACAAGGCATTTTGCCCAAACACAGAAATGTCACTGGGACAAGTAAAGTTTACCTTCTGGTTTGGCTGTAAATGTGCGCGCGGAGACTCCCAGCCCAATGACCTCACTAGTTGATCCCATCTCCTCAGCGTTCCAGGAAGGGAGGGAATGTTTACTGGAATGGACAGGAGACCTGAACGATGAGACATAATATTACTTACCATAGGTACTATATCTTAAAATGATAGATGTTTAATTTGATATACTTGCTCTGAATTCCTCAAACCACAACCAATTCAAGCAGTGGGATTGACTGAATTTAAAAAGTCAATGAGTACAGAGCACCAAAGGTATGTTAAAATTAGTTTTCCAGATCTACACCTTGGCTAAAATCATAGCAGTGTTACTGTTAAAATCCATGCAGTCTTCCTCGTATGTAGACATAGCATATTGTTGAAATCATCCCAGCAGGAGCATTGACTCATTTACTACTTAACAGCTGCATTGCGCTAAACAGACATGAGTGGTTCTTCTTTTACTTACAGCAGCACCACCACACAAAAGTTATTTACATATTTCAACTGCTTTATGTGCCTCCAAAATATTTATATTGACAGATAGTTTTATAAATCACCTAAGAGTAGGATTTATTTACTACACATGCAGTGCCACAACCTGCACCCAAATAAATACAAAACAAATGTAAAAGGCAATTGGGAAACACACTGAGATGCAGGGATGTCCCAGTTTGACAGCTACCCACTAACCTCTTAATGTTTACACTACTGCTAGGAAGTTGGCCTGTTGTGTCAACAGGATTTATAACTCGGATCTGCACTAAAGTTGAAGCACGTGTTCTTTGAGAGTATGTGCAGTGCACCTAGGAGAAGCTCTTACTCTCCACTGGAAGACGAATATGCTCCTTCCTGTTTAGTCTCCTTGTGCTCTGTGGCATTGCAACTTGTTGGCTCCTTTGTTTCACCAGGCACATCCTCATGAAGACTGTCATTCAGTTCCTCTGAAAAAAAGAAAAGAAAAAAAGAGACATTAATGATACAAAATGACAGAGAGGAAGAGAGACAACTTTAAAAAACTATTAAAAAACAGAACCAAAAACAAACAGAAAGCATTACCAGGGAATTATAAAGAGGAACAAAAACATATGACCTTTAATTCAACAAACTGACACAATGTCAGTAATACGCTGCTGTAAATTCACTAAAATAAACCTGAAATACTAATATCTAAAAAAAAGTCTGATAGACAACTGAAGCCATCTTATAGTTTTTAGCACAAAGGTAACCTCAGCCAAATACAGCAATTACTAGATTCTAACTAAACTAAGCAGGAGCACAACTTGTCACTGTTAGACATTGAAGATAGACACCATACTGTCCCATTGTCTCCACAGCTCAGATCAGTCAGATTTCAGCCCCAAACAACTCAAACATTCTGCATTCACTTCACAGAAAACAGACCACTGTTAACTTATACTATCAATGTCAATTTCAGTATTCCACATCCAGGACGTTTAATTAGGCCTTTTATAAACTCACATAATTTGTGCAGACACAGTCATTGCTGTTTGGCAGTGGTCTGAGGGACGGCCCACTCACACAAAGGCATGCTCAGTTCTACCAAATGAAGAGGGCTGCCTGTTCCCTATAAAGTCCTGCACTAGCTGATCTTAGACTGGGATTTAGGACACATTAAATTTATGCTGTGCTCACTGTGTCTTGAACATATGTCTTGGTCAGTAAAAGGAGAAATAGCACTTTCAGGCAAACTGAGAACACCAGATGCTAAAGGCTGCCATGGAAAGTTCTGATACATTGTGAAGCCTTAAAATATATGATTAAAAATGATACGGTCCTAGCAATTTTGTGTGTAAATGCCTTTGTTAAAAATAAAAATGCTTATTATCTGCCATTGTTAACACGTATTATCTGGGAAGGGAAAAGTGACAAATGAATCTCCCTACCACTGTTCTGTGATTCTTCGCTTATCTCCTCCTTGAGATATTCCAGGAGGCCATCAAAGATTTCCAAGAGGTTCTTGATAGACTCCTTGTCTCCTCTGACAACATTTTCTCCTGAGAACACACAGCCATGGTCAGCATTATACTCAGTACTCATCAGTTTTATTGCTGAAGAAAAAAAAAGTATTGTATTTTCCTTCTGTTTCTGCTTACCCCTCAGGTAATAAAGAACTTGGGTCATGCAGCTTAAAATAAAGTGACTAGAGGCTGAAATTTTCTACGATCTCAAGCCAATCCAAGTGAAAGTTATGCATGTATGTAGTTATCATAGTTGCTCTTCTCTTGTACAAAGACAAGACTTAATATTGTTGTTAAGAGTGAAAACATTTATTATACCTGTAATGTGCGAGAGACTGATCTGAAGGTAGTCCAGGGACAATGAATCAATCACAGACTGAACATTATGGATGTCCTCCTCTTGACTGCATGGCACTGCAATGTAATCTTAACACACACATGCACACACACGCCAATGTAAAAAACCAAAGAAACAGTGAAATGCAGACAGCAATTCCAAACTTACAGAAATATGCTTTCACACGCTTCCTGGAACATTTTGGTCTTTCACTTTAGCTCTTTCCTGTACTTAACAATGCAGGAAAGAGCTCAGCGACATTAACAGTCTCATGGTGTAATGTTCCGATGTTGTTAGGAAGCATTCCTGACATACTAAGCAAACTCAGGAGATCACGCTCTAAACTAAAACCTCATCATCATCATCATCATCATCTAATCTGCTGAGTAATTATGTTCAGCTATATGAATCAATAAATTGCATGATCTATAAATGTCAGGTAATGAAAAATGAATTTTAATATCTTAAGATATTCAGTTTTCACACAAGACAAAGAAAAACATCAAATCATCACATGTGAGAAGCTGAAACCAGAAAATGACTATGATCTGCGATTAGCTGCATACTATTTTTTTCTATTGATCAACTAATTAACTGATCAACCAACCGTGGTAGACAGTTGGTAGATCTGCAGCTTGCTCTTACCTGGAACTTTCTCTCCCAAGATGTTCTCATACAGAGCAATGAAAACATTTGCATCACAGTCCGTCAGTCTCCTCAGCCTCAGGTTTATGTGACACTTGCTGAGTAGGTCATTTGCCACATCTACCCAATCTGTAGTAAACAACAGCAACAGTCTTGTTTATGCCCGACAGTGAAGTCCTTAAGTGGGAATTTGAATGTAATATTTAATATAGTATTTAGTTTATGTGGATTACTTCCTTAAAAAATTAATAATAATAATAAGACATGAACTGAATTTATTATTAAAAGGATAGCCTCTTGAGATGCATCATCTCATTTTCAAGAGGGTCCACATCAGTGCACCATGTTATAAATGTATATTTTTACATCCAGAAAACTCATTTTAGTGACATTCACCGGTCATTTATTTACAAACCAGTGCCTCCTCTAGGGGTGAAATTGTCATTTCAATCATTAATGCCGCGGCAAACTTCAGCTTGAGAGCGCGGAGTATTTTCTCCCTGTCGCTACTTACTACACTAGATACCGTTGAAGACGACCCGGTTAGAAAGACATATATTAGAGTTTTAAACAAATATTATCGGTGGCCATGGATTGGTCATAACAAAACAACAAGCAAACTAGTGTCTAAAGTTACCTGCCATCTGTAAGTCACCTCTAAAGTGTTTCACCACAACTTTACCGGTTGAGTTAACTAAAAAGTAGCTAGCTAACGTTGCTAATTCGGTGTTTGCTAACGGGGACATTGTCAGATAACGTCAAACTCTGAGCTCTAACCCTTAAATTAACCTCTAAAACGTTGTTAAGACGCGTACATGTGGTGACAGGCTCGGTGACAGCAGGAAAGCAAAAATAACCGGACAGCTAACGTTAGCTGTAACGTTACGTTAGTGTTACGTGTCGTTAGCCTTCTCCGGACTCGGCTGCCTCACCTCTGTCTCCCTCCTGGGTTCCCATGAAACAGCTGGAGCTCAAAATCCACTGGCTCGCTGAAAAAGAGTCTCGTATAACCCCGAGCCCCAACTCTAGCCTAAACAGTTGGGTCCGTTTTGGTTTTGTTGTGGGTTTCAGTAACAGGGAGAAGGGGAACTATGGGTGCTCATTTAAAAGTGAAGTCTTGTTTGATTGGGTGAGCCGCTCGGTCTTTGTTTCCGGAGGTTCCCTTTGATGATTGATCCGTGGTGCGTACCGCCCTCTGCTGGTTACTGTGTATAAGGGCCCATGTCAACCAAAGCGTTTTTTCTGAAGCCAGCGTCTTTTTTCAGTTCATTCCAATGGGAGCGTCGCGTTTTTACTAGCTGGTAAAAACGCCAGGAGCGTGACGAGGCGCTGACCGTCCTTTCCGCGCTGGTCGCTGAGCGCTGAGCGTTTTTTTCCGGTCGCCGAGAGTTGAAAAATGTTCAACTTTGGGAAAAACGCTGCGCTCGTCACTGTCACTTTTTACCCAGCCGTCCAATCACAGTGCAGGAGGGGCGGGACAAACATCGCACCGAGCAAATCCGATCTTGAACGAAGCGATGCCGAGGTGTTTCCTCGCCCGCAAAATCTCATGAATCCACGTACGGACCAAGGGGGTAAGCTACAGTTCTTTTTTTTTATTGAGGTGAAAATTTACAGTATCTGGCATAATCAGAGATCACCAAATATCTGTGCTAACAGGAAACGGAGCACAACGCTTTAGGAAGAAGAAAATAAATTAAAAGAGAAGAAAATATGTAATAGTAGTAGTATTACATAATAGTACAAATAAAATACAATTAAAAAAAAACAGGATAAAGAAACAGAAGTAAAACAGTTATGGGGCTTCAGATAATTTTTATGCATCAATAAAATCAAGAAGTTTTTCTTCTTCATGAACAACAGGGACTTGTAGTATAATGCAAATTCTTTCTTGAAGACAGTAAAAGCTGTGTTTTCAAACATTTACATTTGTGGATGAAAAATTTACCTGAGATAAGTGTTTAAAAGCAGTCATAGTTTTTGTTCTTCATTATAATTCCAAATGTGATGTTATCTCTAGTGAAATTGGAGAGAGACTGGAGATAAGGTTCCAGCCAATCACACATGTCACACCAGAATGTGTTACTGTAAGGACAGAAGAAAAACAAATGATCCGTGGTCTCTATGTCCTCATCACAGAATATACAGTTAGTTGGATCAATGTTAAATCTATGTGAGAGGAGATCTCTTGAAGGATATATGTCATTAAATACTTTGAAGTGAAGCTCTTTAGCTTTTGGTGATAAAGGTAACTTTAAGAAATCTGTGCGTAGTTTCTTCACAGAAGAATGATTGAAAATAAGAGAGGCAGCATTTCGGCTGTGTTATATTGGGTATAAAGTCAGAGTGAAGAGATCACGGAACACTTTGTTTTGCAAAGTCTTACTACAGAACTGGTGACCAGCAATCATCAATGAAGGAAGAAGAGGGGGGTTGAACATATGAGGTAGTTCATTTTTTGCCATCAAAAGGAAGGCAGATGGGATGCTTTGGATAACCATATCATAATGTTTACGATTGCACTGAAAATTAAGTTTTGTACCAAAATCTTCAAAGGATAAAACATTTCCATAGTTGTCCAGTAAATGTGTGACAGACCAAATATTGTTTTCCATCCATTCGTTGAGATACAGGGACTTATTTCTAAAGAGAATGAATCTGCAGTTCCAGATGGGTATGTTATGAGGAGTAAAATTGTGTTTGTACAGGAAATTCCAATATAACAGAACTTGTGAATGAAACGCAGACAGTTTTATAGAAAGTTTTGGAACATCAAAATCACAGCGTAAAAGTAAATCAGTACCTCCAATTTTTTTAAACAATTCCCTGGACACACAATACCAGAAGCTTCCACTGTTTGCTAGAAGGCATCTTAACCATTTAATCTTTAAGGTTCCATTTATACAATCAAAGTCTATGGCTTGTAGCCCACCACCTTCATAGTCTTTCACTATAGTCGCTTTTTTCTTTTCCAAAGTTTAATGTATTGATGGTTTTGACAGCTTTGCTGGGGATGGACAGAGAGTAGGCTGGGTAAATACAGCTTGAAAGGCTTTCCATTTTGGTAATATAAATGCGACCAAACAGAGAAAGATCTCTACTTAACCATCTGTCTAATCTTGCTTTACATTCATCCAATTTGTTCCATACATTTAATGATTCACCTAACTTAATATCTTTGGTTATATGTATGCCCAAGTATTTCACTGCAGTTTTAATAGGGATACTATATGCTGTCTCAAGGTGGCAGTCATGTATAGATAACAGCTCACACTTTTTCAGGTTCAGTTGTAACCCGGATGCCTTTGAGAATGAGTCTATAGTTTCAGTAGCCTTTGGGACCTGCTCAACATTTTTAAGAAACAGAGTGGTGTCGTCAGCCAGTTGACTTATAACAATTTAACTGTTCAATATCTGAATTTTTGATGAGGATTGACAACATTTCAGCTGCAGTTATGAAGAGTGAGGGTGAGATGGGGCAGCCTTGTTTTATACCTCTGTTGATATTGAAGCGAGGCGTAGTGCCACCTGGGAGAGATACTGAGCTGTTGGTGTCATTATAAAAACATTTTATAGTGTTTCTAAATTTTTCCCCAAAACCACAGAGTTCCAGAGCCTTAAAAATAAAGGGGTGTTCTGCCGTGTCAAACGCCTTATAAAAATCCCAAAAGAGAATAAAGCCATCGTCCTTCCTATACGCTCATTATATTCAAGTAAATCAAGGACAAGGCGAACATTATTGTGTATTGATCTACCTCTCATAAATCCTGATTGAGTGTCACTTATTATTTGAGGAAGATCCTTTTTAAAACGATTTGAAAATATGTGTGTTAGTAATTTATAATCATTGTTTAATAGTGTAATCGGTCTCCAATTGTCCAAGAATTTGGGATCTTTGTTTGGTTTTGGAATTAGAACAATTACACCTTGCCTCAACGTCTGTGGAAGTGAGCGGTTGTTTAAAGCTGAAGTGTTTCAAATAAAAGTACTTTGATATGCTCCCAGAAATGTTTATAAAAGTTGGCTGTGAGGCCATCTGGGCCAGGGGAGCGGTCCGAAGTCAAACACTGCAATGCCTTTTCAAGCTCATTATACGTGATCTCTGACTCACATGTGATTTGGAAGTCCTCATTTATTTGGGGAATAAAACCTCTGATTTTATTAAAGAAGGCCTCTGTTGCATCAGCTGAGAATCTAGAAGAATATAATTTGCTGTAAAAGGAATAAACTTCTTTGGTTATAGTTTTAGGATCAGAGCATTCATTTTCATTAATGACCAGTGTTTCTATGTTATTTCTTTCCTGGCGGGTTTTCTCTAATAAACAGAAATAAGAAGAGTTTCACTCTCCTTCTTCGATCCACTTTGCTCTGGATCTGATGAAGGCTCCATTTGCTTTTCTTGTATATATATTATCTAATTTGGTTTGTAGTGTAAGTAGTTTCCTTTTGTCAGTATCCGTAAGGGTGGGTTTATTACAGCAGAGACTTATCTCCCTTGCCAAATTGGTCTCTTCTAAAAGGGCAGATTGTTGCAATTGTTTACTGAAAGAGATTGAAAAATTATATATAAAAACTTTAAACATAAGCTGATAAAGTTTTAATTGCCTTTTGCTTTAGAGATCCCAGAATTGATGAGATGTAATGTTTGAACTCATTTGAAAAGGCCACAAAGGTTTCTTATCTGTGAATTTAAATTTCAGTGAATCTAAAACAACTATTCGACGATCAGTGACGCTGCGTTGGTGTATGGCAGGTGAGCCTCGTAGGTGGGCTGATTAATCAATGACGATCCGAGTCAGTCAGACACACTGAGCCATGAAACTTTATGTTGGCGCAGCTATGCAGCTACCAGAACTATGGTGTTTCTGCCGTTGCTGTACGTAATTAAACCAGGGTTATGCTGCGCAATCATGCGCAGTAGACACTGGTGCCAACAGGAAGTAACCCTGTAGTTGTATTTTATTGGTCCAAAACTGGCTTCACTGCTCTCCATTCAAATCAGCAGGGTGGCTTCGTCCAGTATTATGCTGTCTATGGTACGGACAGTCTGTGCTCTCATGTTTCAGCCTTCTCTTCATGCAGAGCAAGGGCCAGAGAAAGTAGGCCTACATACTTTGTGGTGACATTTTTACATTCACTAAAATTAAGCAGGCTACCCTACTTGCAACACATCGCCTCCACGGAAATTATGTATCATAGCAACCACATTGTCTCGAAACCCCCCCACTGCGCCTCCAAAACGCACCCTAGCGCTCCCCGCGAGGCGTTTTCAGAACAGCAGGTGGCGTTTTCAGCTGGGAAAAAACGCTTTGGTGGACACAGGTCAATCAGTGAATACTTTCAAGAGAAATCTTAAAACATCTTTTTAGCTTCACATTTCCCTAACCATCTTTTTAGCTTGATTTGTCTTATGACTCTTTTATACTCGCATGCATAGCAACTACCTACTGTTTATTGTGTCCTTTTCCCCTGTACCCTTCTTTCCTAATGATTTTATTGCTTGTGATTTTAGTCTTTTGTTTGATTTGTTTTATATGTACATAGCTAATATAATGTGTATTTTTTCATTTCACTTCTGTGGATTCTCTCTTTGCTGTTAAGGACCTTACACTGCATTTAAGTACGAAATGTGCTATATAAATACAGTTTGACTGAATGATTCATCTCATACACTGAATCTTTCACAGGTGAAGCAATGTTGTGTTTATCTGTATTCAGATTTTATTGTAATATAAGATAATAAAGCTGACAAATTAAACTTTGAGGAAAGTAGAAACGGGTGTGCACTGTAGGCTAAACTGAATTTATACTTCAATGTCAACCTTTTAGGATGTGTTCATTTATTTTTCACAATAGCCCAGTGGAAATTTGTACTTCACCTCCACATTGTCTTCTATATTAGTTTTCCTTTGATTTGTTATGTTTATGTATCAACTACAATAGTAAGGAATTAAAATGTATTTATGCAACATGCACACCAACAGGCTGACTAGCTCTCTGATGACAGATCTGGTTAACTATCCAAACATTCAACAAACAAAGAACATTCTCCCATCAGCACTATATTCAACTAGTAACAACAAGTGATGCATCCAGTTTGTTATGTGTGTGTTATACACAAGATGTGTACATACCCTGTATGTCCCCCGCTCACTCGTTCACTCACTCACTCGCCCACTCGCCCACTGGCTGAAATAAAAAACCCACAAGATGCATTTAAATCCGCCTTGAGAGATACAGTACAGATACAGCTGTAATAGTGTGAATAGTTTCCCAACAGCAGATGTGAAGACTGAAAGGTCATGCCTATCGCTCTACATACAGGATATCTAATTAAAGACAGAACCTTAGGTAACTTTCACAGTTATCAGATATGAATCTGTGTTAGTGGTTTTCTGTTGGCATCAACAAAAAGTGCACTATCTGAGGATATCAGAGGAGATGTACTGTATGTCTGTATAGAGGTCATGACACATTAGCATTATACAGTCAGGGCGATGAACATGATAGATACTTTAATGTTGGAACTCTCTATCATCAGAGACATATGAAGCTGTTGATTAGACGAGGGCACATAGTCATGAATAATTGACAATGTTTTGTCATGATTTTGTCATGTTGTTACAGAAGTGGACTCCAGAGCTCCTGCAGTGTGTCTAGGATTGCTGTCTGTTCTGTTAGGTACTGGCATTATAACTTAGACAAACAAGCCTGTGAGTTCTGTTTTTTTTTCTGTTCAGAGAACTTTCGTTTCTCTATTTTCTTCGATGTTCTGTCTCTATCTCTGTTTTTTTTATTTTATTTGTAAACAACAAAGGAACTCAATGGCATCGCTCACTGAAAAAACTCCAGCCAGTGTCTTTAAAAAGCCAAGCATACAGAGAGAAATGATTACAGATCGACCTTAACAAAGAGTTTTAAACTCAAACTCAAGCACCTGGTTAGGAATCTGATACTAACAGGCCAAAAACAAGAACCTCTGACAGCATAAATGGCAAATTATGAAAGTTAATATGTGGGATGTATCACTTACTGTGGTGTTTCAGCTGCACATATGACTATTATTTAGTGATGATGACCCTACATAAGCCAACTATGAGGTTTCCAGTTTTAAACAGACTGCTCTGCTTTACTGATTATGAAACAAAGTAGTATCATTATTATTATAAAGTATTATTCATTGTATCAATGAACTGTGAAATTGAGCCTTTTCATGCTGAATTACATTTACTATTTTGGAATGAACAGTCATAAAAACAAACACATTTCAAATCCCGAGGCAAATATTCATAATTCTTTGTGGCATACTTTCAACAAGGTGTTGGAAACATTCCTCAGAGACTTTGGTCCATATTAACATGATTGCATCATGCAGTAGCTGCAGATTTGTCAGCTGCACATCCATGATATGAATCTCCACCACATCCCAAAGGTGCTCTATTGGATTGAAATCTGGTGACTGGGTCATGTTCAAGAAACCAGTTTGAGATATTTGAGCTTTGTTACATGGTGCATTATCCTGCTGGAAGTAGCCATCAGAACATGGATACACTGTGGTCATAAAGGGATGGGCATAGTCAGCAACAATACTCAGGTAGGCTGAAGTGTTTAAACAATGCTCAAGGGTACTAGGGGGCCCAAAGTGAGCCAAGAAAATATCCCCACACCATTGCATCACCTCCAGCAGCCTGAACCGTTGATACAAGGCAGGATGGATCAATGCTTTCATGTTGTTTAAGCCAAATTCTGACCTTTGCTTTGAATTTCAACAAGTTGTCTTGACCACATCTACATGCCTAAATGCATTGAGTTTCTGCCATGTGATTGGCCGATTAGCTATTTGTGTTGACAAGCAATTGAACGGGTGTACCTAAGAAAGTGGATGGTGAGTGTATTTGACAAAAAATGAGAAATCTGATCTAATCAGGGAAAGGGAAAACAGTAAGGAAAAATAAGGCTTTTAGAGATAATCTTGTTACTTGTTTCTAGAGGTTGAGGTATACAGTGGGTACGGAAAGTATTCAGACCCCTTTAAATTTTTCACTCTTTGTTTCATTGCAGCCATTTTCCAAAAATCAAAAAAGTTAATTTTATTTCTCAGTAATGTACACTCAGCACCCCATCTTGACAGAAAAAGACAGAAATGTAGAAATATTTGCAAATTTATTAAAAAAGAAAAACGTAAATATCACATGGTATTCAGACCCTTTGCTCAGTATTTAGTAGAAGCACCCTTTTGATCTAATACAGTCATGAGTCGTTTTGGGAAAGATGCAACAAGTTTTTCACATCTGGATTTGGGTATCCTCTGCCATTCCTCCTTGCAGATCCTCTCCAGTTCTGTCAGGTTGGATGGTAAATGTTGGTGGACAGCCATTTTCAGGTCTCTCCAGAGATGCTCAATTGGGTTTAAGTCAGGGCTCTGGCTGGGCCATTCAAGAACAGCCACGGAGTTGTTGTGAAGCCACTCCTTCGTTATTTTAGCGGTGTGCTTAGGGTCATTGTCTTGTTGGAAGGTAAACCTTCGGCCCAGTCTGAGGTCCAGAGCACTCTGGAAAAGGTTTTCGTCCAGGATATCCCTGTACTTGGCCGCATTCATCTTTCCCTCGATTGCAACCAGTCGTCCTGTCCCTGCAGCTGAAAAACACCCCCACAGCATGATGCTGCCACCACCATGCTTCACTGTTGAGACTGTATTGGACAGGTGATGAGCAGTGCCTGGTTTTCTCTACACATACCGCTTAGAATTAAGGCCAAAAAGTTCTATCTTGGTCTCATCAGACCAGAAGATCTTATTTATCACCATCTTGGAGTCCTTCAGGTGTTTTTTTAGCAAACTCCATGCGGGCTTTCATGTGTCTTGCACTGAGGAGAGGCCTCCGTCGGGCCACTCTGCCATAAAGCCCCGACTGGTGGATTGCTGCAGTGATGGTTGACTTACTACAACTTTCTCCCATCTCCCGACTGCATCTCTGGAGCTCAGCCACAGTGACCTTTGGGTTCTTCTTTACCTCTCTCACCAAGGCTCTTCTCCCCCGATAGCTCAGTTTGGCCGGACGGCCAGCTCTAGGAAGGGTTCTGGTCGTCCCAAACGTCTTCCATTTGAGGATTATGGAGGCCACTGTGCTCTTAGGAACCTTAAGTGCAGCAGAAATTTTTTTGTAACCTTGGCCAGATCTGTGCCTTGCCACAATTCTGTCTCTGAGCTCTTCAGGCAGTTCCTTTGACCTCATGATTCTCATTTGCTCTGACATGCACTGTGAGCTGTAAGGTCTTATATAGACAGGTGTGTGGCTTTCCTAATCAAGTCCAATCAGTATAATCAAACACAGCTGGACTCAAATGAAGGTGTAGAACCATCTCAAGGATGATCAGAAGAAATAGACAGCACCTGAGTTAAATATGAGTGTCACGGCAAAGGGTCTGAATACTTATGACCATGTGATATTTCAGTTTTTCTTTTTTAATAAATTTGCAAAAATCTGTTTTTTTCTGTCAAGATGGGGTGCTGAGTGTACATTACTGAGAAATAAAATGAACTTTTTTGATTTTTGGAAAATGGCTGCAATGAAACAAAGAGTGAAAAATTTAAAGGGGTCTGAATACTTTCCGTACCCACTGTATATATGTATATATTTGTGCATGATGGCATGATGGGATAGGCTGTTGTAATATTTTATAATGTAACACTGATACTCTGTGTTGCTGTAATCTCGAAACACATGAATATAAATCTGGTATTACAGTATTTGTCAGACGACCTCTGCATGTGACGCATGTGAGGTGGTCCTGTTTAATTATAAAATAAAGTTCTGACCTTTTCATAAAATGGATCCAATTTATTCATAACAATTTGTGTGGTATTGAACACAAAACAGTCAGTACAGCAATCATATTTACAAAAGAGACACTTGCATATACATTAAAAACCTGCTGATGCAGTACCTGTTTCTCTTATGCCGCATGTTATTCAAAACCATCGAAGCTATTAAAGGATCAGAGGAACATTAAATGATTAAACAAATAACAATTAGGTATGTAGATGAATGCTAGAATATAAAATAACTAGAAAGGCCAAACACTGTTACTTTGAACATATACCGTTAGTTCAAAGACTTCTTGTCAAAAAGTCATATCTAGGTTTACACACCAGCTTGTCTGTTTGTATGCCCATATGTATTTGTGTCTATGCATGACAATGAACCACCTTCCCTGCAGGTTACCGATAACCAGTCTGGTGGGTTTGGATACTGAGTTATAGAACCACCACCTTCTCACAGATCCAGAAGTTTGAGTTTTCACACGGTGTATCATTCCAGCTGTTATCCTCTTTAGAGAAACGTATTTCTCCACAGTCTTCATTTTTGCCCATATAGCTGTTGGGCTCCCCAGCGTTCCAGTAGCTGAAACCAAACAACAAAAATGTTTTTACGCACCAAACACAACCAAAGGAGCACATAGCCAAAGTAAACCTCAACCCAACATCACTATTTAGTATTGTTATAGACAGGTAGCTTGTGTGGGTTAGGCACTGCAAAAACTGTACGTTTCTGGTGACGCAAAGTCTACACTAGCAGCAGTAGAAAGACAGATGCTGCAGCACATGAAGAATCATTCAGTCACAAATACAAACTCTGAAAGGTCAGTCATCTTCTTGTGACTAATCAGTGTAGGACACTAACAATTGTCTCTGTGCAAGGACAAATGTGCCTACACTACCGGCATCTCCAAAGTTGTAATTTTGATTGTCTGGTTGCCCACCACAAGCTGATTTTCTTAGCTGCTGGCAAGCCATTGATACCTAAGACCACAATCAGGAATCACCTGGGTTTTATTCACAGCCGGAGAACTGCATGCAGTCACAGGGGCCAATCTAGTCGATGGTCAGTAAATTAGTGTACCTGTCCCAGTATACATGTCCCTTTTTTACATTTCTACACCTAGTAAATACAGAAGATGCAACATGTGGGTGTGGAGGCTTTGGAGTTGAGTAAAAGCATCTTTGATGTAGCTGGGCTGAGTATTGATATAGTGATAGAGATATGCAGTGTGTTACTCCCTGGTTAAAATATTTTATGAAAGACTGTGAAAGCTACAGAAACATTTCTGATGTGATAACCTGTTGCAAATAGGTGGCTGCTGAGCTCTTAACTCAATAAACAGTTCTTCTATAGGCTTAGTTTGTACTGAACTGTCAAGTTCCTGGTCTGAGTCGGTCTGTGATTGTAAGTCTGATTCTTGTTTCAGTCTGTTAAAATGTTTTTTTTTGTTCCATGTCATGTGTTTTCTCTGCTCTGCATTAGTTCAGTTGTTACCGCTTATGTTTTATTTCCCGTTTTCTTATCTTAGTTCTTGCTGTGTCTCAGTTCATGTCTTAGTCGTAGTCCTGGTCCTGTGCTCCCGTCCTGAGTTCTGTCCTTTTTGGTAGTTCATGTATTCTGTGCTCTGTTTCATTCATCCTAGTCTGTGTATCTGTCTGTTTAGTCTTTTCTCCTGTCTTATTTTGATTTGGTCTGTGTGGGGTGTTGTCGCATGCTTGGTTTTGGTTTTGGCCTGAATGTCTGTTTTTGTCCGCGTACTTGTTTGCCCTTTGTTTATTTTGATGACTTGAGTTTGTTCCTGTCTGTTTATGGTTTTGTCTGTGACTGCTCTGTCAGTTTGGACCTTGTCTCAGTAGCTTGTCATGCTCTGTCTTGTGTCCTCTCCTATCCTGTTGTGTTGTCTCCTGCTTACCCTGCCTGTTCCTGTGGATATTTGGATTTTTGCCTTTTGGATTTGGTTTTGTGTTTTTGTACTTCCTCTGTTTGGACTTTACCTGTTCAGTTGGATTTGTTTGTACACCACCAGATTTGTCATTGAATCTTAAGAACTGTACCTGCTGAACTCTGTGTCTTGCATTTGATCCTAAACTAGCTTCTAAACTAGTTTTACCTCTACAATACATACCAAGTAAAATCAAAGATAACTCAGGATTTCTGCCTCACTCAACTACACCAGTGGCAGCACTGGAGTTGCTGCTACTGGTGGCTGGATGATTTATAAATTATACTACAGTTTTATTCAGCAATATTGCTGTAATAGCATAATTACTACACTATTAATAAATGAAAAAAGTAATTTATGAAACCTTCTGTTGAGCGAAGTCCCATCCACCCATTTCCATGTCCCCTCTGTCAGTCAGTCCAATCCATGTGAGCTTTTTGAATTGTCCTATAAATGTCTTGTTTACAATAAGAGAAAGAAACAATGATTGATTGATTGAATTGATGATGAAAATATTACCAGTTTCAGCCACCCTCCACCTCTGTGACCTTGCTTTGACGTGATTTTACACTATTTCTCTCAGGTCTCTCTCACACAGATTTCACTCTCATACACACCTGTTCTTCTTTACTGTTGATAATCACCAGGTCATTTCTACTCTCTTCCCAGGATTTCTTAATAGAAGAAATGTAATAGAAACTGAGGCTGAAATACACCCATCCTTGTTGGGAGTAATGCTCTGTTAATAATAACAGACTTTTAAAAAAACCTTCTTATGATGTTGTTTGTTGCATCTTTTTGTTTTCATGTCATAGAGGTGTATTTAATTTCATGCTTATACTCACCAAAGGTAGTCAGCTTCTTCTTGAACTCATCTCCCTCTTCAGTCAGATTTTTGATAATGTTTTTGATAAAATCCGTATCTGGTGTCTTATCTTCTGAACTGTCTGATTGAGCTGAAATATTTACACATTCCCCTTTGTTACTGTAGTTAACACTGAGGTTACAGTACCCTTGTGTTAAGTTCACCTTTTGACACTAACCTAAATACACTACATGTACTGTAGGTGTACTTTTGTCTGGGACTGTGTTGATTTGGCCCCTTGTTGAAATAGCTACAATAAATAAATATAAATATAATATATAAATACAGCATATTTCCTTGCTTGAAATAGTTCAAAACCAACAAAAAATAGGCTATATCTACAAAAAGGACACAGCCACAGTACACAGTAGTGAGTGTGAGATTGCATGTTACCTGTACATCCCCAGGTGCATTTATAAATCACTTACACTGTTTTTTATGCTGCCTGGCTTTTATCCTGTAAATTAAGTGTTTCCTTATTTTCCTAAAACTGAATCTCTGTTTTATCTTGCGTGCACAAAGCAACAACTAATCCACCATTGACATGTGGAGATAAGGAAATAAAAACAAAAACTCTGCAGAGAAAGTACTAACAGGACAAGATGGACTTAATTTAAACATGACGTTCTGGCAGGCTGCATCAAAAACATACTGAATAAAAAGTAAGTGGTGATCAGCCCATATGTGTTCTTCTCATGCCCACATGTTTTTCTTATTCTCAGTTTTGAAACTAAATGAGCAGCAGCTGAGCGTGTCCGATCATGTGGACAATATCATGGATCATGCTGTAATATGGTTTCCACAGACGGTTCAGATTTAACTCTAGAAAATGTACTACATCTGTCAGTCTAAACATTAAAATGAGCATGCACATAAACTGTCTCAAGCATGCATATATCCAGGGCAGCAACCCATACTGAAAAGTTGTTCCCTCACACATGTCCATCATGTTTCAAAGTCCACTGGAAAGGTTTCAGAAGAGCAGCATTTGTTCTTCAGCAGATCAGAGATTTTTTGCTGATACTTGTTTACTTGTACATGTTTTATACATGTACATGTAAACATGTACATGTTTTATGCAAGCATGTATTTATGTTTTACAAACATGAATACATGCTTGCAACTCATAGAAATCATGTTTAAAATTACTTTGCAACACCAAACGGAATTCATGCCAGATTATGTTTTGATGATGAAGAAATTATTATTAATGTATCTCATAAGTCGCAAAAAAGTTTCTGCACCCACCTCCTCCTCCCTCCACCCCGATCACCTCCCTGTGACTCACTGTAGTGCTCAAACAAATGTTATCTGTGAACATAATTCAGGCAGTGGACACCACAACATAATTGGTAAAAAAAATTCAAGGAGACAGGATTGTCAATTTTTCTGTATTTTGTCTGATGTTGAATCATAAAGTTTGATTTTATCTGCATTTTAGCAACTTGGTAATGATGGCTGGTCCACATGAGCCGTGATCAAATTACATTGATCACAGCTCATTACAAACTCTGAGTTGGTTACATAGTCATTCATTTCATACTAAATTAACAAACTGATGGAAAGCCCCATCCTGTTATTGCTTGATCCAAATAATTTTTTTTACTTAATGGTCTTATAACACTGTGAATGTGAGATGATGAATTTCAATGAAATTAGAGAGAAAATGTTAGATGACGCAGAAGAGAGCAAGACGCAGTGAAATGTTAAGAGCAGCTTGTAGGATACATATGAGTCCAAAGCTCACAGCAACCAGTCTGTAGCGTTTTTCCTCTGTGTGCAGAAATCAAACACACACATGCAAAATCACTTTGATTATCAGGCAGCCGGGCCTCATGTTGTGTTGAAACAGGAAACTGTCCATTTTTTATTTACTTTTTCTCAGAACAGACAGAACAGAATTAACTTTGTTGCTTCTTTATTGTATTTTCTGAAGAAAACGCCCATCTGACTGACAAAAACGGTGCCCTCCATGATGGTGGGATGGTCATATCAAACTCGTGCTCTGCACTCAAACAAAACAAGATGCAGAATGTATGATAAACAACCTTAAAATTACTTACTCCTGGATGAAGTATCAGGCAGCTTTTCATCATCCGAAGTAATCTCAGACTCCTCCTTAAAAGCAAACCTCAAAATATGCTACCCACTTAAGTATGGCAAAGTAATGATGTTTTCTGAGAATTGGACTGATCTGAAAAACTTCTTCTCTGTTTCTGACCTTAATCTGCTTACCAAAGCAAGGTATGTCTTCTTTCAGCAAATTATCATTATGACTCACTCTTTGTCTTTATAGTGTGTTATTTAGGCAAACAAAACTTCTTAGATAGATTAGGGAAGATTGTGGTCATGTTCAGATTACATCACGGTTGACAGAAACCAATGTTGATGTTTGTTGGCGTGATCTATGTTCTCCAATGTAACACAAAGTCTCACACTTTGTAGGTTCAGCTTTCCTCCCCCCTCCCCCCTTAAATGGTTTTGCAACAATAATCTTGAGAACTGTCTCATATTATGGCTTGATGGTGTCACCATCACCAGACATTCAAATGCAGCTTCTGGGAACCCCCTTAAATTTCATGGAAAATCTAGACAAAACAACACATGACACATCCTAAATGCCAGTGCTTTTTAAAAGTTTTATTCAAGCAAGACGTGATACAATGTTGAAAGAGGACTTATAAGTATTTGTTCGTGATAGATAGATAGATAGATGTCACACTGCAAATAACATGAATTTAACTATAATCACAGAACTTCTCAGTTGTCTTTAGCCTACGTTCACAGCATAACAGGAAATGGTGGATAATTAAACGGCTTAGCCAGCAAACGTGTTATTGTCAAAACTAACTAGTGAACCAGCAAATAAAATCAACGCGATCCTTTAAATTCATGGTGTATTTCAAGGCAACAGAAAGCAACTGTAATTGTATCTGCCCTGGTGTCAGATACAATAAACATGTCGGAGAATTAAGTAAGTCAGGTCAGTGACTCATAGTCTCCTTGAATTGTAATCACATGCATGCACTGTTATAATACAGTATTAGCAACCTATAATAAATGCTATAATATAACAAGATCCTTTATGTCATAAAATAATGAATTTGCCATTTTTCTTCAAACAATAAGAATAATAATAAGAAAATAAGAATGTTTTGCCAAAAGCACATCAGTATAAACTACACAGGCCAGCACAATCAGTGGAGTTTCCCCAGCAATGACACTTCAGCACAAAAACTGCTCTCTGGGTCAAGGTCACAGATCCAATTCAACACTCTTAATGTGATTTAAAGGTTTTACATTATTTTAACAGTATTTTAGTGGTTATATTTCCACAAGTGGCACAGAAATTTTGACCTATCATGTAAAAAAAACGTAGTTACACATATTAATTAATTAATGGACACATTTATATACTGTATTTAAAACAAGCATTCTAATGATGACAACCTGCAGGCTCTGAGTCAGAGCAGTGATATTGCATTCTTGTTATGGTTCTCAGCATTCAAAGCAGTGAAACTCGTAGTAAATGAATATGTGTGTGTTTGTGACGGCTTATCTATTTGTGTCCATGTTAATGAGCCCCTTTATCTGCAACTTGGCCATAACCAATGTTTCAGTCGTTTGTTTTGAGAGTTTGGTTGCTAAGTCAGAACCACTTTCTTCTCACAGATCCAGATATTTTGAATTTCACACGGTTTATCATTCCAGCTGTTTTCTTCATCAAAGAATTTTATTTCTGCACAGTCTTCATCTGTGCCTTCATGACTGTTAGGCTCATTGATGCCCCAGTAGCTAAAAACCCAAAAAGAAAGAATATGCAATGTTACTTTTTGACATTATTACAGATTAATTAGTGATAAAAAAAAGTGTGAACCTTGTGGTCAGCAGTGTCCCATCCACCCATTTCCACACCCCCTCTGTCTCTCTGTCAGTCAGTCCAATCCAGACGTGCTTTTGGAACTGTCTTGTGAATTGCTTGTTTGCAGAGAGAAACAGACTGTCATCATCGTAAATGAAACGCACAGTAACTGCAGTAACTACAATGCTCCACCTTGGCACACACCTGTTCTTCTTTGCTGTTGATAATCACCAGGTGGGCACCTCTCTGCAGACAGTCATTTCTGCTGTATTGCCAGGATTCTTGTTGTGAAGAAATGTAATAGAAACTGTCGTTGAAATACATCCATCCTTGGCGAGAATAATTGGCTGTTAACGACAAAAGCATTTCAGTAATTAATGAGGAAACCCCGTGTGGCTCTCTTTGAGAGAACATCTTTGGGTAACACTGTATTTTACGTTTGTCTACATTTAACTTTCCTTATGAAGCCATATTTTATATTTTTACAACTGTGTATTACAATGTTATCATTCATTATATGTTTATACACCAGCCCCACAGGAAGAGTAATAGTTGTTGATAAAACAATAACAACATTTAAACATTTAAATTAGCTGACAGCTGCATTACAATCCGTTTTGCCACCAAAATGTGAAGCCAAGTGCCTTAAACATGCATTCTTTCTAATGGCAAGAAGGGGGCGACTCCACTGGTTGCAAAAACAAGTCTGATTACATTGTACTGACATTATATGACAAAATGACTGATTTATTACCTCAGTAAACACTTTCCTAAAGAGTTCATGGTCTCAATCGTTAGTTTAAAGTTAATGGTCCCATTTAGAGCAAAACAGACAATAAAGCAGGGTATGCATTAGGGTTTGGCTACCTTGTGATTGACAAGTCGCTACCATGGTGAACCATGCCAATCAGGATGTGTTCCTGTGTGCTGTTGGTGTTTTCATCTAAGAACTTTGAGCCTTTCACAGCATGTCTTCAGTTCATGAAAGTTAAATGTAACATTTTGGTTGCCTAAAAATGCCTTGTTCAGCATTCAGTTGTACTAAAAGACATTTTAAGGACACTCTAAGGAGTTGGCTGTTGACCTGTTTTTTGCTAGCCAAAATTAGCATACCAAAAACAAGATGGCGACAGACAAAATGCCAAACCAAAGGGTTCAACTTAGTCCACAAACCAATACGTGTTGTCACTGTGGCTACATCCAACTACTACTGGGTAATGTGCAAGTAAACTGTCCACCTTAGAAGTTTCCGGTAGCTGCCGGTAGCCTTTGAATGGCACAGTGAATTAAATTTTTTTTTTATAGCTAGTTAATGTTAAGTAGTAAAGATGAAAAGGCATCAAAATATCCTTTCATTCATCATTCACTCTTCTGACGTTTTCGTTATTTTGATGCATTTGCAAAGAAACATTATACTTGGCCTGCTTGTGCTGCATCCACAAAGCCTAGAGGATATAAAAGTTTGCTTAACGTTGTGTCTTACAACCTAGCCTGTTAGATGAGTTTGACCTCTGCCTGCACTGCAACTTTTCCTCACAATGGATGTTTCAAATGCTTAATTTGCTCAGCACAAGTAAATTAAATCATTCAAATAAGGTGTGTTCATTTGTCTATATTATTTAATTTACTTAATTAACTAATTACAACCTACCACATCCCCTGGTATCCCCTAACGCTTGGGCCACACTACCTGTGTGTGATGACTACCTTGCTGAACTGCTGCGGCTTACGCATGGTGTCCACACAGAAAGTGTTGCTGCTGCCAGCCCTATCTTTGAGTTTGTCTTTGATAAATACAGTAGGTCACAATAAAAGCCTTGTTAACAAACAAAAAGATTCCACAGAAGCACTAGAGGGCTTTTAATCTGAAATGGATACAGCAGGTGTTGAGTGTTGAGAAAAAACATATTTTTTCATGTCTGTCAAGTTAATTCAAGTTAATTTCCAACCCTGATTATGTTGCTGTTATTTCTTTATTTTTCTTGTTTTATTGTATATACTGCATGTTACAGTTTTTTTCAAACATGCATCTTGGCCAAACAGTTATCTCACCTCCAAAAGTCAGTCAAACCCCCAAAACACTTCATACAAGTCTCAAAATTAACTCGTTCAGCCAAAACACTGGCAACAATTCTCACTCAGAAAGCATACGATCTGACCCATAACACACACTGACCTACAAAACACTAACAACAGGGAGCATTACGTAAATGTAATGAACGTTTATCTGCGAAATGTGACAGATTTTTTCACATAAATCAGTATTTCATTATAGAAAGTTGTTCTCAGTCATTTCAGAATTGAAATTCTAATTGTTCAACCTCCACATCATCTAGTCACTTGTGCACATCATATGTAAAAGCAATTTCTCAGTCTTTTGAGAAATTGAAAATTGCAAATGCTATGACACACTTATGCAAATGATTATGTACAATTTTCTGCTGTTTCCTACATTATCAATTTCTTATGTCATGTTGATCACAATGTATTATACTGATACATAAAATAGTCTTTTTTTTCTGCATCACAATGACATGCATTGTCAACAAATTACAGTGCATACAATAAAAGCGTAACTGTGAATCCTGTCAAAACCCTTGCAATATAATGAGTCTGTACTGTTGAAATTGATGCCATACAGAAAAAGTGCAGCCATGTGCATATTCAATCATTGTCATCCAAACTTTGCTTTAGTCTACAAATACAAATAGTTTTGCAAATGTTAGGAATGATTCTAGAAATGTACCAAAGCAACTGAGGAAAGCTGTAAGAATAACATATTGTCACTTTATTGACTGTACTATAGTTTATGTAACAAGAAATGCTGAAATTTGCTTCAAAATCCTTTTTTTCTGTATCACTGCATTCAGTAATTGTGGAAAAAAGTTCCTGAAATTTCAGTGCTGCAATACAGTTTTTCTCAGTTGTATACACAGTAAAACTGATACCTGAGACACAATGACCAAAACCTGTAACTAATGTACCAACCCCTTGAACCAATTCTGCTAAAATACAAGCACATTTCCTGCTTTACACTCAGCTTACAGTTTTACAGTAAAACCACATTCACAACACTACACACATTTCTCTACGCACGTAAACATAAAATGTTCGTAAACGTTCTGCCATTCTGCTGTTCTAAATATTTCAGCCTGATTACTGCAAAAATGCAGGACATTTGCAATCATTCTGTTTTGAATGTGTTTTTAACAGTTTTGGACATGGTTTGTTAGCATTTGAAAAAAGTGCTGCAAATATGTAAAGTTTTGCAGGTGGTGAAGTAGTAATGAGAAAAGAGTTCATGGATTTTGGAGAAAGTAGTCATTGAATGCATTTTGTGTGAAAGCAATGAAAAAGGATTCACAGTTTGGTCCACATACACATCTATTTCGCTGACTGTAGTTTTGACCAATGCAAGTTAGCAATTGCAAAAACTGTTATAAAGCACAACCATAACCACAATCATGAACATAAATTTATGCATTGGTATATGAAGAAAAGTCCAGATATTGTGGTCAAGGTTTAGCAAATTGTTATTTATTTACATATTTACAAGTAAAGTTCTGTGGGCAGCAGAGGCATTTGCTCTGTTCTGCTTCTCTGGTCCTAAATTGTACTCTCCAGTCATCTCTTTTCCTCTCTTTTCCTCTGCTCCAATAATAAGTATCCCATCAACAACTGATGGGAACATTAACGGATCCTTACTTTAAGCAAAACTACGAGTGGAATATGCTAATATACTCAGAATGTATGGGCTGTTTGCCGGCTAATGTCCATCTGCCCCTCAAAAGAAGTGAAAACAACTCCCTCATACCTCAACTAGAGTGTTTAAAAGATATTAAGGCCTGGATTGCTTCTAACTTTTCAATCTGAATGAAGATAAAACTGAGGTCATTGTCTTTGGACCTAGTCGGGACGGTGATGTTCCTCTTTTGGACCTGGGTTCCTTACAACAAGATGTGAAATCTGTAGTCACGAATCTGGGTGTTAAAACAGACAATGATTTTAAACTTGACCAAAAGATAAATACTGTTAAATAATAATAATACTGTTTTTATCACTTGAGATCTGTTTTTATCTCGCAATCTTAGTGTAAACGTGGCTGCTTGTCTTTTAACTGGAACTTGCAAGTGTGAACACATCACACCTGTTCTGGCCTCGCTCCACTGGCTCCGGGTCCATTTTAGAAAACATTTTAAGGTCTTACTGTTTTTAAATCACTAAATGGGTTGGCACCTCGTTATATCTCAGACCTCTTACAAGTTTACACCCCCTCGAGGTCACTAAGATCCACTAATCAGCTCTGGCTGGTCACGCCTAAAACCAGGTTAATATACCCGGGGGCGACCACACGTTTTCAGCCACGCCCCCAGATTATGGAATGAGCGACCTCCACAGTTCAAAATGGCCCAAACTTTTGAATCTCACCTGGAAACTCACTTATATTCTCTGGCTTTTAACCCAGCTTGAGGGCTGTTGTTGCCTTTCAATTGTTTGTGAACCATTTTTTGTGTGTGTTTGTGTTCTGTGTGTTTTTATGTGTTTTATGTTTTATTCCTTTTGCAGCTCTGCAAACCCGTTTTATAAAAAGTGCTATATAAATACAATGGATTGGATTGGATATATATATATATTATATTCATTGCCCTTGTGTACAGGATGTGTTTGCTCGCTATTTCACACAGCTAGAATTAGAGTTAATAAAAGTGTCAAATATTTGCATGGCTTCCTTCCTGATTTTATCACAGTAAGAGACACCACTTCTCGCTCTCTCAGTCACTGACACCCAAAGGAAAATAAAAATGTTGCATCTCAAACAAAGAAGTCAGGCTCTTCTTTAAGATGAAAATCACTACTGTTTAATGTGCCAGTCAGACGTGGCTCTGTCATGTCAGACGTGGCTCTGACTGATACCAATCTGCTTACATTACATTTACTCATTTAGTTGACGCTTTTATCTAAAGCGACTTTCAATTGCTATATATGTCAGAGGTCACACGCTTATGGAGCAACTAGAGTTTCAGTGTCTTGCTCAGGGACACAGTGTTGGATATGTCGCAGTAGGAATTGAACCCACTAAGGTTAGCATCAGCCCCGATACCAATCCATCCAAAAGAAACCCAGATAAGAGCAAATAATAGAAAAAGTTGAGCTTCTTCCTTATACTCACCAAAGATATTCAGCTTCCTCTTCAACTCGTCTCTCTCTTCAGTCACGTTTTTGAAAATGGCCTCAAAGTCGATATCTGATGTCTCATCTTCAGAATTGTCTGAGAATGTAGAAACATTTTATTACTGTAGTTCAACACTGAGGTTATCTCAGGTTGCCATATTGAACTGTGCACAGTGGTACATAGCGTAGTAGGGCACCTCGTCACAGAATCATTTAGCCATTTGACAAAACATTTTTCTTATGTTTCTTATTACTGTTATAGAATAATTTAAAATAATTTTACGTCTATTACACTTGAAAAGAATATGTTAATATTTTAACGTACAATAAAGACTATGATATCAATTTTAGCTTTGCTCGTATATTTTTTCTCATTTGTTCTTTGTTTTGGAATAATGTGTTTCATGGTCAGCTTGTTCCATGAGATTTATAAATACCACCTGGTCTGTCCCAATTAACAATCATCACTTCAAATGAATAACTATCATTATTGTTGATAGTGAAAATAGATAAACATGTCTGTAGTCTAGTGTTTGCGTCTTTGTTCACAACATCCCTTAAAGTAATATAAAGGAAATTTAACCTTTGTACAATAAAGCTCAAGTAAACATATGAGAGGGAGACTTAGTTTATGCTTTATGTTTTTTGTTAAATTGATTTTGCGAATGTGTTCAAAGTCCATTGTATACAGTTAGATATAATCTCTCCCACTTCTCTGCTTCTCTGTCAGATACAGTATTAAATGTAACATTATTATTAGAGTACGACTACTAGTATGGTCATAGATGGTGAAATTAAATGTGCAACACAAAGTGAAAGTAGAGACACAATTTAACTCACAGACAGCCAGACGCATTGAAATGTTGAGGGTAGCTTGTAAGATGCACAGGAGTCCAAAGCTCACAGCCACAAGTCTATATGGTTTTCCTCCTGTGTGCAGAAATCATCACAATGTCTATTATATGGAGCAAGACCCTATCAAAGCAGTTTCATGTCACTTCTTCACTCCGCACGATCCATGATGATAGAGAAATATAGAGAATAATGTCAATAAAGCATGCGGTAAATATTTTAGAGAACCCCCAAAATATCACAAATCATGCTTTCAGGGGGGAGCTGATGTCTTATTAAGGAGAACTAAGCTCACCCTGGCTCCCCTGTAGTTCGCACCCTGAGTGTGATACAATATACTCATCTTTAAATTATGAGGCTACTGGTTTCTTTGAATAAAACCTGATTCGGCTGCAAATCTCCACACAAGTTGAATGTGGCTTTCACATTCTTCACCAAGCAAATACAAGTGACAACAACACATTCTTGAACAAATGGTATCAAGATAACCAAGTCCTTACAATCCTTTCAATTCTCTAATTTCAAAGAATTTTTTTAAAGATCTTCTTAAACAAGAAGCTTCAACTGAGCAAAAACAAAGATGGAAGGAAAATTCAATCCTTGAGACTTTGTACTTTATGTATATTCTTACCTAGAGGTCTTTTTTGAATGTTGAAAGTTCCAACGTCCTCATAAAAGTCACAGCCATATATTTTCACTGACATGTTCAGATACAAGCCTTGAAGTGGCCCTAGGGAAATTTTTTGCTTCCACCCTTAAATGACTACAGACAGTGTATTGCCTTGTTGCATTTGCTATGATGGTGCGTCTTCCTCTACAAACCACCAAAGTGGTTTGTAGTGTGTAAGGTGTAGTGTAATCACCACGTTTTTGTTTTCAGTCCATAATTTGATAACTTGCAACTTGAGTCACTTGTCTGAAAATATAACCTCTGTTTTTAGAGAATTGAAGCTTGTAAAAGTGTTCTCATGACACAAGTTAAGATTCTCAGTAACTAAATAACACATGGAAGTTGGATTTGTGTATATAGGCCTAAGTGTAAAGAAAAATACAAGGGTATGTGGTGTCCGAACGATAATGCTGCGATGATGTGTTGAGAAGAAATCCGCTTGACACTGTTCTTGATTATAAAAGTTTATTACATCAAAGAATTCAGCATCAATTACAAGCTCTGCAGCAGCTTGGAGAGTGACCCAGCCCGATGACCACTCTGTCTCTCTGTACATTGAACACAGCTTATATAGGACATGTTTAGGTCTCTGCTAAAAACCATATAAGGGCACAGTGCTGTAGAATAAGTGTAACCCATCTGTTAGACACCACTTCCCCTAACCCTGCACCCATCAATCATCACTTCCCCTAACACTGGGTCCACTGTGTCTCTCTCCAGCTCTGGGTCAGGGGTCAAATTCTATAGGAGGGTTCACTCTTGGTACACCCATCAATCATTACTTCCCCATAAGGGTTCACTGTTCCTCTCACCAGCTGCAGAGCATTATGTTAAACTGTAATGGTCAAATGCATATATGTTATACACCACAGGTAAAACAACAATATAATACATTTATTTACATGGCCCTTTCAAGCAAGAAATACAAAAGAAGAGAAAATCAAATGCAAAAAAAGACAAACAAGTACACCATAAAAGTAGTAACAACAATATTTAGACCCAAAGAAATAAAACCACATCTGTATCACCAGATTAGCCTAGCATGCTAATACTACATAAACAATATCTGACTACTGCAGGGAGGGGGGGGAATCATAGCACCCAAAGAAATACATTTCACAGTGAAAGGCGCGGCAAGTCCTAAAAAATAATGGCAATACACCTTGTTTGTACCTGCCTCTATAAAACATCACATATGATCTGATCTGCAGGGTGACATAATTTGCCTGTGACTTCAAAAACTTTTACAAATCACTGTTGAAAATGTATCTTCTTATCATTTGGTAACAATATGGTTTAAGTTTGGCTAGGTTTAGGCCCAGAAACAACTTAGGTATGTTTAGGGAAAGATCATGGTATGGTTTAAGGCAAGTCATGTCATCATGAAAATTAAACACAGTTACCAGAGCTTACCCATGGAGTTGGAATATCAGAAAAAACAATACATGGGCATGCAGTTTTAGAAAGAATTTGGATTGTTTGCCTTAAACCTGCAATCAACGATATGTTGGGGCCAGTGGAAAGAAGCTGTGAATTCAACATTGGTGTTTCAGCAACCTTTCACACAACAAAGTTGACATGGCAAGCTTATTGGCAAACAGTTTCTTATTTACACATCCAGCAGTGAAGGAGCAACATTATGATTCATTTGTAGTCGTGTTTCTGGCCACCTCTTTATCTCTGTTTTTGTTCTTTATCAACTTCTAAGGTAAATATCTGGCTCTTTAGCTGCTAAAAGCTCCACTATGTTCACCAACTAGTCATTAACTGTGTCTGTCTGATGTTGATTTTTAGAGCGTTTTTGCTAATAGCTAATAGCTAAACTTTGTCAAAAAATAGTCCATTAGCTTTCTACTATAGTCAATAACTCTGCAGACAAAAAACAAGAGTTGGTGCAAAAAGAGTTTATTCCAAAACAATGGTAATTAAACATGTAGTCTTAATATCAGCAGAATGACACCTCGGCAATTCATCATGTTATAACAACAGTGGATATCAGTAGACCCAAGCATGCACTTGTTACAGCAGACACCTGCAGCCTCCCATGCTGTCATAAAGCCACAGTAGATAACAGTTGACCAAGGTATGCATAGTCTAAGTGTCTACGGTCAATGCTCCCACTCAGGGATCTTCACTTTGTTACTGCATTCATGATTACAGCACAGCACTTTTAAGTAGAAAATAAGACACATTTCGGAAATGTTCAAAGATTAAGAGGTAACTAAGTATAATTAATAAGCTAATAATGATTAATAAACTAACTACTAATGATTAATGATTAATGCTAATTAAGGATAATAAAATGATTAAAACCTCACTTTGTGGAATAAGCTGGTGTCTTTTGTGCTGTGTGCTAAAGACATTCCTACTGTGATGGACTATGTTTATGTATATTTTGTAACCCAATTTTCACTAATTCTGCTTCTACATTTTAACTTTTCTGGTGTTTTTATGATGTCATGCTGTGCTCATTCACTCTGCTCCCAGAGCACACGTGCCTGCTAACACACACATGTGCTACTGTTACTGCCTCCGGGCAGTTAGACACAGAGAGGACCACACACACTCAGAGCTATAGAGTTTCAACGTTGTGATCTTAACTTTACACTATAAAATAACTCTTTAAATGGTGACAAGAGCTTTAGAGTTTTGACACTGTGATCCCAACTTTTACACTCTAAAATAATACTTTAAATGATGAACACTGCACTTAATGAAATGATGGCAATACAATTAATGACAACAATTTAGGCTGTAATGTTCTAAATAATTTGTGAGCCATCGGTCTGACCACTCTAATTAAGGCTTGGACCACCCCAAAAGAGGCTAAAACAAAAGTTTAGGGGGGTCTTTCTTATCTATAATTGTAAATATTACAATATATTTCCCATACTCATGCCTTATATTTAAGACACCCCAAAATGGACCATACTATTTCCTAACATTGACATTAGTTGAACGTCAGTCTGCATCACTCCCAGTGGTAGTTGCTCCAGTTCAGTGTATCACACACTAATGGAGCAATTGCTGGTTAATGTCAGGAGTTAACTATCTAGCTGCTTTAATACATTTATCTTTCCTACCTTCAGAGTTTCGTAATTTGCATTTCTTTTACTTAAAATGAGCTATCTGATGTTAGCTAGCTAAGACCCCACCCTATCATTTCATTATAACAATGTCATTTCAAATTTTATGTAATTGTCATCTAACACTGGTGTTTAGGCATGAGCAGTGAAATTGGGGATTAGTTATTGTAGAGATACATTTTAACCATGATAAAGAGTTTCTTATTTCATTTGAAGTCTTTCACAATAATAATGGCATTTGTTTTAACTCTGCAATTCCCAAAAATTCCCAATTCCCAATTCAGTGTATGACCACTGCTTTAGTGGACGCAGATTATATCATTCACAGTCAACATGAGCCCGAGGAAAGGAGATATTTGCTAAAAAGAGTAAGTTGCTACTTTAAACTTATAATAATAAGAATTAGGAATTAGAAATGATAATGCAGACTATGTTTTATGATAGTGTCTTTGCTTCTAGTTCAGCATTGTATGGGTCTGTTTTGAGCAGTTATGATGTTGTGCTGTTGTGTGTGTGACTTGCTGGCAGTTTTGCTCTAGAATACTTGGTGACCCCTAACTACAATAGTTGTCGTGTGGTATGGGTCACCCACGAACTGGTACAATGAATTTGATTAATCATCATCTGCAGAATGCAGAAGTTAGATAAATTAGCAAGGATATAGTAAGCATTGTAAGATTTAAGAAAACAACTAAACTTTGAGTTTAGTTAAACAGATACATAATGTAATAGATCCTGCAGAACCGGTGGTTTAACCTGCTGAGACTAATCACACGTCTGTCACATTTTTGTCATGACAACTAATAGACAATTACATTTGTTAGGAAATGATTCAAAGTAATGGTAATACAGTACAGTAGTTTTATTGTTTTCTACAACCAAAACACTTTGCTTGTGTTTCAGTTCTATCTTTACAGATTAGCTGAAAATTGTTACCATATCTTCATGTCTTCTGAATACAGTAGCTGTCATGTTGGTGTGTACACTAAGTTATAGAGCCATTTTCTTTTCGCAGATCCAGAAGTTTTGATTTTCACATACAACATCATTCCAGCTATTATCATCGTTATAGTACCATGTTTCTACACAGTCTTCATTTCTGCCAATGTAATTGTTAGGTTCTCCAGGGTACCAGAAGCTTTTAACAAAGAATGCAAACCAACAAGCATTTAATGAACAGCAACAGTTAAAGTTCAAACAACAATATAAAATCCCAATTTCAGTCATTTAATTAAAATTCTACTCAAGTACTATCATTCTTTGAAACAAGCTTAAACACCATTAGTTTCAATACAAAGACTGATTTAATTTGAATTTTTAATAATACATTTGAATAATGTGTATACCTTGTTGTCAGCAAAGTCCTATCCACCCATTCCCATCTCGCCTCTGTCTCTCTGTCAGTCAGTCCAATCCACATTATCTTTTCAAATTGTCTTGTGAATACCTTTTTTTTTAAAGAGAGAGAAATATACAGTAATCAACTAATATTTAACTTATGTCCACCCTCAGTGCCCTTGTATTCATTTAATATTTGAATCTTCCACTAATCTGTGTCACGATTTACAGAACGAGTGCAAGCAAGAGTGTGAGCCCAAACGCAAGACACCAAGGCAGAGATTCATTTCAGGGGATTTAATCCAAAAGAAGCAGAATATCAGGCTTACAGGTAGTTGACTGGTATCCAAAAACAACAGGAGAAACAGCAACAGACAGAAATCTACACATACAACATAATAGAGCGTATACACACTATAATGACGAGACAAAGACTGAGGGGAAACAAGCAAGCATATATACACAGGGTTAACCAGCTGGGTGGGGATACACAGGTGAGAGACATGAGACTAACGAGACACAGGCAGACAGAGAGAGCAGGGGAAAACAGAGAGACTAGCAGGCAGGCAGATTACTGAGGGGGGAAAAGACATAACACAAGTTACTCAACACTAAACATATCAGAGTAATATAAATAAAATAATAGAAGCAGACAGATCACAAATAAACTAACACCAACAAGGAACACAGATAGAAGCTAAGGTAAAACAGAACTCAGAGCAGACGTGGGTAAAACAACACAGAAGTACACAGACCAGGAGTAAACACTTAAGACATGAACTAAAAGTACAGGACTAAGAACTAAGACACCAAACTAGGAACTAAGATACGAGACAAGACAGATACTAAGTAACTTAAAGATGCGGATGAATAATAATAATAAAGGCTACACAGAGACTAAAGCAGAATGATCAAAATCAGATTAATTAATGAAACTGGCAGAGAACATAAATAGACACCTAGCAAACAGACAGAACTCAAGCATGATGGTACAGAAACTAATACATGAGACTGGAACAGGACTATAATCAGGAAAATACCAAAACACCACTAAACACCAGCTGACAGATAATAACCAGATGAACTATAACATCAGGTAGAGGTCGCACACTAAAGGTAGCGAGCAAACTAAAAACTAAGTCTAAACTAACAGCACAGCAAAACTGATTCTAACTAATAAGACAGGGTGGCTAAGGGAGACAAGATAACAGAACAACACAGACCACGAAGACTGGATACAAGACCACAGAGTATATAACAGATACCCAACTGATAAATCAATAAACTCAGAGAATTAAACAGAGCAGATGACAGGACTAACATGCAGAAAACCAAACCCTCAGAATCAAAACCCCAAAACACAGCTCTCAGGACACATACCTGTCTCAAACACTGTTTCATACAGTGCATTTATAAACACACAAACACACACACACACACACACACACACACACACACACACACACACACACACACACCTGTTCTTCTTTGCTGTTGATAATTATCAAGTCTGCACCTCTATGCAGACAGTCATCTCTACTGCCTTGCCAGGTTTTCTTGATTGAAGAAATGTAATAGAAACTATCACTGAAATACACCCATCCTTGCTGAGCATAGTTAGCTGTTGATAAAAGAAAGAATAAAAATATCTGAATATTCGACAAACAAAGCCAAGAAAGAAAAAATCTGTAGAAAAACTACCAGTACTACTTGGTTGATCACAGATTTACTTAACATAAAGCAAATAATTCCTGTTGCAATAAATACTTTACTAATGATTTAGTAAACTGAAAACAGTGGATTCAGTGTTATTACTCTCAGTAAAATATGATTGCATGCACAACTTCATAATCCTTTTAGGTATTTTGCAATGCCCCTTATCTGAACAAATGTGTATTTTCACTTAAGATACTGGACTGTTTGAACTTTTTATTTGCACTGTATCTGTCCTTTTGGCACAGTGTGACAACTTCCCCAGTCTGCCTGCCTGTATGTCTTCTCTGTTTTGCAGATTCTGGGTGTGGTTTGTAGGTAGAGCTGGGAGGGTCCAATGCGTCTACCTGCCCATCTGTGTTGGGCTTCCTAGAGGGCATAAAAGGGCTGCCTTTCTGGGAGTCTGTCTCTCTGCTGGCCTGCTGCTTCAACCCCAGCCTTTGTTCCTTTGTTTAATTTGCTGCACCCACCAACATGCATTACACTTCATTCTCACTCATCCACACACTTCTGACATGACTGATGTTCTTTATATCTACCCACGCCATTAACTTAGTTAAGTTGTTTGTTAGTTTGAGTTAAATAAACCACTTTTGTTCCTATTATCTGTGTGAGGCCTCCCTTTTTGTTGCCAGCCTTGTGCCAGGTGGTAACAACAGCTATAGCATTGCTACTTGTAATAAATTATATTGTTAATGTCATCCACATTGTAATGTTTCTATGCAGATCACACAATTTTAGATGTGACCAACTTTTCTCTAAATCTGGCCACTGCAAACCTATAGTCTAAACCCCAGTCCTGTGATCAGTGGACCTGTTCTACCCTCTGAGCCACAGCCACACCAACCTGAATTTATTTCAACTACTGTTTTGTGTGTGTTTGTTGTGAAAGATTGTGTGTTCTGTCTACGCTCACACGTCATGTTTTCTTCCCAATGGGATTACTGTGCCTGTTTAAAGGATTAAAAAAATACTAAAATTAAAAAAGTCACTCAATTTTTACACTCCTTTGGATACCTGATTATTGGTATGAGTCCATTCTCACACTTACCAAAATCATTCAGCTTCCTCTTCAACTCATCTCTCTCTCTAGTCAAAGAATTCTGCTGTGAAGCTGCCATTTAAAGAGAAACCATAAAATGATCTTCACACTAATAAAATATATATTTAAATGAAGGACAAAAGGGGCATAGCATGTATCAAATAGTCACACAAATTACCCAAACACCCCTTTGGATCTCTGATTACTGGAATTAATAAATGTATCCTCATTCTTACCATAATCATTCAGCTGCCTCTTCAGCTCTTCTCTCTCTTCAGTCAGGGAATTCTGCTGGAAAGCTGCCATTTAAAGAGAAACCATAAAGTGATCTTCACACTGATAAAATATATATTTAAATGAAGGACAAAAGGGGCATAGCATGTATCAAATAGTCACACAAATTACCCAAACACCCCTTTGGATCTCTGATTACTGGAATTAATAAATGTATCCTCATTCTTACCATAATCATTCAGCTGCCTCTTCAGCTCTTCTCTCTCTTCAGTCAGGGAATTCTGCTGGAAAGCTGCCATTTTGAGTAGAGGTTACCATAATTTGCAACAGAATCAGAGAATGTCCATGACAAATCACTAATCAAACAGAATTTCCATTTCCCATTAATTTTTAGGTATACTTTGTTTGATATTCTACAGAAAATTTTCTACAGAAAACACTCATACAGCAACACACCATAGATCTGTGACTTTATACAGTATGTACTGGACTATAAGAATGTTTACAGGCTGAAAAGTGTTATATATAATATATGATATTAAATATAAAGTATTATTCAAACTGTAATGTCATATTCTATTACAGTATGACATTTGTTTTCTTTTCAACATGACAGTCACCACAAGTGATTCTGCAATTATGCTTGTGTTTTGTTTTGTATCTTCTTCCAAATGTTAGCCTAGCACAAATTCTTTTGCAATGCATTGAATATTACTGAATTAAAGTACCATGTATCACACAGGATAATACAATGTTGGTAGTGACAAGTTTTATAATAATAATAAATTATATATATATTATAAATTAAAGACAACTCACAGAGAGCAAGGCGCAGGGAAATGTTAAGAGCCGCTTGTAGGATACACAACAGACAAAAGCTCACGGCAATGCATCTATGCAGTTTTCCACCTGTGTCCAGAAAACACACACATTTATTTCAAGTCTGAAGTAATTATTTCAAATCTTTTTGTTGCACTTCTTGAACACGGCACTTTGTGATTAAAGATGTGTTAACTACAATTGTAAATTTGTATTCTTAAATTGTAATCTGTTTCCAGTTTGGAGCCACAAGCAACATTTTGTGGCTGCCTCTGTTTATCATGGTGAATCCACAAATATGAAATTGTTAAAAAACAAAACGAACCTTATCAGTATCTCAGTATCCTAATGTTTAAATATACTGCAAAGATGAGTATGCATCACAAAGTTGGCATGTAAAGACTATTTTGGATCCCTAAGAAAACGGTTATACACAAGATGACATATCATGCCTGCAGAAGAAGACGGATAAACTCCGTGCTTAACTGAGAGAAGATCACCATTGTGTTCTACCTTTTCAAACTTACGTCGACTTTACTGATGCCTGTTGCTGCCACCGAAGTATCAGCTGTGCCGTTGAAACTACCGGAATCGTCAGATCCAAGCCGAGAGGAAACTCCGCTGGATTTCCTAAAAGGACTGACGCATCTACTCGCTAACAAAGTGACACGTAAGGGGCTTTAGTATGTCTGGGCAGCAGATAGTTCTATAACTTTGTTATTGTAACTTACTTGTTCAAGGTTCATGAGGTAAATTTCTGTTAAGAACTCCAAAGGATATTCAAAGACTGCCGTGTCTTGTTTTATTGCTGTGTGTTTCCGTGCTACGCACGTTGTTTGTGTCTGGTACCACCCGCTGGGCCGTGACCGCTTTGTTCCTATTACTGTGTGAAAACGTGTCAGTATTTTTATCAAGCTAAGGAACACAGTTGCTGAATGAAAGTTCCCTACCGTTCCACTCATTGATAAAGTTGTAGCTGAGTATTTACAACAGTAATTATGATTTTTGGTGTTTGTTTCTGTTCTCTGAGAACAGATACAATTGCCCATTCCATCTAATCCAAAGCCAGCAACCGCTGCTGAATGAACATTCACTGCTGGTGGCTATACGATAGTTGGTGGTATGTAGCTTGTATGTAGCTTTCTCTGTGCCTTTCTCTCCTCCTTCTGCTTACTAACTCCACATGCACACACCACGGGACCTCTGCAGATAACCAGACCTGTGACCCACAGCGGGCTAGTATCAGAGTGCGTCTCCATTTTTGTAGTTCAGGGGAAAGACATTTTTCCGCCATCTTGATCCTGAAATCACATGTTTTGAACCACCATTTTAATTCCAAAATCAGCCGGCCTCAAGCCCATTTTGAACCAGATCTGCGACCACCCACATGGTTGGATCCACCGCCCCCTCCTTTGTCTCTCACACACACACACACACCTACACACATGCTTGCTAGTTTGTTGTATGTTTCTGTATGATTTTTTTTATTGGCTTTATTTAATTTTGCTTAGAATAGTTCATAGTGATTTACTTGCTGTTATTGTTACTGTTTACTGTTTGCCATCTTTAGTGGACAAACCCTCTTTTAGACTGATCATATTTGGCTCATATTTGGTTATTGGTCCCTGGGTGGTGCCCCGTATTTATTAACTATAATTAATAATTTTCAATATTGGTTTTATTTTGTTAGTTTTATTAATAATTCTAGAATATATTTGATATTCAGCTGATAACCAAACCTGAACCCCAGGTTGAAAACTCCAACAGCTACATCCTGCATCACTATGAGTGGTGGAATCAGAGGGAAAGTCCTAGAGGGAGGTCCTAGTGCATCCTGACACAATGGACTGGTATGTTCTGAAAGATGGAACAAGAGTTGCCATTGATTTCCAACACTGTAGTGGAAGTTGTGGACAAACCTAGAACAAGTGCACAGGGAGGCTGCTGTAGAGGAAGAAAGCAGGAAAAGCTAAACATGACAGTTGTTTGTTAAAACTTTTATAAAACGTTTTCGTTCTTCTGTTTTGTTTGTGTTTTGGAAGAAGACAGAAAAGGAAGTGATTGGGTCAGGTGTTCCACAGTGCTATGCTCCTAGAAAATGTGTTCGTCACTGCATTTCACCAGTTCAGTGTAGTTTGTTTATTTTTGTCACCGTGGCAACCTAGGACCAGTGTATGCTGGGAAACGAAAAGAATACTGCCATGTGGTGATCTGCTACAGTCATGTGTGAGCTCTCCCAGCTTCTGAGTTGATTGCTCTTCATTCTCCCTCTTTGCTTAGGCAACGTCTGTAAGTATTTTTCATTGTGTAACGTTATCACCTATTTTGAGTTTCTAAGAATATTGTGGTGGCTAAGACGCTAATTAGTTTACGCTAGGCTAAGTTAGCTTTATGTTTCATTGCTGCTAGCTCGGTTGTGCTTCATTTTATAAGCTACACAGCTACGTTAGCTAAGCAGTGCTGCTTACCTTCATACGGTGTGTTTAGCTTCTTTAACGATATAAACATCTCATTGTGCTGTTACAGTTTCACAAGATTCCCAGTAACCTTTATGGAAGTGAATCACCTGTGTCCTGGAGTTTCTTGGGAGTGTTTAAACTAAATGGAAATGTAGCCCATGACACACAGACCAATGAGCCTATCATCAACAAGGAACCACGTGCAAGGAGCCTGCCGCTACAATAAATGCAAGCATCATCTGACATCTGTCATCATCACTGTCCTCTCACTCAAAAGGAACCAAGCAGAAGCTTTGCATAATGGTGGTGCAAGTCAATAATATGTAGTAGAACCAGAAATGGTTCATCTGGTGCTGCAGCCCTGGAAGGAAAAGGCAACTTCCCAGCACTGATCCCAATTGCTGCAAAAGCAAGTCCATTGGGGAATATACATCTCCGCTTACCTCAAAGTCCTTGTATCTTAAGTTTTGCGACTTAGCTGCTTGACGTCATAGATGTGGAGCTTACCTACATTGACCCGTTTTGAAATTCTTTTGTATGAAAAATATGGTTTTATTACATGAAATTACACCAAAATAACATGGATGCTTCCACACTACGCTTTAAACAAACAAACAAAATGATCACTACTTTCACTGAATTGTGGGTATTTTATTCAAATGTGTTCCATTTTTGGTCTACCCGGGTCAGATGTGACCCGGTGTTGCAAAAGGGTCGATAAGTCACGGTGTTTTGGTTTTCAGCAGATGAAATCCTGCGACTAACATTCACACATTCATACACATTCATACACTGGCGGAACAGCCACCAGGGGCAATTCGGGGTTCAGTATCTTGCCCAAGGACACTTCGACACGCAACAAGGGGGAGCCAGGGATTGAACCACTGACCTTCCGATGGAAGGACCCTCTACCTCCGCAGCAGCTCCTACTAACCCAGTTTAAGTTTTAGAAATAAATGTTGCCTGTTCTATGTAAATGAATTTATTTATCTTTGTTTACTCTGTTATTTGTGAATAAAATTCCATCAAATGTTGACCT
>NW_024040263.1:18569230-18599895 GCF_014851395.1 Micropterus salmoides | reverse complement strand
ATGCAGTAGTACTCCCCAAGACCTGTGAACAGACTTGATGTGTAAAATCTGTGGACTTCCCCTTTATCATCATTGATAAACAAGCTTTAAACAAGCACCTAAGCTCCTGCTGGGCAGCCGTAGTATCCAGCGTGTCCTCAAGCTCTGTCTTCAGAGCCTCGAGCTCCTCACTCAGGTCCCTCTTAAGCTTTTCAGCTTTAGTTCGACACATCTTCTCTGACTCCAGATCCTCCTGAAGCTCAGCTAGCTGGGCCTGCAGCTCCCGAACCTGCTTCAAGGCGTTGTTCTTCTGGACGGTCTCCTCATTACTCCTGGTTGAGACACAAAGAACACAAGTCAGTTTCACAAAGTAGACTCTAACCACGCTTCCTCGTAATAAAAACAATGAAAACATCTACTTAGCTTAGACCTCCAGCTGAGGATCTGAATTTCCAAAGATTTCTTCTATAGTTTATATCTCAGGTAAAGTCAATGTGTTTTTTTTTTTAACTGTTTACTATTTAGTTTTATCATAAGAATCTAGAGTGAGAATATTTTGGTCCTCAAATAATACACTTCAACTGGAGCCTCCACTCCTTTTTAGAGCTTACTCTTGAACTGATACTTAAAACCCTTTCTGGTCTTCACCTTTTAAACAAAAAAACTTCAACAACTTCCACTGCTGATTCACAACTGCTTTCAGGACTTCCACTTCAATTGACCCTGTAATCACCCACACTTCATCTGACATTTCCACTCCTTTCAACCTTCACTTTAAGCAATTCTTAAACTTTTCTCAGATCTCACACTTTAAAGGGGCATTATGTAGTTTTCAGCGACCACTAGCGGAGCGGTTCTAAGATTGCAACCAGGTGTGTGCTCGTACGCGTGCTCGTTTGAACTCATAAACGAGCATAATCCGAAACACAACCACTTTCATACAGAAATACAATAAACGCAGGAACACCAGCATGCTGGCTGTGGCTTTTCTTCAGACATGTTCAGGCTCTGTTAATTCAACGTTCCCGTCTCAGAGGCAGATCAACACCGGCGGCGTACCTTTCATTCAGCGCAGCGAGCCGCATATCGGCACAATACTCCCGAAAAAAGGCAGAGTGACAGCGGCTATAGACAGACAGGGAGAACAGACAGAGCTGGAAACTCGGGTAAACTCCCACTGCAACGTTACAGTAATAGTTGTATCAGCTGCATGCAGAACTAATCCATGCTCGTTACATGATAACGTTACATTTACTGCATTTAGCCGACGTGCTACATCGTTAGCTCGCCTGCTGCTTTCAGTAACTATCTTTACTTTCTGTGAATCTGTCACGGAGGCTCAGCAGTGTCAGCACAACTACATGTATTGGATGATAATGAAACGGTTAGTGAGCTGGACTGAATATTATAATGCGATTGTGTCACACTTTATAACATTTAGAGTCTAGTGATAGTGGATGGCTCTTCTTTGTGTTGTTGTGGCCGTTTTGTTGCAGTGTTTTGTGTTATGTGGTCACGTTAGTTACAGCGAGTGAGAGGTGGAGAAGCTGTGTACCTGAGTAACGTTATTGGTACTGTATATAAAAACCACAATGAACACAAACGGAGTGTTACGAAGCAAACAGCGGCAGGTCCGAGCTACTGTAGCGTTAGCTGGCTGCATCACTATAGGCTAACGTTAGTAAACAAATCGCTCCACATTTGCATTTTACCGTTACGTCCTCTCTCAGGCTAAATCATCAGTGGCACACAGAATAGTAACACGGTCGCGTTAGCTTTCCATATTACTTCACCAACTAACGTTATACAACTTTGGACCAGATCACATTAGCAACTGTTCAGCGTTAGCCGGCGAGCTAACGTGACTTTCTCTGCGTTTCTCCAGCTTTACTAATACTCACTTTGTTCTTACTCGACATCACCTGATGAACCTGTTTGGTCTGATGGGCTTCAGCACATAAACCTTTATTGTTGTTTTGTATCCTTACGTGGAGCCTTTGTTTTGCTTTGAGCCGGTTGTTTTATGGTGTTAGTGGACTGCATGTCGTTAGCTGCCGTGTTGTTGCTGTAGTATGAAAGAGGCTCGGGAGCGCGTACAGAGCTGAATCCGACCTGGAGACCCACATTAAAAGCAGAATAGTGGCTGATGCAAGCAACGGAGAAAACAGGCGTGTGCTTCACTTCTAAGTGAGTTTTGACCCATTGACAATAAGGCAATGGCAATTTGATTAATTTCATTGAAAAACTTACATATAGTCCCTTTTAACATGAAATGTTCATCTTCTGTCAGCACTCTCATTTTAACCGCCACTTCTACTTCTTTCAGTTTTTTTTAGTTATTTCAGATTTTTCAACTAAATATTTAACTACATATTTTTAGCAATAAGCAAACATAAAATAGATTCATACAGTTTATTCATTTATATTTAGTATTTTTCAGTTTTAATATTTAGTTTTGTCTTTTTTATATGAGGATATTTCGGTCCTCAAACACAAGAACAAAGGGATGTAAATGTTTGTTGTAATTATTTAAACTTATTGTCTATATAAAGTAACAACCTGTACATTAAATGAAAGTCAAGTCAATGATGTAATTTATTTGAATGAACTAGGCCTCCAGTGCACACAGGGTGGCAGTGTGGTGAACTGTTCACTGCTGAAGCTGTGCACTTAAATTGTGTGTGTGTTCTGTCAGAAGATCAACAGAGTAATAATTTGTTTGCTGTAGTAAAAAGTAAAATTCGTGTTGGCTGCAACAACCTTAACATTCCTCTCTTACTTAGAAACCCAGCAATAAACACACTGAATATCATAATGATTAAGTTATATAATTAACATAATGCCACAGTGTTTGATGAAGGCACTAATGACCCACATAAAAGTAATTCCCCGTTTTCCAAACAATTATAACAATTGTTCTCAGAATAGCTGCTGAATTCAAAATGAGGCACACCAAGTTTAATGACAGCTTAATTATCTGGGGCTGTGAATAAACTGATGATTTCTGCGTGTGAAATTAGCCAGACAGACATTGACCCCCACAGTCTGGACGATTGGCCTGGTGTAAGGAGGAAACTACTGAGACACCACATTAAAATGATCTCAGCTGACCTTCAGAGCAAAGACCTCCGCAGTTGTTTACCTCATCTGCATGCAGTCTTGTGACGGCTAAATGGGAATGTAATTAACATTATGCCTAGAATATCTTTCCCCGTGTGGAAAATCAGGATAAACGGAGGAGCTAAATTAAGAAAATATTTTGTTGCAGGGATAGAGTGGTAAGACGCTTGTCTTCTACAGCTGTAACTGGTAACGTTTTTCACAATCAGGACATAAAAGACAAAAATCTTCTGACTTCTTAATAGTTTGTCCTCCACTGCTCCATTGCTTCTTGTGGAAAAAACGCTGCAAAGCCCAGGACTGAGAGAATCAATCAACATCAATCTGCCTGTAATCAGACACGGCTGCCTCAAAGAGAAAAGGTCTCAGCCGGTGTCGCCGAACACAAACACTGCAGCTGGGCGCAGGGAGTAGGCTGACTTAGCAGACGTTAGCTGCTTTAAGTCAGAGTCAACTCAGTGTTGTCTTTGTTCTAACGTCTATTTTAGTTCTTCCTATTGACTGGGCTGTACCACAGTGTGGAGTGCAGCGGTCATGGAGGTGAGATGTACATCACTAGTGAAGTGCTGTAAGTGAAGCTGCACATTACACACTGAAAAGAGCAGTTTAGGTTTGTAGTGATGCGAGTTCTGAGGAGTACATCTGCCTCATAGTGGCTGTAAAAACACTTCAGTGAACTGTATGCTTCAGCACGAGGCTTTTGATTTACTACACGTGGATAAATAATTCAAATGCTGTCGTTTAGCTGAAATAATGTCTGCATCATTGCAAAGGCTCAAATATGAATACTTTTGTACATTTGAATGTCATGTTAAATTTAAAAGCCAAGAGGTAAGGCACATTATCATCAGGTGCTTCAGAAATGTTAATAAGCTTGAGGCCAAACACTTCATATCTTTGAGCTTCCAGTCAATGAACAGCCACTAAACAATAAATTAAATGATATAATAGCATTTGCTTGACTGTTGGCAAAAAGAGGTAATATATTAAACTGGAATTCAGCAGCCACCTCTAAGGCAGCCGTCTGGCCTAAAGATGTTTGTTAGTTTCATTGCACTGATCCAACACATACTTACTTACTACAAATTTAATTCCTCTAGATTTTCTCGTTATATCTTCTCTTCCGTTTTCCCCAGTTTTTGTGGAATCATGTTTTGAAATGAGCTGACTGTCAGTATTTTTGTAGCATGTCAGCTGCAATTGTGCTTACAGGCTGAGAGGGAGTGTAAGAGGTAATGGGGAAAAAGAGGCCTATGTGTTGACAGCTTTAAGATAAACCTAAAAAAAATACTAGTGCTGGCACCGATTAAAAAATTTAATCACGATTAAAGTAAGCCGCAGACCTCAGATGAAAATGTACACACGTGTTTGTTGTACTCCTGGTTGGGCCGTGAGTTTGGGTTGTAAAGTCACAGTCAGGAGTTAACTGGCACAGCTGATCCCAGTACCGTTGGGAAGGGGGGGTCGCCGCCAAGCAAAAGTACTTCTTAAACGATGAATCAGTGAAATAATCTGATTATAATAGAAGCTTTGAGTACTAAAATCATTGTTAGCTGCAGCTCTAACTGTAATCAAATAAAATATAAAATCAAAGCTATCTGCCACTGCCAGGGCATTACCTTTTATCTAGCTTGTTAAAACAAGTTAGAGTCCAGAGCCACGATCATAACAGGCACCTTCTGAGCAACAGGTTAACATATAAATCTGTTTTCCTGTTTCAGCAGAAACATTTTTCTTTTATCAGGAGCAGCATAAACAGTCTGTGTTCAGTAGCAAGTGTCACTGTTAGAGTGAGGTGAAGGGGTTGGTAGCAACAAGCAGTTGCGTTCCTGTGAAACTGTTGCAGTTATGCTCGCCTCACGCCCGGCAGTTGCCAAAGTTGAATTGTCTTTAACTTTTTGTACACGACGCGCAGCACAAATCATTGGAAGAGAGACTGAGAGAGAGACTGATCCTCGCTGTTTCCAGAATCTATTACGGTTTACTAAACAGGACATCAACAGGAGGGAATTCGCACAGCAGAGCATCCCTGCAAAACTAGATGAAGGCCAATCAGGTAAAGTTATATAGCCTATAATTTTAACTTAAGTTAAATAGGCTACAGCTGTGTAGCACACTGAAGAAGCCGTTACCATGGCTACTATCCATAGAGTGCCTGCCATTTACTCGCGTTCGTTTTAAAATGTTTCTAAGACCGACATCTTCACCAATACTAATCAGCATCCAGTGTGTAGCTATCCACTTTGCTATGGCGTTGGATCGCTTGTCTTGCTTTTGTTTATCTACTTCTCCCACATGCTGCATCCAACGTAGTCTGCCGAAGCCTCCCTCCGCTGCTTGTTTGGGTGGGTGATTTGCAGGCTGATCAACATCCCACCCCTCCTGTGACCCATAGTTTGACTGTATGTGTATTCAGAGCCAGTGAGCAATGGACTTTCAAAAAATAATGATGGTGAAAACTGCGTTAACGTGAGATCAAATAATTGTCGGTGTTAATTAATTAATGTGTCAACGTGATAACACGTTAACTTGCCCAGCACTAAAACATAATACATTGTTAAAGTGCTCTGTATTCAGTGTAACTGTTTGATCAATAAAAAATTAAGAAAAGAAAATGTTCATGCTATCACATTTAAGTGTCAAACTGAACCATGAATTCTGTAAAACCTTTCTGCCTGCTGTCCAGTCAGGATTCAAGCAACTGAGTTTTCATAACACTGACGTCTTCAAACCTTCAATCTAATGTCCAACACCAAAATATAAGATTTGTACCAAGAGTGAACAAATCACAGCATTATTTCAGTGTCCATTACAGCATCTGCCTGTGTGTTAATATGTATATAGAGATAGATTAAAAAGCGTATGCTCATCTGCATACTAACACAATTCATCTGTTGGTATAGTAAACTATAACTGCTAAAATTCCTCAGCACTTTATATTTTGCAGAAGGTGTCTGATGCAGTCCTTTCAGTTGTGTGTACTTTCATAGGTTTGTATGTCTATGACTGACCTGGCCAGAGCAGCCTGCAGCTCCTCCTCCTTTTTGGCCAGTTGGATCTTCAGCTCCTCTATCTGAGCCTGAAGTTCCACAATCTGGTCCTGCAGGTCGGTCGTCTCAGCATCCAGTTTGCGTTTGGCCTTCTCCAGCTCCTGACGCGTTTTCTCCTCCTTCTTTAAACGCTCTGAAGGGAGGCAAAATCACATGAATCATGAACAAAATGCAAAATCAAACATAGCCATGTAATTATTAAAAAACAACTTTTGGCTAAAGTTAATCTCAGAGTTAAATGGCAAAGTCACAAGTTACTGAGGGGTCACACGAGGTAAGAAGAGGTCACAACACCTAATTGCTAACAGCCGATACAACTAATGTAATCAGATTAGCTGCTTTAGCTTTAAATGCACCGGAGTTTTTTCAAACATTCCTACATACTCAGGTCTTGGGCACTTATACAATGCCGATCAAGTCTTATGTTCAAATCATATCACCTGTACACTTTTCAGAATGTATCGTTAACAATAACAAACACATAAAAATATATCTGTCATTTATTACATTTTTTAACAATCTTGTATAGATGTCAGATTGTTTTATTTTTATTTTAATTCGACTGTTATATTTCATGTTTACTGTAACTTCTCATGAACTCCCATTATTCAGCACAGTAAACAAATCAGTCACTTGCTGGAGGTCACGATAACATGGTTGTGCACACACTGTTTTGTGGATTAAGCACGCATGGACCGACTCAAACTCCAATTCAGTGTTTTTAATTTTGACCTGATGGAACAAAAACAAATTCCTCTTCATCAGTGGCCTCAGGTACATCTTTGTTACAGTCATCAAAACCCTTCAGGAACAAAGAAACCGCTGCTCTGCACTTCACCTGACACCCAGGTGCTATTACTGTGACAGTAAGCTGATATAAAATAACTTTTTTATCATTGTGTCGGTACATATTCATACTAACAGTGACATAACAGCGCCATCGTGAGGCCAAAAAGGAAAACACTCATATCCCGCCATGACCTCCAGAATACTGTGAATAAGAAAGATAAACACTCTTCCATACTTCTCGGTCTGTAGTGATCCAACAATCTTTTTACAGAAAAACATGAGAAGAACAATTCCTTTTAACATTTTTGACACCAGAACATTGTTAAAAACAAATAGTTTGAGGAATAGCAGGATTATGTGCTTTATTGGATGAAATGAGTGAATTAGACAGAGTGAATAAGTCCCTAGTCACTGAAGACCTGAAGTATGCATTTAAAGGTTCACTCATTGTACAGCTGTAAAAGGTAAATTAAACAAAACCTTTAAACCTGTAAAAAAAGACTTAATTCTTCCTCTTGCTTTGAGGACATTATCTATTCTTGACCCCATTCTACCATTTGAGCTGTTGCAACAGTGCCCACCCCATCTATTACTTTGTGTCTGTTCTAGTAAATGTTCCCTGTTCTTGGACAGAAAATAGAGCCAGTAACAGCGACTTGCTGCACATCAGAGTGCCTTACCCTCCAGGTCAACCATCATCATCTCCTGCTTGTTCTTGATCTTGCCAAGGTTCTTTGCTTTCTCCTCCTCCTCCGTGAGCTGGGAGGTCATCTCGCCAATCCTGTCCTCCAGCAGCTTCTTCTCCTGTTGGGGTAAAATTAAGTGTGGGTCAGACTGGAGGCCTTAAGACACAACTACTGTGCAGAGGTGAAAAGTTATGAAGACTTAAAAATCAAACTAAAGTGACCTGTATTTTGTGTTGCACTGCCTCATCCATCACCTTATACTTTTTACAATCTCAACTTGAAGGACTTACTCTGCATTCTGGTTCTTGTTTGACCCATCATATAATCCACTCACCTTGAGGAACTTGGAGTTTTGGTCTTCCAGCAGGAGAATGTCCTCCTCCATTTTCTTGATCTTCGCCTCAGCTGTCACTTTGTCCAGTTGCAGCTTCTGCCTTGCAGCTTCCTCCTCATCGAGCTGCTCCTCCAAGTCCTGTGGAGAAGAAAACACACACATAAAGATTCATAACCAATCTAATGCGACAAGGGTGAAGTCTGAACACTGAAGTTTATAAAGTGACAAAGTAAAAACTTTAGAGTTTAACACTCACAAACTCAGCGATTTAGTGTGTTTTGATCAGATTTGTTAGACGAGACTGTGTGGAGTCAGTTCTTCATGTATCAACCTCTATATGAATGGATTACCAGACAGAGCCAGGTCTGTCTTCCTGTGGTACTGAAATCAAATGTTTATTGTAGGGCTGACCCTGAATAGTCAAAGATTCGATGCTTCGATGGGCGGAGCCTGATTCGACTGTAAATCTCAGTCGAAGCTTCACAGCGAAACAAGGATCATGCCATTTTGGCCATATAGGGGTGCTCAACGTCTGATTTTAAAATAGAACTACCAGTTTTCTCCCTATAAAGTTAATATACAGCCTATTACAATATACATTTCAATGTTTAATGCTGTAAATAAACATTTAAAAAGAAAAAAAACTTTCAACAAATGTTTTTAAAGTGCGTAAATTAATCCAAAATTGTAACCCTTACTCTGGGGCGTCAGTGCGCATGTGTTGGCATAGTGTGTGTGTCTCTCAAGACTAAAGCAGAGCCATCAAAGAGGCACAAAAGAAGGAAATGTTGACAAATATTGAAAAAAACAAAGTAGCTCTCTTTCAGAAAAGCCCCAAAACATGGAAAAAATCTCTAGAGGAAACATAAATTTTATTTGCTGTGAAAGAACTAAAGGAAAAAAACAGCATTTTATACCATACATAGGTCAGTACAAACATGTGATTTAAATCTGGCTGAAAATATTCAAAGCAGTTACTGAACCAACAGCACTTTACGATAGTGGACTTTGGTACCCAATCAAATAGTGTGATTTGTTTCAAATTGGGAAAACATCCAGTGGAAACCCTGAACAATTCTATCAAGAGTACAGAGGAATGTAGCACAGAAGGCCTGCAGCTGAAGATATTAAGGCCAGTTTAATCAAATTATACACAATTTAAACAAAAACAACTTCATCTTTTGTAAAGAATTCCCCAAAAAACTCATCAATTATTATTTGGCAATAGAATGCAGCAATAAATGAGCCCGTATCTCAACACTACAGCTGATAAAATGTTGAAAAAAAATATCAACTAAGGCATAGACACCGCCTGGCCTTCGCAACAAGTGGACGCAGACAAACATGGCTACCAACAGAAGACAAGCCTGTGACCTACAAGTCATTGAGACAGAGCTTCACTTCTTCACTGAGTGCACCAAGTACTCTGAAACCACTTCAGACCAGTGATAAGAGCCCAGAGAAGAAAGAAATGCAGAAATATCTAACGTAAAATTACTCAAACTTTGGTAGAAAAGGATGAGTTTATGTAGGATCCCTTCACTCACAGATAAAGAAAATCTGTTGATGTTGTATAATGTTCTGTGTGAAGATCAATAACATCAAATCAATTTGGAAAAAAGCACGTCAAAACAGACGCAGGAGAGAGAAGTTAAGTTGAATTAGGTGACGATATCAACCTGGATGTGTGACTGCATCTTCTTCTTCTCATTCTGCAGGCTCTGGTTCCTCTCCTCCTCTTCCTCCACCCTGGACTCCAGGTCATGAAGGATCTCCTCCAACTCTTGCTTCCTAGAAAGCAGACGAACTCTCATCTCTTCGGCCTCGGCGAACAGCTCCGTCTCCGCGTGGAGTTGCTCTGCTAGGATATTCTTCTCCTCTATGAGCTGGACAGAGGGAACAGTTTGAAATAACTTATCCAGCCTTATTAGCTACGAGGTTAGTTACTTCAATTGTCTACCAAAAATGAATGAGGTTTCTCTGAAGTAACTTTGGATGCGTTTACCTGTTGGTGTTTCCTCTCCATCTCCACCAGCTCATTCTCCACCTTGAGCTGTCTCTCCTTCACTTTTATCAGCTCCTCGTCTTTGGCTTGCATCTCCTCCTCCTGCCTGGTGACCTGCAGCAGAGGCTTCACCTGAGAGAGAGCGAGAGAGAGAGAGAGCGAGAGAATCAACCAGGGTTTAATACCCCACACAATGCAATTTAATAACTCTTTCATGGTCATACTGGTCAAGGAATGAAAAACACCAGTAGGGTTTACCTTTTATTGACATCTATAATCACATTTTTGTCAGCACTTCCCAGTAGTATATAACAAAAATAAAATAATAAATTCCTAAATGAGTAGCAGAATGTATTAAGCAATGAAAAAAATCAATCAAATGAATTTCAGTAAAAAAATGTTATGATTAGATGAGCTTTTAGATACAATATTTAGTAGTAGCAACAGTATTTGCTGCGGGTCGCATAGCGTCGACTTAAACTCCACAAACAGCTTCCTGTTTTTACAATCCACTCTGTCTAGGGCTCACTTTAGTTTATAGGTGTATAGCGTCTCCCAACAGCCCGCAATCACAAACAAAAAAACAATGTCAAAGGCAAGCAGGGAAAAATATTCAATATATCGATATTTTATCAAATAAATTTTATTTCTTTTCTTACGGACCTTTACACAGCAACTCAGCAAACTCAGTTTCCTGATGAGGACTAGCGGACACATTTTAGTATTCTTTATCGTCTGTTTAGTCTTTTATTTTAACTGAAGACATTTTTGAGGCGTCAAATCACTAATTTCTGAAAACGCTCAGATCATCAGGGGTTTAGCTGTCAGGGTTCTCACCTTGGTGAAGAGCCTCCACCACTGCCAGTGTCGCAGCTTCAAGTAAGCAGCACAGTTCCTCTGAAGGACCTTTAGGGCACTCAACTGCTGCTGCTTCTTAGCAAAGGCCCTATGGGAAGAAGACAATGGTATAATAACAAGCGACAAATCGGTGTCTGGGAAAACCCAAGTTTTGAAAGTCATATGAAGTCCAATATTCTCTTTTAGCTCTTTTTGGTCACTACCAACTCGTGAGGGAAATATCTGGATCTTTAGCTGCTAAATGCTTCATTATGTTCACCAGCTAGCTGCTAACTGTATCTGTCTGATGTTTCCTGCTGCGGCTGTAAATAACGCTAGAAGAGCCGCGACAGTGAACCAAAGCATTAAAGTTTAGGTCAGACAGCTAAACAAGAAGTTGAAATTCACAATAAAGCTCCGTAAATCTAAGCAGAGCTGCAGATTCAGGTGACAATTCTCTGTAGGTTCATCACTACCAGTAACCTTCACAGTATCACATTACTTTCATATTGTCATTTGATACATTGTTTCTGGGGGTAGTTTGAGCAATGTGATGCATGCTGGGAATTCAAACGCAGATATATGTTCATACCTAAGAAATAGTTAGATACAAAGATCTGACACTCACTTGCGTGCCAAGTATCCACGGCACACAGACTGGAAGTAAATGATGATGTCAGTGATCTTCAGATCTCTCTCCTCCTCCAGGTGAGCCAGAACACCAGTTCTGAAGAAGATCTTACTCTGACCAATACGGAACAGGTTCGGGTCCAGCTCCAGGGCTCGGATCTATAAAAGGCAAATGAAGAGTTTTTAAGAGTTTACCTCTGTGGGCATGGTTAAATTCACATTGTGTTTGAATACATTTAGGAAATGTTTCTAGTTTGGGAAACAGTTTGACATTACAATCATTTCTGTATTTCTGTTAGGGTGTTTACACTGCAGGAGTTTTTCAAGGGGGCCAAGAAGCTTTTGAGGAACAAGGGACTATAAATATAGTTCCTGCAGGACAGTTCCAGGTGTAAAAACAGTCATTGTAGTACTTTCTGATGGTTCAGGAACTTGGAGGGGTGGAGTTTGGACGGTAGCTGATTGATCAAAACGCAGACAGCGCGGCTGCTTCAACTTGAGTAGTGCTTCACTCATAAAACAATAAGTACTCAACTATCAATATTAAGACAAAAGGGTCGACACTTAGTGTTGTTTATTCATGTTAAAACCAAAGTTAGGCTTCGTTGCCAGACTCGTTTTAAAAAGCGATAGAGAGCGGGAGTCAGGAGGGAGTAAATGAGAGAAATTGTACTTAATTTTCTGATAAAAGCAGGAATAAATAACCATCAAAAACTCAGCAGATTGTCACTGTGGAGACAGGGACTCAGAAGTTTCCGGTCTCCCTTTCTCCTCTGCACATCTCCTCTTCATTCATTCATTACATCAAACTCAAACATCAGAGTCATGCAACAGTAAATACAAAGAACAACAGGACAACTGTATTGTTGTTTCCTTATGTGTGAAAATGTTTCAATTTGTAAATCCTCATGATTCTTCAGATAAGATGGAAATGCAAACAGAAATATGTAAGTCACTTTTAGTTTCTGAGTTCCTCTGGTTCCATAGCTCCTGACAGGAGGGATCCAGCAGTTCTTAAATTCAATAGCTCAGCAGAATACACAGTATGTTATTGTTTCCAGGGTAGTCGTTTTAAGAACGAAATACAGCAAATAAAAAAAAAAACACTACCATTCTCTCACAGGCTTGTTTACCATCCATGAATCCCTTGGGGATAGCGTTGGGTGTTAGGATCTCATATCTGTGAACAAAAGAGAACATGCATATAAACTGAAAATGAAACCAACTTTTCTGTGTTAATTGAGGTAAAGAGTTAAAAAAGCATCTCTGTTGTCTGTCACCTCTGTCTGAACTCCTGGAAGACGATGCGGTTGGGGAAGCCCTGTCTGCAGATACGAATGCCCTCTAGGACTCCATTACACCTCAGCTGGTCCAGAACCAGGTGAGGCTCCAGTTTACCAGCCTGAAGAAGAAACAAATACACCATTAAGAATAGAAACAAGTATTTGGATACTTCTAGATTTCTATCATACAATTTCTCACAGATCTTTTCTCCGATTGTTATTGTGTGTTTTCTCTATGGGTCAGCATACTTACTCTTTTTTCATGGTTGGGGATGATGCAGCGGACGAAGTTGGGGTTGGTGTTCCTCAGTGTGGCCATGAGCTTGGTGAGCGACTCCTTGTAGAGCTGTCCAACTGTACGAAACATGCCCTTTTTCGTTTTGTAGGTGGCACCAAAGGCTGTCTCGTTCATTCCTGCCACCTGGTCCAGGCCCACGATGCGGTCGACTGGTGGGGAGATGGGGAGAACTGGTTAGAGTGGGAAGACTTGGGGAGCAGAGAAGCACTGTAGGAACAGCAGCAGCAACACAGTGACATAATGTAGCTACATGACCAAGTGCAGATGGATGAAAACAATGGCAGTCTACCAAAGTATAATTCTATGTCTAGAACTGCCACTAGCTACTGCAGATGGAGATGGAGTGGGTAGCTTATCTATTCCTAAGACTAAGGGTCTGTACATACAGGGTGCTATATGAAATAAACACAATTTTTATATGATTTACTCACTAAGTATCAACAACATTTGAATGCGAGAATTGAAAGGCTTTTCTCTGGTCACAGTGGATGAGAGACGATGCAGCTTTTTACTGCTTATGACACGGCTCTACAGTGCGTCTTAGTGTTGTAGTCATGACCACCCACAACAAGACCAAGTCAAGACAAAGACTTTTAGGGGCTGAGATCAAGTCGAGACCAAGACCAGTTCCCCACATTACATGACACACAATAAAATGCGGAACAACATCATAGGTACTTCTCAAATTGATCTGAAAGATCTACATTCCCATTAAAACACTCATATACAAACACACACACTAGAGCTAAAAGCATCTTTATTCAACACTCCTTTTCCATGTTTACCATCCACTAGAGCTGGGCAATATGGCCAAAAATGTTATCAAGATAAAAAATGTCATATCATTTGATATCGATAATAAACACGATAAATGTCATTATTTCTTTAAAATTTGAAGGCACATGGAAATTGTGGTTTTAAACTTTTCTTTCTGGTCAGATCAACTACTTGATGCCAAACAGTGGATCACTTCACAAATCTGAGGTAGAACATTCAAATCTATTATGATAAAATCTTTTCAACAATAATGCATAAGTTAAATTAAGTAAAATCTTTTTTCAGTCCCTTTTCCTCAACAAAATATCTTAATAGAAAAATTAAGTGCTAATTCATTTGTGATTGAAATTAATTACATCAAACCTTTATTAAACATGTTATATTGTTATTGAAAAAAATTACACTGAACTAAATTATAAATGCAACACTTGTTTTTACCCCCATTCATCATGAGCTGAACTCAAAGATCTAAGACTTTTTCTATGTACACAAAAGGCCCATTTCTCTCCAATATTGTTTACAAATCTGTCAAAATCTGTGTCATTGAGCACTTCTCCTTTGCCGAGATAATCCATTCACCTCACAGGTGTGGCATATCAAGATGCAAAAGTGTTGTGTTTCTAATTTTGTTCAGTGTAGATTACTATAATTATCATTACTGCCATTGCTGCCCCGTCTATTGCTGCACTCCTGGATACCGATCACACAGTAAGAGTGAACCACCACATCCCCCGACGATTGAGACAAAAGACAACGATATTAAGGATCAACACTGTTCTTGTAAAGCTGGGTAGGCCTCTATTCACTATTACAATCATTAAAAAGCAGATGAGTAGGGCTTTATTACTTTATATTCAGTAGGAAGTTAGCTAGCGTTAACTAACTAACATTACATTAGCCGAAATTTTTCTTTATTTTAGGTTTTGGAAAGAGAATAAACTGTACTTCTCCTATCAACCTCTCTGGGTAGCGACAGGAACAGGTGCCCCAGGAACAGCTTTGACCACATCTTGGAAAAATATAGCAAAAAAAAGCTAGAAAACGACTCCTTGCATTAGAGTGAATGGAGCACAGCCATGAAAATGTCGGACCTCAGTTAGAGAGAGTCCTATATTGCTCTGTGATTGGTCAACTTTGTATTCGGGGTGTAGCTTAGCGAAGGGTCAATTAGGGTTATTGGTTGCATTTCAAGCAATAAGTTTTACATCCAATCTAAGTTAGGATGTTAACAAATGAATGAATGCAAAAGCAATTTAATGATTTCCCAAAATTATGGTCTTGAAATAAAATCCCGAGTCCTCAATGTCCGAGACCGAGACAAGGCCGAGTACAAATGAGGTCGAGTCCGAGACTAGATCAAGACCATCAAAAAGTGGTCTAGAGACCAAGCCCGGTCTCGAGTACTACAACACTAGTGCGTCTGCCCCTAAAAATAGACATGTGCGAACCCGGAAAATTATTTACAAGCACAGTGTGTGAGGATAGATTATCCTGCTGCTCGGTGGCCAAGCAGCCCATTATACAAAAACAAGAGCGAGAGATATGCGTTGTCGGCCCACTTTCATTATGTGCCCGCCCACATCATCCTCTGGAAGATCCTCAACACCAGATCAACTGTAAGACTGAAGAAGAAAATATGGAGAAGGCTAGCTTGCCATTTAGCCATATCTGTGCCTTTTGTCAAAACAATGTTTTATACTGTATATAAAGTTGATTAGCTCTTCAATTTCACTTTTCATGAACCGCCCATATCTGAATGGGGCGGGACATTAAAAAAGTTGGATGTCCTACCGCTATAACTGGAATCAATATCATACTATTGGTGAGCTATATAGTAAGCTATTATATGAAATTACAATGAACATAATGACATCATATGATTAATTTTAATATTATACATATAAGTATAGTGTTATATTGAAAATATAATTTAATGTTACATTAGTATACTATATTACTCCTCCAGGTTGTGGATGGTTCCTCTGCAGTGGACAGATGTAGATATTAGCCAGAGGCAGGATGCTAAAGTTAAAGTTATAAATATTGTTCTGTAATCTTGTTTACACAATGTGTGGTGTGGGTTGTGTGGGTGCTGCTGGTTCGAAGACTACAAGTCCCACATTCCACATGCTGCAATGCACTAACAGTATGGTTTTCTGGTGTGAGTGTTTTCACTCATCAGTGTGATGTCAACATTTAAGGCGTTGAAAACACTGTTACCAAGGATACAGGCAGTCTTGTGTACATTTTACATTAACACAGATACAGGCCTGACAGGATGATTACAGACTTGAGTTTACAGTTTGAGTTAGGATTAGAAGGTAAGATAATGATAATAAACTACAGTTCCCATGTGTATTGTAAAAAAATAAATAAATAAATAGGACAACGTCAGCCAGTGCAACAGTGTGGCTCAATGATTTGTTGTTAATCACTTTTAGGCATCAATGGCATTATATGGCACAAAGGAATAATTTAAATCAGGCTTTGGATACACAGACAATTATTATTATTATTGCGATCAATTCACAGTTGGTTTTGGTCTTTTCATGAGAATTCTTGATAATAACATAAATTGGTGACATATATCACCAGATTAATCCATCATAGTACATCTGTTTATAATCTGGCAATAACACAGGACTTAACACTCAATTAAATATACACTATGTCACTTATTAATATCCGACTAAATTAAAGTATTGGATGAGTCACAGACAGCTGGAGTTTCAACATTTAAACTGATGTGATGTATGGCTCGCTGTCTGAGCTCAGAGCCAATACCAACATTTGGTTTTAACTCCCTGCTACTGTGATCCTGGCTAGGAAGGAGAATGGCGGGAAATTAATGTCATTACATTTTCTTCAGTCAAGCTTCAAATCCTTAATTTGCTCGTGGACGTGTGACATCACAGAGGAGGGACAAAAATACAAATAAGCTTTGAAGTCCAGACTTCTGCACCAAAGATCACAAGACTCAAGTCCGCCTACAAAAATACTGACACAAATTAAAGCACACTATTTTGACTAGAGGGAGCAGATGCTTACATTCTACTTTAACTTGTTGAGGAATTAGGCACTACTGCTTTTGGCTGAGACAAGGGAGCCATGCAGCCTGGAAGCAAATGGGAGCCATTGTAGCCATGACGGACACAGCATCGGCTGAAGCGTGAAACATACAGCCAGATCTGGGCAAAAATATATCAGAACCTGCTTGGGAGGCGCTTATTATTTAGCCTACCAAGCACTGTGAACAGCTTGTTTTCGCAACCCAAAACTGTTCATTTTCAGCTAGTATTATTTTGGCCCAGGTCTGCTACGGCACGACCCAGTCATTCACCTGCCGGCTCATCCAGACTAGTGACATTGTCATAGAATGAAGCCCTTTGAATGGTCTGAATCTCTACAACACAGAGAGAGAGACAGTGGGGGGAAGGTGATGTTAATCCTTAGAAATCAGAAATGTATAGGCCTGGGTCAACAAAGCAGACAGCTGTTAGTAGTAGGTTTGAGTGAGTGACATATCGACGTATTTTTAATTGAATAAGCAAACAGGTACACATAATGAATCTTAAAGGATGTGTTACTAAAAAGCAACTCCTTCTTGTATCTTGTACTGTTTTGTAGTGTTAGTGGCAGCTTACCATCTTTCCAAAGTTCAGCCACAAATTTATCAGTTGACTGATGAAGAAGTGTGGCCACATTGTCATTCAGGGGGTCCATGTTCTTCATTAGCCACTCATCTGCCTTATAGTCCACCTGTAACAAAGACGTTGAACAACTCAGTCATATGAACGAAATCAATACCACAATTACAGTCTGACTGGTACTGGATTTTTTGCAGCAGATTCCATGTTTATTTTCTGAACAATCTGCTAACGATATACCTGCCAATATAATTGTGTTTTTACGTTAACACAAGGACAAACATTTTTGATTAAGATCTGTTTTAATGGAATATTTTTAGAATATTTTTAGCATTTATGTACTTCCATTTTTATTACCTATCGGCATATGGCATATTTTGTGTACAGTATATAGTGTAGCATATGTCAAACATGTTGGCCATACAGCCAATGCTAGCTATATCTCTAAATCTAGCTATCTCTATCTCTATCTCTATCTCTATCTATCTATCTATCTATATCCATTAGATTTCTCAAATATCAATATTGGTAACAGCCTTAAAAATCTAAGTCTAAAAGTCTAACTGGAAGTGTGTGGGGATGTGTTGACATCTGACAATGCAAATACTGACACCAGATATATCTGTATATTTAAATACACATATGTATTTGAGATACAGGTTTGATATACATCATATTTAAAATTAGATTTTGAGAGAGCTTATCTTGGGATGTGCTGGTTGTTTAACAGAAGAGAGGAAATGTCAGATCTATCAAAGTGATTACCTGTGTAACTAGCTAATCAAGTGTATTGCGGCCTGGGACGCTAAAACACTATTGAATACAGTACAGTTAGTCAGTACAGTCTTAATATGCATTTGTCCATCTGACATACATCATGGTGACCCACTTCAAATGCTGACTAAATTTACAGGCTATGCTTTATTCTACTGATTCAAACCGCATACATGAGGTCATATTTTGTGTGCATACCTATGTTGACAACATTTGGCTTCATGGCGCTGCAGATTTTTCTCCACAGCAGACGAGTGTTTGACTGATTGTGGTGTAAAACGACACAGTCCACATAATGGTAAGCAGATGTGCTACTCTGCAGGTCTCTCTGCAACACAAGTGCTGAGTCCTATTGCATAACAGCACTGACAATTTCCAAATCCTATTTCATACAATGCCATATAAATCAAACCAGGACACGGTATTTCCCTGAAATCCCACCACAGGAGAACTTGGAGTTACTCTTTAATCTGAGCGCTGAACGCAGCAACTTTTTACTTGCCGTTTAATTTTTGCAGGAGAAGATCAGGGAGGAAAAGAGAAACTATGAATGTAGACAAAAATAAAGAAGCTGGTCCCACAAAGAACAAAAGTAGAAACTTAAAGTCTAAGTGCATTCTAAGTCATAAAAGCTAAGAATATGATTGTCTTTTTCCTATGTGTCTGTCTTGGTGAGTGCTTTTAAGAAGAGAGCCTGACTTATGCCCTATAAACATGCGCCATAAAAATGAAAAGCTTCATCCTTTCGATAAACTGCAATTTCCAAGATCATTTCCACTTTATTTTTTCTGGACTTGGTGTCTTCCAGAAACACCAACAGTGTATTTTCAGTAAAGCAAAGACAGAAACCTGCGGAGTGTGATTTTGAGAGAAATAAAATGAGGGTACCTTGCCGGCGTAGTGGATGATGCAGAAGTCGGCCTTATCTTTGAGCTGTCGGGGCTTCTGGAACTTGGTGTGTGTGCCCTGCTCCTGGGTCAGCTTGTCTACAAAGGTCTTGTCCGTGGCCTTGGGGAACCAGCACTCTTCATCAAGCAGAGCCAACACTCCTGGAGGGTTCGCCTGAAGCAATATCAAGATGGGACAGAACTTAAGGCTTCAGAGAGCATGACGGTAAACATTGCATGACCCAACTGTAAGACATTTTTGTGTTTATTTGATAGGAGCCTTGTGCTCAGCATCTTAAACCCCTAGTGCCCCAACAACAACTTTTTCTCTACGCAAATGAAAGTTAAGACAGACACTAAAAGACAAAAGCCAGGCTTAAGTAACTTTTCCTTTCCGATTCAGGTACAATAATTCAAGATAAAGTGGAAAATAGTAGTTTAAGTAGGTATGTTTTGAAAAAGTGGATCTCATTGATACAAGCTAATCATTCACACTGACCGGCCTCTCAATGAGGTCGATGCAGGGCTGCAGGTCGAGGCCGAAGTCGATGAAGCTCCACTCAATGCCCTCCCTCTGGTACTCCTCCTGCTCCAGGATGAACATGGTGTGGTTGAAGAGCTGCTGCAGCTTTTCATTGGTGTAGTTGATACATAGCTGCTCAAATGAGTTCAGCTGTAGTCGGGAACAAAGGAAGAACAATACTTTTCAGTGGAAATGTGCGTAGATGACAACAAAAACAAAACTTTTAATTTAACCACAACAGGACAAACTTCTTTAAAGATTAAAAAAATTCAAAAGATTTTCATCAAAACCTGGAAAATCTCAAAACCCGCAATGTCCAGGATGCCGATGAAGGAGGCACCCTGCCGTTTGGTTCTGTCCAGAGCTTTGTTAATGCGATGGACCAGCCAGCGGAACAGACGCTCATATGTCGCTTTAGCCAAGGCCTCAACAGCAAAGTCAGCCTGAAAGGAGGGGGGAAAGCGAGGAGAGGAAGAGTGGTGAGACAACAAAGAAGATACCCAGCTCCCAGTTCCTCACAATGAAAACTACACTGGACAAATGGACTCATCATACATCTTAGCAAGACCACCAATGTTCCAACATGTTTTCTGAGTCAGACATATCTAAAACAGAAGTATCCATCAGGCTGTAGCCTTTATGATCAGAAGTCTGCAGGAGGACTGCACTTTAAATGGCAATGAATGATTCATAAAATATGAGATGTAGTTTGGAGTGGTTTCACAGAAGGTAAACCTATCCTTCCCTTGTGTCCAGTACAATATGAAACAAGGCAAGTTATCAGATACATTTCAACAACACATCTTCTCTGTTATGGCCATCTGTTTTATATCATTTCAACTTCAGAGTAAGCTGAAGGATCTTAATACAACAATATCCATAGAGCTCAGCCATTACTGCAGAATAAGCCAGTCAGAGGATCCAAACAGAATTAAAAAAGGCTTTGTTGTAGCAATTGTGAACAAAACACAACACTAAGATTGCAGACATCATCCAAATCTGACGCAGAACCTGAAAGTTAATAAATTTAACATCCAGATTTTGTTACCAGTTTTCTAATAAAAAAAACCAACATATTTTCCACTCCTTATTAACAACACATAAAACTGAATTTTAAGCGTGCTGATTGGATGTTTTTCTTAACATAGTTGATGTCTCTATTTGTGCTTTTTATGTACACTAGCTTGTACCTTTGACTTTTTGTTTTATTAAAACCAGATATTTTCAAACGCAGTTGCTATCTTTTGTGCGGATGATTCAAATGGGAGAGTTTATGCTCATCAAACTCGCAGTCACCCAACGCTGTCTATGCAGAAAATAAAACAGACCTACTTCAGTTGAATTTTGATAGATCATTATTAATGTTACTAAGGATCTCGGTCAGCACCAAAAATAGAAGTACATGGTGTAGGTCAGTAAAGGAAATGCAGCTAACTGACCTGCTCTTTAGTCTGCGCTTTCTGGACGTAGTCTCGTCCTACTTTGATCCTTGGGGACAGGATGGCTCTGGTAAACTCCATTACATTCATACCCAGCAGATGACACAGCTTCTGAGCAGCTGGGAAACAGAGATGGACAAAGCTCAAAACCCATAAGAAAGGAAGAAACTGTACAGTTGACTTACACCTGTATGTTAAACACAGGCCTGTATAATAAATACATAGTTTCACAAACCACTCTAAAAGCCATAGTGTCCCTGTCAAAGATGGCAGGTCAACAATACTATTACTGAATAATACTAAGATTTATTAAAATCTTTCAAAAATGTTTTCTTATAAAATGTGACAGGGAAAATATGTTACATGGCTGGAGCTTGTGGAAAAGTAGAAAAACCAGGACCTAGATGAGCCAAATCTCACTACTAAAATAAAACATCTGCTTCAGTCCTGAGTTCTGCTTGTTGCATTTGGGAATATCTGGCCGAGCTGTATCACCAGCATTAGACTCATTCTCTCTCCCAGTCTCCCTCTTTTAAGTGCCAAATATGCAGTGCCACATGTGGAGGAACTGGAAGGCTGCGCTCCATTTCCTTCAGGAGTAAATCCTCATAATGATGTGGCTTAATGGCAGGTTGACAAGGCTCGGGGAGAGAAAAGACATAAATCACCAGTTCCTCTGTTCTGTGGATGAGGTACACAGTGTGAGGGAGGCAGGAAAAGGGGAGCAGAGGATTTGAAGTATATATGGGAAAAGGAAAAGGGAGGATGTTTTGACCTGTGAGCTCCAAGCTCCAAGGTTATGAAGCAGATGTAAAAGGTGTGTGTGTGGGGGGGTGGGGGATACCTACCAGTGTTATCAGGCATAGAGGCTTGGTCAGAGTTCCTCTCCTTCTTAAAGATAATGTTACCAAACTGTAGCACAGAGGACACCACCTTCAACATGGCTACAGATTTAACAACACAGAAAAAACAATATTACTATGGTAAGACATCACTTTAGGAATATACCAAATCCATAAATATACAAAAATATACAAGAATACAATTAGTACTTAGTAAGTAAATTTAGATCATCCATATAAAACATTTATCTCTTATTATATGCAAAATATAATAATAATTCTAATAATATATAAATTTTTTCCTTGACTATGCAACCACAGAGTTTCTGCAGGTTTCACCATTTCAAATTCTAAACTTTTTTAGACCCCACGGAAACCCTGAACCAATTACGAATTTGACCAAATCCCTCTAGAAGTGACACACTGCCCACATATTCTGTTCACTCGGAAATACGTCACATTATAAAGATGCAGGGCATACAAAAATATAAAACGAGTGAAAGTTCCTTGAGGAATTTGTTATGTTTACATAGTTTTATGCTGGTGTTATGGAAAACATACCCAGAATCTCTTCGTGGGCGAAGCTCATGATGTGCATTGCCTCCATGGTCTCCTGGAAGTTGTCTTTGTCCTGCTGGCCCGGGATTGGGATGTTACCGTTGGACAGGAAACGGTAGCTGTTGAATCCTTCCAAAAGCAGGTCCGCTGTGGAAAGAGAAGCGGAAAAACATTGCGAAACATGGTTAAGACATGATTTTTTTCTCAAAAGGTAAAGACTGATTCTGATGAATTGTTAACAACACTTGGTATGAATATAAATTAAATATGAACTATGTAATTGTTTTAATTTCATCTTTAACTTATCTTTACAAAGTTAAGCTGCCAACAGACAAAGGGAAAAAGAAACAGGTGGTGTACAAGCTCAGTCTACTTACATTTGAGGTGCTCTCCGGCTCCAGCCAGCAGCTGGTAGAAAACATGGAAGGTGCGTTCATCTTTGGCTTGACGAATAGCTCTTGATTTCTCCAGTAAGTCTGACACAGAGTGGTCAAGGAAGAATCAAAACATCATGTCCTGTATACATGAGACATTTTCTATAGTGTTGTAGTCAAGACCACCCAAACCGAGACCAAGTCGAGACCAAGACCGAGTCAAGACCAAGACCGGTTCCCCACATTACATGGTACTTCTCAAATTGATCTGAAAGATCCACATTCCCATTAAAACACCCACATACAAACACTAAGAGCTGAAATAAACGTAAGCATCTTTATTCAATGCTCCTTTTCCACGCTTACCATCGCGGGGAGGAATGACAGTCGTTAACGCTAACAGCGTATTTTTAATTAGGGTTATTGGTTGCATATGAAGCAATAAGTTTTACATCCAATCAAAGTAAGGATGTTAACTAATAAATCCGACAATGCGAAAGCAATTTATTGATACTCCCAAAGTTATGGTCTTGACTGGGTCAAGACCATAACCTCAATGTCCGAGACAAGACTGAGCACAAATGCGGTCAAGTCCGAGACAAGACCATCAAAAAGTGGTCTTAAGACCGGTGTCGAGTACTACAACACTAATTTCCTAGTGTAGCGGTCAAAGTGGTTGAATTCTCAAAAATCTTCTGCTTCAATAATGAAAACATATTTAAAAAGCATTCTTTAATGTAAATGGACCATTGGATGTGTGCTTCCAATAAACACTCGTGGCTAGCTTCTTTGTAAAAAACCTCACATACAATGACCGATGGCGAGCAGATGTCTAGTCAATTCTACTCAATCGTTTTAAAACAGGATACAGGTTTCAATATTGGCTCCAACAATGTATCCGGTGACATCAAAGTTGATCCGGATGAATTTCCCCTGCAGAGATTAACAAAAGATAAATGCTCAGGAAGTGCACAACGAGAGAAGAGAAATCAATCAATCGCCAACATAATGACTCTAATGTAACACACACTGAGGTTTATGGCATAATGTACTAAGAGTCAGCATACCTCGATAAACAAACACTTACACAGATCATTTAATTATATTATATTTTATACAGTACAAAGCAATATTTACAAAATTTGTAACATCACATTATAAACTAATAAAAATAATGTTCTTTATGGTTACTAGAGAACTTTATTTTGACACGCGGCTCAAATTAATACCAGTGGATTTTACTGTATTTTTTGGCTGCAGGTCCTGATCCTTACAGTGTCTTCTGATCACAAACTGTTTTTACTGTCACAGCTGGCCAGGGTTCATGTAGAGAAAGTTTTACTCTAGTTATTTTATGAAGCAAAAGATAATTAGTATTCTAGAAGAAAATCCCCTTAAATTAATTAATAAGATAAGACTTTACTCATTCCCCTCTGATCCTACATCACTATTAAGAGGTCTGCTGAGTGGAGTTTCCTCCAGTTAGAGATGATCACCAAAGATGGACAAAGGCATCATTAATGTCTAGCAGGTGCATGTGCCCAGCTTTTTGACCTGTGTAATTGCTTATAGGAAAAGTAGGATAATTAAATTACTTTCAATCAGTTTCACCTCTGCTTGTTTAAAAAGCAAAACAAGAAAAACTTCACCTAAATCTATTGCAGGTGCCAAATTAAGCTAAGGTGGTGCTGTAACAAGAGGTGCCCCTCTTCTTGAATAATCATTTTTTCTGTACTTACAAAACGTGACGAGTTGTCATTTTTCACCGTCTTAGCATTCCCAAAAGACTCAAGGATGGGGTTGGCTTGTAAAAGTTGACGCTCCAATTCACCCTGAAAAAAAACAGGTATGTTACAGCAGTCCTGTGTCATGAAAGTGAAGAACAACAAACAAGAATGATGATTTAAAAATGATTTTTACATACAAACATAAACATGCAGACAGCGACTGCAGATATCTGAAGACTTGACTTGAAAAGATTTCATAACTAGGGATGAAACGATTACCAATTTAATGGTAAACCATGGTAAAATTCCCGACGGTTGTTATTACCTTACACATTTTAATTACCATGGTAACCGGGTACGGTTAACCGCGCTATTATAATATCAGGGCAAACACAGTCCAGCGTCTCCCAGAAGCAGGCGCGCATGCGCAGAACGCAACGTGAGTTTGTTTGGGTCAATGACAACACGGCGGAAGACAACGCTGCGGAGATTTTTAAGTCACTCTGAAGTCCGGTCGTATTTTAGTTGTTATGACAGTGCTGAGGGAAACTTGATTTAAGAAAATAACCTTATAGTGAACACAGGGTGAGTTAATTTTTAGCTTTGGTTTGTCTCTCTGACTTGCTAACAGCGCATAAACTGAAGTACTCAGTGTTGCTGCTCTTGTAAAAACACTACACGTTGTTCTGTTGCTGTGTGTGTCGGCAGTCTATTCGTCCACTGCACATGATAACACGTTACGCAGATTAGTCAACCAACCAGCATATCTAGAAATGCTACAGACTCCTCTGTATTTATGTCAGTTTTTGGGCTCATTGCAGTTACTATGCCTGTCTTCTTAAGACTTATTTGTTTTCATGTAATTGTCCACGTGGACATTGCATTACTTATATAATATAAAATCTTGATAATGCACATTTAGATAATTTTCATATGTTTACAAAAGGTATTTGCTGTTATTTTATTTTTTATGCAAACAAAATGGCAATTGTATTTGTAGTTTTCAATATAAAACTTGTAAATTGAGCCCTTAATAATCATGATACTATTTTAGTATATAGTTATAAATATTGTAACAACTTTGTGTTTTTCTACATGGTGCTGAATAACATGTTCAAGGTTGTTTTCTGGAGTTGTTCTGCAGCGCATCACAAAGAGTCATTGTGACCACACCCTTTCAAAACCAGTGTAAAGAGGTAACATCTTGTGACAGACATGTGATGGAATGAGGATTAAAACACCTTACTCCAGTTAGTAAAATTAAAAGGGCATCACATCACTTCTCAATCATAAAAACAATTCTAAAAGAAGAAATCTTTGTTGGTAAATTAGTTAAAAATTCTGAATTGATCTGGTCAATGCCTAAACAATCAGTCATCTGACAAAAACGCTTACTTAACACTGCTGCTTTTCTTAGTGTTACGACATTATAAATGAAATATCTTTGGGTTTTGGACAAAACCAGCAATTTGACGACTTAATCTTAGGTTTTATATTGTGACAATTTATGGACTAAACAATTAAGCAAATAATCTGATCATATTTAAGAAATCTAAATGCTGAAACTATTAGTTCTTGGCAGTGGAATTCAGGCTTTAGGACTTTTTGTACTTTTATAAAGTACATGAAATCTAAACTAATCCAATAAACATGGTGTCTATAAAACTTTCACAACCAAGTTTTATCTTTTGAAGTTTAAACTGCAAAGAAAACCTCTGCTGAACTAATGATGTGTCGCAGTGCTTGATAGTGACTGAGAGAACATTTCTGGGGAAATTTCTGCTGAGACGAGCCAGACAGCCTATCCATCATGTCAGGAGGAATGTGTCCATAACACACAACAAACACTTTTATTTCTTTTGTCAGACTGGACACTTCAAGACGAAGAGAGGCTGCATAAATAAATAACCGACTTATGCAGATGTTTGGACAGGTGGCCCACTGTGTTTCCATCTAAGCCACATTGTCTCTGTCATGACCAGAGAATCCAAAGTGGCTGAGAGAAAAACAATTTCTTCTGCAATGTTACTTCTCTTCTTGTGGCTGAGTGAAATATTTTCCCATTACGTCAAAAATAGCTGTGCACACTGAAGGCTTGTGGAGGCCATTTTCCACAAAAAGGAACTCTGCGGGATGTGGAATCAGCATTGCACTCAGGATGTGAGACATGTAATGTGATCTTTGGCCGGTATGGGCTGCTTTTAATTGAGTTTTTGAGCAGCTGGAATGAAGCAGGGCTGAACTGGATAAACCTGGTCCTTTTCCAGCTATCAGAGCAGTGGCAAATCCCACAGGGGGGATTCAAACCAAAAGAAACCTTTGTTTCTACATAAACATAGGCATGTGGTGCAACTCTGTAGTTAAAATTGTTCATTGGCAACCTCTACCCATCTGTGTGGTCTACTGTACGCACATAAAAACAAAGAGCAGATTACAAACACGAGTGGGGGGCCAATTTAGCAGCATTAGAAGTTGACCCACATTCCCGCTGTAAAGTGAGCATGTCAGACATCTGACAGCCAACAGAGCTGACTCCACCATGTAAGATGGCCAATTGTTGTGTAGCTGTGATCAAATTTAAGCAACATACATTATCAGTCACTACAAATACACGCATTATTTTTTGAAGCTAAAAGAAAAGACTTTCTAGAAAACATTTACAGGTCATAGTTACAAGCTACAAGGCTGTCTCTTATCAGAGTGCAGGCTGTTTGGCAGTCCATGGAGCAGTACTTTAGTGCAGATTGAGTGGAGTCAAAGAGGATCAGTCAAAACTGTTCCAGTAAATCTTATGGAGGCAGAGGCCAGTATCGGCATCTAACATCTGCTCTGAGGTCACGAGGCCGGACAAATATTACAAGTCGCTCTTTTCACCAGCAAGGAAAAGGAGAACACTCCTTGGGAAATGGCTCAAAGTATTTTTTATCTGGACAGGAACAAGCCAATGTGGAGAACTCATCTGGGCCAAACAGCTTTTAGGCTGAATCTAGCTTAATGTAAGAAAGGTCGACATGGGTTCTGACCCTGGCTTGAAAAACCAGTGAAGCACTTCAATCATACTTGGGTTACATGTTGGCTAAATATCTTGTGGTGTAACTATTGTCCAGTTTATTACATACTGTACGTGCAACAAATAGTACTAACAGGTTATAGCAAGTGAAAGTTTAAGCCAGCAGCTGTTTATTTCACCGGCTATAATGACAACAGTCACTGGTAACTGAGTTGGCGAAACGAAAAGGAAATTGCGATTTGCCTCTTTGATATGCTAGCTGGCTGGTAACGTGGTAGTTTTTGAATGTAAATGACAGCTAGGGAAGGAAGTGTTCATTGTTTTAAGTTTGTCACCTTAAAAGAATTGAGATTTTGTGGCTTGACCTGTCACTCCGTGATGCCAACGCTAGCTTAAAGCAGCTACAGAACAGTACAGTATCAACTGGAGTCATTCAGTCAGATAGCAAAACGCTGTCAGATTAAATTTACCAGCAGTTTGTCATTATGACTATAACTGTCAAACTACACACCAGCTAATAAGTATAAAGCCACTTTTGAATTACATGATTATATTTGAATATTTTATATCATATCTTAATAAATGTGAAGTAAATTAGAAAACTAGAGGTTGACTTTTCATTGACTGACCGATGAACTCTGGGAGTACATCATCAACAGCTACATTATTTTATCTGAAGATTGGGATAATGATAGATATTTTCTTATTTTATTAATGCCTAGTCAGCAGACATCAAAACTGACTTGTGTTGTGGGATTTCGATATACAGCACTCACAATTCTTCCCAAATGACGTGCTGGGACTTTAATCTCTTTTGAGGCCCCACAGGAACCAAACTGGAAACCTCAGGGTTAACATGCCAACAGTTTTATTTATTTTTTTTTTAAGTGAGACAGAGTGGTGTATGTTAGTCAGTTAATAACCTGCTTAATTATACAGGCAAATAAATAAAATAATTAGTTTATTAAATGAAGATTAGAGCAATGATTGATTTCTAAAATTGATTTCTCACATTGTAAGTAAATGTTAAGTATCTTCAAGAAGCAGATCCTAATAACTCAGTGAGGACCGGACGTACAGATCATGCAATGCAAAAGTTAAAGCAAAACTACAGCAGGTGGATTAAGGTGGATGGAAAGTTTCTACTGCCCAGCTTCAGGCAACATTAAAGAGTTAAGGGGTTATTTTGAAAGAGTGGGTGATAACAGAGTGGGTAAAGCACCCCTTTAAAGTGAGGTGAGATGAAAAACTACATACTACTCACATAAAACAGGGGTCCACTCTGTAGGACATGGGGAGATTCAATTGTTATGGAAAGTAATAAATTGCATTAATGTCATGGATACAAATTAACCTGTAGTTCAAGCTAAACATTTTTTTTTAAATGATGCATTAGCGTCAGAATCTAAGCACAACCTACAGCAGTCTATGGATGGAATTAGCTTCAGGAGTTATTGTAATACCTCAGTGGTCTGTCATCCAGATTACTGCTGGTGTTACTTGTTTGTATCGTGCATATCAGATATACTGTAATTCAGTCACAGGTTAGATGGCTTCAGGGATATAGGTCCTGATGAGCAGGACTGAGAACTAGTAGTACTGCAGGTAAACTTGCTTCTAATGGATGTCCTCAACTGATGCTTTTAAGCAAGACAGGTGTGGTCACCAGCTTCATCTTAACTTACAGTCTAAAACACAGATGATATATGCCTTGCTACAATACAAGTACAACTGTAACTATTTTTGCAGCAGCATAAATGGCTAAGTTTCATAACACCCAAGGCTCAACATGTGGCTACAACAAATAAATACAACATGCATGTTTCACCATGTGTCAATCACAATAATTGCGAGCAAATATACAGCATGGTACATCTGAACAAAGTAAATGCCACATTTAAAGAAAACACAATAATCATGCCAGTTTTTAAAATGTACTTACAATTGCATTTTGGGCCTGACAGAGAGAGATAATAGAAATGCTAAATATGCTGTTTTCAGTGTTAACGCCAGGCATTTTAACTAAACACAGTAAATTATATGTCAAATGTGACTTCTGGTGTCTTTGAACTTACACCATCTGATGAGCCCTTAGTGGGCTCACGTACAACAGATACTTCATGAGTTTGTTTGTTTGAAAGAAAAACGTAGCATGCACATGAACAGTATGTAATAAAGCATAAAGACTTGCCTGTAGTTCACTGGTTTAGGTGATTCTGGCTGTTTGTTACAGATAAACAAATGCAAATTGTTAGATTGTCGCCTACTACAGGTATCGATATCTGTACTTTTATTTGTAGAATTTGTGATTATCAGTAAATCTCAGTAACTTTACCATTCTAACCTCAGCAAATCCCACAACAATCCCACCTCAGCCAAAGTGCTCATTAATTTTTTCTAATGATTATTACTCCAATTACAGCGTTATAGGTCAAAAGAATAAACTTGCTTCAAACGGTTGTCATTTTTCATACATATCCAACATTTATATTAGTTTTTCAACACATTTTATGGGCTCATTCAGTTCAGTTTATGGCTTAGAGCTGGCATCGCTAATCTAAATTAGAGGAGATGAAAAAGGTGAATACTCACAGGAATGTTGTGGTCTTTTCTTATTTTGTGGGAGGAGGCAACATGTGCCAAGTACTGAATGACCTTTTTTGTGTTTTCCGTCTTGCCAGCTCCTGACTCACCGCTGTGACACACAAAAAAAGACAACCTTTAGAATAGTGTCTGTAAAACGCTCAATTGTTTGGCATAAACCCTTATACATCTACACCTTTGTCACTCTGTGATCTTCAAAAGCTGGATCAATAAATCTAAGACGTACTGTCCTACAGCTTTGCAGGTGCTGTCCTCTTTTCCGCTACAAAGAAATGCACAAATAAAATCTTTAAACTAAATAATGGCGCATATATCTAATCATATGTGTCTTTCTCTGCAACATTTTTTGAGTGTCAGCCCAGTTCAGGCCTGTGGTTGCTGGCGTGTGGATGTGCGGCCTGTTTTCACTGCTCTGTCATACCGTGACCATGGCATAGAAAAACAGCAAAGAAGTCTTCTCCAAGCCATGCAAAAACTTTGGGGAAGCAGTTT